>NW_005054352.1:4984744-5011914 GCF_000277835.1 Geospiza fortis | reverse complement strand
TTTAATGTAGTCAAAGTTTCACTGAAACTTCAACTATTCAAGGAAACAAATTAAGTGGAAAATGGCCATGGTAGTAATAAGAAAACAAATTTAACCAGCAGGTGGCACATTACTGCTGGAGTTAATGTGCCATTTTTTATTACTAAGGTGTTTAGATTGGACCTATCCTGATTCACAACAATTTCCATTTTCTATTAAATGAATAAAAGATTAGGTGTATTTACTCTCAAAAGACTATTTTGGAATAATTAGTTTTATGACAAACATCTCTCACTGCCACAGGTCTGGTTGTTTTCAAGGACACAGACCTTTCTGGCTTGACAAAGTGGCCTTTCCCAGTGGCTGCCCAGTGAAGCTCCACAGACAGACCCATGCAGCCTGCTGGAAAACACATTCTGGCTTCTGAGAAATTCACATAATGATTTGTGAAAAAAGCACTCCAGCAACATGCCAGTCCTAGCTGCAAAATGAAGTGCTCCCAAAACAGTAGAGCAGCCTGTATTTGCCAGAAAATTGAGACACCAGATTTACTATCTTTAAGGGAAAATACTAAGACTAATTTTTTTATTAAGACAGAAGTAAATACTCCTTTGAAAGCTGAAAACAGACTTCTCAGCTATTACCCAACACAATGTGTTTTTCAGGGATGGCTTGAAGTAGAGTCTCCTAACCTGCTTTATGGCTAATTAGCTTTTGTGACCCCCCCTGCTCTTATTTTAGCATAAAAAAAGTCTTGGCAGAAACTTTTAAAAATAATTACATGTAAATATGACAATAGAGAATCTCCATAAATAAGCTATAAAAAAGTATCCTACCCTTGCAATCTACAGTTATATGTACACAGACATGTGTAGTCTACTTCATTTTAAATAGGTTTTTTATACCTTAGCCCACATTAAGCACCTTGGTCCAAATACATTTCTGAACAAAACTCTGATGCTTGTAATGTCAACTCAGATAAGTACACAATTTCATAAAAATTATTCATTGAATTGAGAAGTCAAAATTCTTCTGTCTTGCAAATCTAACACACCTAGATCACTCCCCTTCTAGGGCCTTACTTTATCATCCATCGTGTGTACTTCAGCTTTAATTCAACAAAAAATTTAAACTTACTCAAGTAAATGGAACATACACTTTATAATAATAATAATAATAATAATAATAATAATAATAATAATAATAATAATAATAATAATAATAATAAATTATTATTATTATTATTATTATTATTATTAATGCTTTCTGGGCATACAATTCAGAGATCATTATTTAAGAGTGAAATCCAAAATGTCAGAGCTTGAAAAATCTCATGATTTGAGAAAAGGGGTAATTTTTGCTATGATTATGCCTTTTCCCTGGCTACAACACTTGCATCAGATTTATATAACTGATGCCAGACTTTTCACACATTTTAAGCAGGTAGAGAAGGAACAATTATTTCCAAGACAGCTTTTTGTTCCTTGCATTTGTTACTCACATTTTATGTGTGTTCTCCTCATCTGTGATTCATCTGTATTGATGTACTTCATGAGCATCTTCCCGGCTGCACCCTGTTTGCACTCAATTATTTAGTGGCACACAGAAATAGGACAAGCCTCTCCTACACTGTCTATTTTGTTCTCTATCAATCCAGTAGCTACAGAATCAGATAGGCAGGCACACTGACCATGAAAGTAGAGAAAATAGCTAGATCAATCCAGCTGCTGCTGAGCTCTTTGAGACAATCTGTTGCATCTCCCTTCTATTTTTTGAGGGGTTGATCAGACTAATGAAGGTCAGCGCATCAAGAATGTTTTTCCTTAAGTCAACAACCAAATCAGAGGGTCAAGCTTGAGGAAGGACAAAAGCAGGGACAGATGTGGCAATGTGAAGCATCTAGCTTTGTAGGAACAAAGGACATTGAAGTCACCAAGGTCACAGCCCCAAGGTCATCCATTTCCTCTGGTTATGCTGCCTTCAGCACCATGAGCACCACCTTTCTTTTACATACATATAGGAGGCTGTGAGTCTTATAGGACACCATTAGCCTAGCAACCACACCTGAGACATAAAATCTTTCTAGCATACAAATGTTAGAATTAGCTGAGTACAACTTAGGTACTAGACAGAAACAACTGTTCTAATGTATTATATTTACATACAGTTAGGCTAGTGTTACAAATTCAAATTCAGAATACTTAATTTTGGGCACACCATCTCCTGACTAATAGCTCTTCACAAGATTAGTAGGTGGAGAATGTCAGTGGTTACAGATGTTGCATATCTGCAAAGAAACCTGTAACAAATGCACAGCCTTGCTTGGACTAAAAATCTTAATGTGAATAGTGTGGACAGAATCTTCACAGTTATTTCTCAGTTTTCAAAGCCTGATAACCTTTTCTGCATTTAAATGTCTGGAGTAATCAAGAATTGCATTTTTCTAGTCTAGATAATTCAACATCTGCCTCTGCTTTCTCTCTGTCATTCCATTTTTGTTCCTGCCTTTGTGCTCCTCTCTCCCTTCCTCCCTCTCTTCCTCATTATTTTCTTTTATCTTCTATCTATAGGTATGGTTTTTATGCCTATATGCAGAACAGTGGTTTACAAGTAGGTGCCATTATTATTAAAGTTATATATTAATATTGCTACTACTACTACTACTACTACTACTACTACTACTACCAGTATTACTACTACTGCTACTACTACTACTACTGAAATGGCCACAAAATAATTAATGCTGTTGCCCTAAAAAAAATCACTCTTTCTGATTAGTGGATCAGAAATGTTACAGAAAATTCACTTTATGGCATTATCATCAACCTGGAGTTCCCAGAAGCTGTGATGTGAACCAAGCCCAAACCTTAGATGATAGATTAAATTTTAAAATTTAAGCATGTCTGTCCAGTCAGCTTGTGACAGATGAAATCCCCAGTCAGCTTGTGACAGATAAAAATTTGAATCACAAATTTTTTCAATGTGCTTTTTCCTCAAAAATATTTCTGCAAAAGCAGCCTTTTGATCTCCAAGAAACTGTTGAAAGATCTTGCACTCTTCAAGAGAATACAAGGATGTGTTCAAGGGTAGCCTTGCCACTGCAGAACATGAGCTTCAGAGAGGAGCTGCTTTCCTTTCATGTCACATATCTCCACAATAAAGTAAGAGACCTCTTGATACCTCTGCAACTCTACAGTATTTTAAAATACAATCCCAGGGACAGATGCATAATTATGCCTTTTCTGCTTTCTGTAGTTGCATGAAGTAGAATTGTAGTCATGATGTGCCTGAGGATGACTGAAAAATAGTAATATCCATATCCTACTAGCTACCTTCTATGTTGTCAGATGAAACCTAGAGGAATTTACAAAAGGGAACAGATCTGTTGCATTAGTCACTTTAAATGCAAAAATATTGAGTAAACAAAAGTCAGCATGATATCATTTTAGAGTCTGGAAAACAGAGATCAGATTTATGATACCTTCCAACAGGCACATAAAAGACTTGATCAAAACAATGCATTGAACTCAACATACCAGCTCCTTCTTCTTCATGCACTCCATGAGGATAATGAAGAGGTGCTGTGCCTGGGTTCGGGTGTATGTGAAAGTCTTCTGGATGGTAACTAGCAACTGGTCCCTCAAAGACTCGTTGATAAGCCTGAAATTCAAAAAGAAAAGATTAAGTAAAAAAACAGATATGAGTGAACACTGTAACTTCATTTCAACTGTTTTCAGGGAACAATGGTCAAAAAAATAAGTCAACAGATCACTGAAGGTTGTTTTGGGCAGATTTCAAGATCAGGGATTGCTGAAACCCTAAGAGATAAATTAGAAAACTGCTCTAGGAGAAAATGTTGATTGTGCTGAGGTCCCTCATCTACAAAGTTTTCATACCAGTTCCCACATATTGCATGACAGAAGGTCATTCAAAGTGCCAGCTCAGTGGGATTTCCTAACAAAAACAAGAACCACACTGACAGTCTGAATTTGAGGGAGACCAACACTTTTAAGTGAACTGAAGACTCCTTTCTATCAATGAGTTAGAAAAATTCAACTTGTAGTTAATTTTTTGAAACTGGAAACATTTTTGTTGTCAGTGGTTTTGATTTTAGTTTGAATGTCAACTCACTCACTACAGATGCTACACAGGACCTCGTAAGCAAACAAACAAATTTCTCTGTTTCTCACTCCACTCAAAGAAAACATTTTGTTTGGCCACGCTGATCTTCCTGAAGCTCAAGAGAACCCATTTTATATTCCTCCTCAACACTAGGGCCAGTACTTGCAAAAAGTGGCCTAACAGCAGAAATAAAGAGTAATAGTATATGAAATATAAGTACTACCTACCTCTTTATTAAAAAAAGCCTATTTCTCAGGACTTTTCTCGATGAGCCATTTCAGTTCTCAATGTCAAAATTACAAAATAGTGGGATTTAATTTGGAACATGTATGCCTTGATGCTTCTATACTACAGCAGTTTTCTCACTTAAAATTATATCTCAGTGTTTTAAATTAGCTAAGTTGAAATATTTTATGGGATAAGTAATCCAGTGGAGTGAAAATCAGAGAATCTTCCTGTCTCATGAAGGCCAGAAGAGAAAAATATATTTCGTCCTGCAGCAACTGCAGAGAAATATCAGGAGCAGCAGGTATCTAAAAGCCACTGTTAGCTTAGGGCAGCTGCTTTGGGAGAACAATGACCAAATCCTTCACTTTTGCATACTACTGACTAAAGATGCCTGTACTACTGCAGTGAAGAGGCACAGATGAGACTGCAGGATATTCATTACACCACTGATTTTCAAATCTGATTTCATTATCTAGTCTTTATACCTGCAGCAGACGTTGCTAGAAGAGACAACAAATGGGAATCTGAAAGAAGTGCATGGAAGTATATAGAAGATCTGGCATATGGAATGCGTATGTTCTCTGCCACATGAATTTGATTTTGGCAGTAAATATTCCTGTTGAATAGAACTTTGGCTTCAAAAAGAAGCCTGGAAGGCATATGCTAACGTGTTTGGATTAAAATGAGTTTACATGGGATTTTAGACCATGCTGTGTGGACAGATCACAGCTTTTTCTATGCCTGGCTTCTTCTGTTGTCTTCTACTTTATCACAGACTCCCTCTGAGCAGTAAGTCTTCCTCTGCACTCCTGTTTTCATCTGGGAGCAGTCTGGCCCCTGGATGTCCTATTTCCTGGGATGCTGGAGAGGTAGCAACCCTGCATCTACTTCTCATGCATTTGGCAGCATGTAAGCACACTCCTTCCCTGGAGCATGACCTGCAGCCGTCACAAAAAGGCCACACGTGATGAGTTACAACTTCCAGCCCTCTTGGTGGACAACACTGGAGCTGGCAGCAGAGGACTTGCTGTGAGGGAATTGTAAGGGAGATAACCTGACCTCCTGTACAGGAGCAAGGATGTTGCAAGCACATGGGGACACAAAACACGATGTCAAGAATACAAGAATAAATGTAGGACTCCGTGCTAAAGAGAATCAGCTTGGAAAGACTGATACCAGGACCAGTACTAATATACTTTGAGTTGCAGGCTAGTAGGTCATAAATGATACACATTCTGATTTTAGGCTCTTGAAAAGAAGGTGTTGGAAATTTGCTTTAATCAAATTTAAACAAAATGGTGCTATCAACTGTATTTTTAAGTAGACCAGAACTATGCAATTTTCCACCCTTCAAATGAAGAAAGAAAAAAGAGGTTATTCACAATGAACAAATTTCCTAAAAACATCACCTGGAGAAGCTAAAGAGTTATTTATATTTTCATATAAATAACTGATTTCCTTGGAAACTACATATGAAAGTGAAATATAGGAAAGAGCAGGAAAATTATATTAAAAAATACATGGAAGAATCTCAAATTAAAAATTTCAGAAAACATTTCCAAAGTTTCTGGAATGTAAACCATCCCACTTTCTTATAATAATCTAATTTTCCTTAAAAAATGTGTAGAATCCAAATCTGAAATTTCATTTCAGAAATTGTCTCTCTTTCAAGCCAACTCACACAGAAAGTAAGAGAAAGCTGCATTGAGTGAAAGCAGAATTGTGTCCTCAGCAGCCATCGCTTTTCTTTCTTGAATTAAAGCTCTCAGAAACTCTCTAATAGCATCAGTTTAAGCAGCATGAAAAGCAAACTTCATGTGAAAGATGCAGAATTTAAAAAACCCAAAAAATCAGTGTTTCCTTAACTACAGGGTAAAACATCTGTTGAAGTACTGCCGCTCAGAAACTTCCTGTAGTCATAATTTGATTTATGCAGTTTTCTACCCTCACTAAATGTTTTTCTTTAACATCTCCTTGGTCTGCAAATCTACATCAAGCCTATTCAATGTCTTCGTGAGATCAAAAACTTGAAGTGATTATAATCAGGAACATAAACAAACCAGCAATCTTTTCAGTAAAGTAATCATAGCTTTGTTTGCACTGAAATCAGTTATATCAAGAATGTATCACTTCTATTCCTTGGGAGTCTATAAATGTTAGAAGATATCAAATCAAAGTTCCCAGTTGTGTAGTCCAGCCGGGACAAACACAAACTGTTCCATGCTATTAAAGGCTAAATCTATGAGGCAGACACGAAATCCAATTTGTGTTAAACAAGTAATTTCACAGAGTACTGTGAGCAAAACAACTGTGACGTGCAGGTGGGGGGATGACTTATCTCCTTTGCAAACTCCACTACATTTCTTACACACATACCTTAAATCCATGCTTTTTAAAAGCAAGGATTCCTAGTTTTAGATTCAGGAAAAAAGATGGGCCCACTTTACCAGACTGAAACACTACATTTATGACTTCCATCAAAGTCAGCATAGACTGAATAGTGTCAGTAGAAGATAGTATTTTTATCATCTTTCTAGTAGGCTTCAGTTCTAAAAATATTTTGCAACATTCCAGTAAAATCCTTTCTGGGGCATTTTGATGGCATGATTCTCTGAATTCCATTTACTTGACATGGAAAGAGTCCTGCTCCTGCCTAAACAAAATGTACTACAAAACAACCGTATAACTTCTTCTTTTTCTTCCTCATGTAGTTTGGAACTACTCTTTCATTCCATAAATGTATAAGACATGCCCATTATCCTACCAGCCCATATCTATCCAGCTTTTTCTTCTTTCCCAGAGATTCTAGGTTGCTGATGGAATTTAGGTAGCCAATGTCAAAAATGTGTCATCTAAAGTAGAGTGATATACATTTACATTTATTTTCAGAACCAAAATTTACTCATAATTGTCATCTAAGAGTGTGTGGGTATGTTTTGTTCACTTGGTTGTTTGTTTTCAGAATATACCAACCATAGTTTTGACACATCAGATTAGCAAAATATCCCTGAACTGCATGGCTTTCCAGAAAAGTCAGGATCTTGAATTTTAAGGAAAAAAACCCTTGAATGGGCTCAAGGAGTAGTCAATAGGACCCCTTGGGAAGTGGCTCTCTGGGCAGCAGATCTGCCCTGGGAAATTGCCCTCAAGGAGCAGAACAGAGCTGGCGTATTTCTAAGGACACTTTCCATACAGCACAAGAATGAGCCATCCCCACGTGAGAAATAGGGCAAGGAAGGCAAGAGATCACCACGGAGGAGTGGAGACCTGTTGGTTAAACTAAGAAAAAGCAGTAAATGCACCATCAGTGAAAAAGGTACAGGTAACTGGGGCAGAGTTTAGGGACACAGCCTAATTATGCAGGATGGGATGAGGAAAGCCAAGACAAAGAGGAAACTGAACTCGGCAAGGAATAACAGGATGGGTTTCTACAGGTATGTCAGTGAGAAAAGGAAGCTTGAAGAAAGCATTTACCCCATCTGGTAAGGAAGGCTTACAAACTCACAGTGATGTACAAAGAAAAGGCTGAGGTATCTGACAACTCCCCAAGGCCAAGTGCAAAGGCCTGCACCTGTGTTGGGGCAGCCCCCAAGAGCAACACAGGCTGAGGGATGAAAAGATCACAAACAGCCCTCTGGAGAAGGACTTGGGGCCCTGCTGGGCGAAGAGCTGGACAAGAGCCCACAGTGTGCACTCACAGCCCAGAAAAACAATCATGTCCTGAGCTGCATCCAAAGCCCTGTGGGCAAGCAGGGCAAGGAAGAGGATTCTGACTCCTGCTCTGCTCTGATGAGAATCCACTGCAGTGCTGCACCAGCTCCGGGGTCCCCAGCACAGGAAGGACATGGACCTGCTTCAGCAGGTCCAGAGGCGGCTTTCCTGTTGATCAAAGGACTGCAGCCCCTCTCCTGTAAGAAAAGGCTGAAAGAGTTGGGGATGTTCAGCCTGGAGAAATGAAGGCTCTGAGGAAACATCATTAAAGCCTTTGAGCACTTGTAGGGTGCCTGTAAGAAGGATGGGGACAGACATGGGAGCAGAGCCTGTTGTAATAGAACAAGAACAATGTTTTAAAAACTAAAAGAGTGTTGATTTAGATTAGGTATAAATAAAAAGATGTTTACAACAAGATTGTTTCCAACAATGATAAAACAGTGAAAGAGGTGTCTCAGATAGCTAGTAGGTGCCCCATCCCTGGCAACATTCGGGGTCAGGCCAGAGAGGACTCTGAACAATCTGATCTACTTGAAAATGAATTTGCTCAGGACAGGGGAGTCAGATTTGATGACCTCTAAAGAAGCCTTCCAATTGAAACTTTTCTATATTACTATGATTTATTGTTTAGGATCAATCAGGAGAGGCCACTTCAAAAACCCGAACTGACAAAGTAAAAAAGGCTATAGTCTGTTTCTGTCCAAGACATGCTGGATGATTAAACAGTAAAGCAAAACTTTCTTCATTGCTTTGGTTGATGCAGAAGACTGATGACAACATTCTGGTCTACTCCACAGAAAGAATTTATTTTTTTAAGCTATGCTTAATATTTGAGGAGATAAGAGACATTTCACTTAATCTTTCAAACTCATGTCATATGATTTTGTAGTGATCATTGGAGAAAGATCTGGCATGTAGCCCACTACCTAACTTGTTTAACTTTATTTTTCTTCAAAGATTTTTAGTACTGGAATCATACAATGTACTACAGAGTTAAAAAGATTATGCACTAGCCCACTTTCAAAATGCAACTCCATCATAGATTTTTAAAAATGTATTGTTCTCAAAATGCTTTAACATGTCTTTAAATAATACACTTCACTTAATGAATTGCACATATTCGGTTTCTAACTTTTCATTTTTGACACATTTTTTTCCCAAGATAAGGTAAATATATCCATAAAATATCAGTGGGGTATGAAAAGTATTCCCTGCCCTTTCTTTTAGGAATCTTAGGGGGTTTTTTGTTTTAATTATGATTTGCACTCTAGACAATCACACCTTACGTAAGAAACATGACCAGAGGTTCTGCTCATATTTTTTTCACTGGATTACAAATAAGTTGTGCAACTTTGCGGGACTGGCTGAATGTCTTACATATTTTCAAATTCACACATTTTGCATATCATTGTTTGTGAGAAGACAGAAAATAAATTATTTGTAATAAATGAATTATTATTATATTATTACTTGTAATAAAATAAATTATATGTAATTATTCCTTCACTGTATTCAAACACGGATGATTTCTGTGTGCTTTTACAAGAAATCACTTTTTCACTGCAGACCTTCACTGGTAGATGTTCTACATAATTTTTCCCTGAGCACAGTTTGTTGAATGGCTGTTTCTTCAGCTAGAGAGATGAATATATTGACCCTCCCAAGGTCAACAAATTGACCTTCTTGTGTCCCGGTTTGGATTTGCAAAGTACTTTGTTACAAGAGAAAAGTAATGTTATAAAAATATGTAATGTGAAAAGAATTTTACAAATTAATTTAGACATGATTTGGATCAACGATTCCTGGTGATGTGGTACAGACCATGGGGATACTGAAGAACCATATCATACATTATGATCCCTTTTGCTAAAAGTGAAAAATCCTGTATTTTGCCTAAAAGCAAAATGGGATTTAAATAATATTCTTCAGATTTGAATCCTAAAACTATGCCACAGTGGATCCAGAGAAAGATCAGTTCAAAGGCAAACTTTAATGATTCTCATATGAGGATGCTCATTTAAAGCACAGAGAATGTTTGATATTTCCTTGCAAACATTAAGCAAGAAGTAAATTTTTATGGCATCAAATTGAACTCTTAAGAGTCTCATGCTTGCAAGAGTAGAACTGATAGAGTAGTTAATGAGCTATAATTTCAACTTGGAGATGCATTCCAATACTGCAAGTAATTTCTCATTCAGTAAGGAAATATTTTTCTAAGAAGTGACACAAACTCTAACCTAGTGTTTCGTTTCTCTGATTTTAAATTCACTATTTAATAAAGGAAAAAAAATCTCCCAGAATTAGAAGCTTCAAAACATTCCTATAAAGTTGCAGTTTGCATTTGTTTTACTTTCAGCTTTTGCTTTTATGCAGGTAAATTAAATGAAAAGGCATCCATCCTTGATGATACAATTTAAAATACTCCAGCTGTACGTGAAGGAGATTTACTACCAATGAAGATATTCACTTAGGGCTTAGTAGAGACTAAATTTACATTTTTATGATTGATCTTATGTTCTCACCCCTCAATGCTGTTCATCATATTTTCAAGTAAAAGAAAAAATAAGTGCTTCAGAGCCTGAAAAACCTGACCTTTAAATCAAGGCCAATAGTGAAAAGCAGCCAAATAATTCTACCAATTTACCACATGGGGAATTTTGCATTTAAGATGCCTTCTTATTTAAGTTATACTGTAGACATAGATTGTTTGTCATTAAAATGTAAAAGGTACCAGGAATTTACTCAACTCTACTAAATTACTTCTGAGAATTTTATTTACTTGTACTGAAATGTAGCCACCTATTGAATTCTTAAAACTCTGTTACAGACTTTTCCAGACCAAGGAACCAAAATTTAGTTTCTGATTAAAAACCCTCCCGTGTTAGTTCTGCGCATCTGACACTTGTAATGCTAAAAATTCAGCTGCACATATGGACAACTGCACATGTGCCTTCCCTTTCCCTGAAACTTCAATGAGAGAGATGGACAATGAGGCACCCAAACTGGTTTTGCCCCAAAGACATCTTTCCTTCAGGGTACGCTTCACCTGCATGTGGTGCCTCGCAGAGCGAGGCGGCTCCTCCCGTGGGGCAGCACAGGCACAGCTCTGGCCCTGCTGGCAGCCTCCTCCTCTGAGGCTGCTCTCACAGTGAAAACTCCTACCCAAAGACTGTCCTATGGGAGTGAAGTGTCTGCCTTGTCATAAGAAAAGCCTACAATTAGGCCTTAAAAAGGTAGATTGAAGCTTGTCTCTTGTCCTTTCAAAGATGCACAGCCACTGGCATTGTACCACACCTCCATTATTGTAAGAAATCATGAATTTTTCTGCTATGTGGAAAGTTCTAGGAAGAATAATTAACAAGGAGGAAGGGCTGGCACAACACAATTCTTTGAAACCCAATACAAAAGGACCTGTTGGGCAGATAGGCAACTGCTCAGTACACTAAAAGATTCTTTAAATGGATGGATTGGCACAACACTGATTAAAACTCAAGCAGAGAGATGTATTTTTTCTCTGGCATTTCCAGACATAGTTATTTTCCCCATGGAAACAAATTTTCAAATTAACTTAAAAGCTCACAGAACTCACAGCAGTGCTTAGCAGACACACACACACATTTTTATGTGTAGAAAATTAATCTTTGTTGGCCTGCTCTGAGTTAGAATTAAAGATTCTGCAAAATAAGCATAATAACGTAAACATGCAAGTGAGTTTGTTTCTGCCATTACTGATCTAAGTTTTGAATTATTCAAATTAGATACCCAGTCCATAGCAGCTGGAAGACATGCTGTGTCTCAGAGAACACCTTGCTTCTGACAGGTGACCAGAATTAAAATAGGCTTTTGATTTGATAGTCTGATTACACAGTTACTGCAGAATTAAACTTTGCATGCAACTTAGATGTACGACCTTGATTTAGAGTTTAATAAACATAGTTTTGTATAACCTACTTAGATTATACCCAAAAGAAAAAGTTGTTAGCTGAATTCAGTTAACATAGCAATTATTTGGTATTCTCCTCATAGTGCTAAGCATGACTCAAACATAGACTACAGATGGGGAAAATGGATCCAATTTATAGCTGAAGTCTAATGCGTTTGGATAAAATATTTTAATGAATATAATAGTATTGGTGTTTTACTTCTACTATTATTAAAAATATCACTGCATGCCAGACTGATGTTTTCTGAAATTGGCAAATTTCATAGTTTGTGCATTCTATTTAATTCAAAGTGAACAGAAAAAAATGAGTAATTTTGTTGGTCAATAATGTTGCAGGAAACAATCTGGAATGGGACCCCCACATCCCCCATATTAGCAAGACCCATAGTAAGACAGAATAATACCTTTCACAAAGCCAGATATGAGAGTTTCAGATAAGAAATTGCATGTTCTGCCTCTATTGATACTATAACTTGCCTTTTCTACAGGCAGGAGTTTGTGATGATGAAATAGAACCACAGCATCATAAATTCACCGAATCATAGAATGGTCTGGGTTGGAGGGGATCTTCAAGAATCATCCAATTTCAATGTCCCTTCCATGGGCAGGGTCACATTTCACTGAACCAAGTTCCTCAGAGCTCCATCCAACATGGCCAGGAGCAGTTCCAGGGATGGAATTCTCTCGGCTGTCTGTGCCAGTCCCTCAACACACTCACAGTGAAGAATATCTTCCTTATATCCAGTCTAAAGTTACCCTCTTTCAGTTTAAAATCATTGTCCCTTGTCCTGTCACTACAGGTCCTTGTAAAAAGCCTTTCATACAAGCCACATTTATATATTCAAATACATTAATTAGGGCTCCTCCTGTATTTTTTTTATGGTGACATCAGAACACAGACAAGGTAGATGTACACAACAAATACAAGGATATAGCATATTTGAAAAAGGTTGTGTGAAGTGTTATCAGTGAGGTCACTGAAAACAGAGAAACAACTTTTCAAAGATTCAGTGAAACCTGCCACACTGTTATGTATCACAGATGCAATGCTGTAATAAGCACGAACCTGAATATAAAATGGATTTAAGCATTTGTGGAAAACGATCTGTTTCCCAGTAGGAGTTCCAGGTTGAGTGAGTTCATGATCACATTCAGTTCTAAAAGACATAATACTGCTTGGTCTAGAGCTCAATGTTTACAGATTTATATTTTTAAATTGTTAAATCTTCTCTTTATTTGTTATTTTCTACTCTGGGCATCAGACTGAGTTATGATTTGGGAACTCCTGAGAGGAAAAGTCCATGATCATTGCTGAACACCTGGAAACCCTTTGAGGGTGCTTGTGGCTGTCAGGTAAGGAATGGGTTAGGGCAGCCACAAGGCTGTGGGCCAAGAAAGTTTCAGCATTTTCTAATGGAAATGCTGCTACTCTGCTGATCTAGGATACCTGTAGCCTTATTTGAAATTGATCCCTTATGAGGCAGGGCCAAGTCCTTGTTAACTGGTGCCTGGGAAAGACCTATCCAAGAAACAGATCAAGAGCACAGCCAAACTTCTGCAAGAGGGTGCAAAGAAGGGGTCCTCAGAATAATTTTTTCCATCATAAACAATCTCCTGTATGGTGGTGACACACTGCAGAGTAGCTTTCTTCAGGGCTGGAGTAGCTGTTCCTGTCTGAGCAGGGCCACTAAGATGATGAAGGGACTGGATCACCTCATACATGAGGAAAGGTTGAGGGAGCTGGGACTCTCCAGCCTGAAGCAGAGCAGACTCAGAGATGAGGCTTGTTTTAAGGCTTATTTTGTTATGTTCTGAATACCTTCAGCATTTCACCCATATCAAAGATGGAAATGGCCATGTGAGGAAGGTGTTGCTTCTGTGCAATATTGTTAATAATTTCCTGCACTCCGCTTTACCACTGAATTGAACCTGTGGGTAGAGAAAGAACATATGCCATGAAATGACTTACCCTCCTTCTTCAGAATATTTGTGGCCAAAGGCAAGGATGTCAGATGCTCGGCCACTGCCATCACATATCACAACGGGAACAGGGGGAGTGTCTCGCAGGTACTCCAAGACAATGGAGATGACATTGGGACCTCCTTCCACAATAAGGGCCACCACTGGAACCCCTTGGCCAATTCCTGGAACGAAAGAAAGAAAGAAACAAACCAAACCAAACGAAAACAACACAAAACAGACAACCAACCGATAAAAAAAACCACAAACACACACAAACAAATAAGTAAATAAATGCAACAAAAAAGAAATAAAAAAAAATGCAGAGCCAGCAAGGCAAAAAAGACATAACAGAAGACAGAAGAAAAAAAATCAGATTGAAATAACTGCATTATGACTGTGCAGTGTAATGTCAGAGAAAACGCATTCAGTAAATCAGGTATTTTGAGGACAGATGGGACCAATGTAGCCATCTCCTCAGTTCCACTGCATAAACCAGTATATTCTGGAATGATCTTCTATTTCAAATACAAAAGTTATGTTTAAATAGGCCATAATTTATTTTTTTTTAAGATCAAATCTTGTTTTGAAATCATAAACTACTGCATGTCTTCCCCACATGTTCATAATCAAGACTGGAATCTTGCTTGTAGTGTAGCTTTTGCATGATGTCAGCTTCCCATCATTGGGTCTTCCAATAGTTTTGCTTGCTGTTTCAAAATTACCTCTATGATATTTTTCCTGCTGTGTGGGATCCACTTTAAGGTTGCAGCTGGGCAGCCCTTTAACCTTCTATTCAACAAAATAAACACATTCTCTTGCAAGTCAGTTCTATATTTGTTTTTCAACTCTAGTCAGTCTCACAGGTTTTCTCTGAATTCTCTCAAATTTTCAGCATATTCCTTGATTTGCAGACCCCACACCAGGTATACTGCTCCAAAGAGAGATGAACTAGTGCTTAACCAAAGGAGAGGCATCCTCATATTATGCACTTTAGGTGTAATTACATGGGAGCCCTCTGCAGGAGTTGTAACAGACTGCCAGGAAAGTTGTGTGGATTTAGAGAAAGGCAATTTGATGCCAGGCTGCTGTTAACTTAGCTGAAAAAGCTTTTATGGTATTCATTTCTTGACCAGCTGAGACTGGGGCATTCAAAAGGACTCAGGCAACAGAAGTTGAACATTTTCTATTAGCAATTTTTTCCTGACAGAAGCTTCTTCTCCTTTTCAAGTAGCTTTTTCTAAGAAAACCTATATATGTTCTGCACAAAATTCTGACTTTCACTGGAAAAACAAAAATAATGTCCTTCACTATTAATAGCTGGGTTTGAAAAAAGTTGCACAAAGCTATGTAACAACTGTTCATATGTCTGATGAAGTTTTCATTTAGAGAGGGTACAATTCTCCAAAGCAAAGGTAAGCCTGTGAGGCTGGAGCATTAAATCTGATTAGATGCTCTAGAAATATTCACAGATCAAATGGTTTTCAATAATTTTAAGGACTTGAATTACTCTCAAAAATTAGATAAACTATTCTTTAAGAAAGAATGAAAAAACCCTAAATTTGTATATATAACAGGAAAATATTCTAGGCATTTCTTGAAACATTTTGAGGGAAATGTTATGTTTCCTGAAGTGATTCTCAGCATGCCTTGTTATGTTTGTCTCTACTGTTTGTCTGTGGCTTTTTTATCATATAACTTAAGTAAAATGTGTGCTGCTTATTTATGTGAAGATAATTACAGGTAAAATTATAAAATGTAGGCTAATTGAAAGAGTGTATGAGGGGTGGAGTATAACAAGGTGATGAAAAGAATGATTTGCACAGAGATCAAGGGTTAATTTTTTGTATAATATTAAGGATTTCCCTGAATTGCGGTTCTACCCAATCTAGACACCTGCTAATAAGATAATATTAAGAAGTACTCTTAGTAATGTGACAAATTGAGTCTGGATGACATCAAGGATTAATAGAAGTCGAGAAAGTTCACAATTTGAGATGCAAAGCCATTTATGCGGTGTTTAATAAATCCTTCTGTAAACTAGGAACTCATTAGGAGGAAATACTCGAAAAGCTGATGAAAAGAGAACTGTCTTTGGTATAGCAAGACTACTAGAATACACACAGCAAAACATTTTCAGGAGGAAATTGGCAGTTCAGTGCCATTGTTCAAGCCACTCCAGAAAATCCATCCAAAATACTATCTGTACCTGTACTCAGGCTTGTTCAGAAAGAATAAGCCGGAATGAATGGAAGAAAAAGCCAAAAGGGGTGTATGGGGAATAAAGATGTCATCTTATGAAACAAGATACAATGAGTTTGACTCATCTTCCTTAGCAAATTAGAAAAGACTCCATGACCAAATACTGCCATGACACACAGCACAATAGAAATCAACAGTTTTAGATGGCATTCAGAAGATTTTTGGTTATCAGAGGAGTGCAGTCTTTACAGTCTTCTTGTAAGACTAAAAGGGAAAACTTTTTGTATTGAAATTATGCTCTGATGCTCACCAATCATCATAATTGCAGCTGTGTTGTGAATCTCAAACTGTTCCTGAGTCAGGTTCTGTCCTTCTGCTGGAACTCTGTTCATTCCCAGTGTTTTCTACCAGACAAATAATTCTCATAATATAAATAATTATGGTTAGTCTAAATGGCTGAACTATTTTTGCCTTGTTGGGCCATTTGAAAACACATCTAAAATTTCTCCTGCAACCTTTGATTTTCCTTATAAGTTTTTTAAACATATATATATGTTTTAAATTTAAGCCTTTATAGTCACAAGAGTTGCCTGGCATATAAAAGGTCTCTGCAAGTGTTCCAGCTGTGTTCACTGTAGTTAATCAGATGGCAACTATTCTGTACTCTGGTTCTTTAGAAATACATTCAGCATGAAAACAATCCTCTAATTCGAGGCTAGTAAAATAAAGTAACTTTTCTCCAATTCAGACTTCAATGAAACTTTGTAGCTTTAAGTTTAAACCCCCCCCAACAAAGTCAGGTGAACCTTGGTTTATCATATACAATTAAGTTCCAGATTGAACTGAAACTGTTTTATCATTCTGGCACATCTCTTTCTGAGACAAAAAATAAAGATTTAAACACAAACTTGATGTCACTATCTCATTTTCATTTGGGAAATTCTCTCTGGCTTCAGCAAATAGATGATTTTTTATTTTACATTTCATTGTTCTCCATAAATAATTTTGGCTTGGAAAAATCTACTGTTTCTTTATTTTGCTGGGCAAATTTTTCCAGTTAATTTTTGGAATAAGAAATAATATTTTAAATCAGTTAATAGTACTTTGTTGATATTTCTTCAAAGTATATCAACTTATGGCTTTCGGGAATGTTCTCTTGATTACAGCTGTCTTAATCCTAATGTTATGAACTTCCACAGATTTATTATAATCAATTTCTGAGCAGTAATGGTGTCCACTGCATGAAGAAAGTCAATAGACATGGTGAAATAACAAAAGGTCATACCTGCTTGAGTACCACAGAATTTCAAAAAATGGGTAAATGGGAATTACCACATTCTCAGCTTTCTTTGATGTTCCCAATCATATTTGAGTTAGTTATGACATTATATTCATTTCAGAATAAAAATGTATCTACTTATACCAAGATGCCTGCAGCTCAATAACTCTCAGCCAAAATGCAGAGTATATTTGAATTGAACTTTTAGATATCCTGATACTAAAAATTCCTGGATGCTTCCCTGCTGCTACATATTAGGAATTTGGAAATTAATGCAGAGGGTCTGCAGAAAAATTTCAGTGTGTCTGAAAACACTGACTGACTATACTAACACTGCATTTATAACTATGATGATATAAAACTGAAAACTGACTGTGCTTTGCTTTAATATAACACTGGGACAATTTGGGGAACATTGGCATGTGATGCCAGCAAGAACCTCTGACTTTGAGAAGCAGGTATCTGATGGACCTCTCTTTAACTGCTAATCAAAATCTGTTTCCCATTAATTCGCCTCAGAAATAAGAGAATGAGAAATTTTTTGTAAGAGCTCTATTTCAACTTGTTCATGCACAGTAAACAACAGTCTGCAAAGAAAGGGCTGGCAGTGCCTCCACAGGGAGCCTTTGGTTTCAGACACTTCATCTGGAAAGACAACGGCAGGCTGTGAGGTGAGATGCTAAATGCAGACGTAATACATTCCTTACAACGTCAAGGACACCATTGCAAAAAGAGTTTCTCGCTTGAGTTGAGATTGTCAGAAAGGAGGCAGTGCCAAAATGAAACCATAAAACTGGACTAGAGTACTGGAACTGCTGCTTCCTAGCACACATCCACATGATGGGAACTTTATGCCAAGCACTATAATGGCCAGTACAATAAATCAACAAGGAAAAAATTTTCTCTTCGTGTGTTTTTGTGGAATTTACCAAAAAAATTGTCTTAGTCTGGTAAAAAAATAAGGATAGCACCCATCCTGTTGGACTATCTTCAACAAAACTGTTGCTTTCACTAATAAGTACTCTAAAAGTATACAACCTTAAAAAAATGTGTGTTTCACATTTTATTAACTGGAAAGGGAGTTGTATTAACACACTACACTGAAATATTGTACAATCTGAAACTGCAAAGAACCTTTTGTGGTACAGGGCAATGCACTATTAACAGGAAAGAATATCACTTGGTGCTGTCATCCAAACACAGAAAGTACAAGTCATTTTTACATATCTGAGTACTTTTTTCTGTTTCCTAGAAGGCACTAAATTACATATTAATCAGCTTTTTATTTAATATTCCTTGTAGAGAAACATTTTAGGTTTGGGTGAATAATTTTTAAATATCTGAAAAATTATGGTCATCTGATAATTACATGGAGGATTAATGTTTAAATTTAATTAGTTCAATTTCTAAAGCATTTCTAGGATGAGCTTTGGTTTCAAAAAGCCTTTTTTTCCTTCTCCTTTTGGAAGAAAGAAAACTTCTTGTCTAGCAGTATGTCTGTGGACTTGAAATTGGCTGTGAATGCTGACTAATGTGTTATCACTGTGATGTTTATGACTTAGTTCAATAATAGTTCAAGATGAAAAATAGCTGGTTGCAAAATCAAAGGTCTTCCAACTTAAGAGTGGTCTCTGCATTTTTATTCTGTGTTATTAAAAATAATTTGTTAGACAGACAGGAGATTTTTTTTTTCTCTCAGATTTTCAAAAGAAATATTAAGTTTGTATCCAATAGCAGCTATGTGGGAAACATCTTGTACTAGCTGGCATATTATTATTTAATAAGCTCGTCAATTCACATATTAAATTCTTAATATTTCTGCTATAAATCCAAAAGTACAGGTAGCCTCTCATGACTTCATTAATAGAATACAGAAAAATAAGTCATTATTTTCACTCAATATAATGATTCATACAAAAAGAAGAAAGTACCAAAGACCTGAGTCTCATCACTATACTGATTTCTAAAAAAATAACTTGCATTTTGAGTATTTCAGTAAGTATGGATTTTTGCAGTGTAGATTAGACTGCTTAGTATTTCACAGTGTCAGGTATTGCTGATGAAATTAGACTGCAATATTGTGCAAAAGATTTATGTAGTCAACTTAAAGCTTTGTTACTGCGTTATTGCCTTTGTGGTCAGCAGCAGAGCCAGTGAGACTTTCCGACAATTGTGATTCCAGGAAAGTATGTACACATCAGAACATCTTTCCCAATGTGCACCAAATAGCACTTGTAGGCCTTCCTGTAAATATACAAAAAACCCCATCATTTTACCCTTAACACTGCTGTAATGCATAAATATGTAAATTAAAATAATAAACTAGAAAAAATGAATGCATTTGGAAATGGAAGGAAGGAAAAGCTGCATAAATGTCTGTGTTGTGTGAAAAGGGACTAAAAAATATCGGCTATACTTTGCGGAAGCCTGATTTTGTTTTCCCAGTTCTTGGAAAAGCATTAATATTTTATACTGTGAGTATATTTATAAATAATGTATAACTGCCTTATAAATTATTACTACTTCTTTTAGTGAAGAGCTAAGCATGAGTTACCCATATTTTTATAGGCCAACAAGTGAATAACATGCCTCATTTACTAGAAAATGCATTTACTACTCATGTTTTTAAGCAAGGTTTTAGGAGTAACTGGGACATATCACTATGCTGTATACTATCTGTAAGTTCAGCCCTGAGTTCAGTCAGATAAAACAGAGGCTCTCTAGTTGACCAACCTGGCAGAAATGTGTCTAATTTCAGTATCATGACTGCATGGTGGCAGGCACATCTGAGTTGATTTCCTGCCGGCCACCTTTGCTCCTTCATCAGGTCAGACATTTTGTTGTGAGTTGTCCTATTTTAATTTCCTTTTTCCACCTGGAAATTTTGACTGCAGAATTTGGTAATTATTCGGATCTGTTTGGGATGCTGGGGCCTGTGTCTGTCCTGCTGGAGGAGTTACTGCACAGCAGCTAGCACAGGAGTGATGTACAGCTGGAAATGTGTCACACCTCATATACAACATGCAGCTGGAGAGCCAGATCTCCAGAGGCTGGATGCAATGGAACAACATCAGGCTTAAGGTTACACATAAGACTGTGGACATCCTGAGAGAGCTCAAACTGTCCCAGAGGAGGGGCAGAGTAAGTCTGCACAAACCTTCACACGGTGCATGAGCAGTCAACCTGACAGCTCAACATCTTTTCCTAACGAGGCACACACTGCTCATCTGTGCAGCGTAGAAACAGGACTGTCAGCCTTCCTAGAAAACCTGAGCCTACCCTAGGTGTCTACAGGGATGTGTGAGGCATCACTGAGCCGGAAGGGTTCAACAGGGCTTCAGGAAAGCAGGTGTATTTGCACGATCAAGGAGCCTCTACATGATCAAGGCCTACACTCCAGGTCCACAGACTAAATCTTCCTGGACCTAGATGTACTGCAGATGGTGGGGTACACAAATTAGCAGGTTTCTCTGCTGGTCATCATACCTCAGGTTTGCATGTGCCTATCTCAGATAATGAGACAACAGACTCTTAGCAGTAGACAATTCCTATGACAGGCTTTAGACTTGTTTTGCACCACTACCTTGTGAACATCCTGCAAAGGATCTGCTGCTTGCAGACAAGAGCTACCTTTATAACTGCAAAATTCTCCTAGGATAATGGCTTCTGTGAGTGGTAAACTCAATGCTCCCTTACTGATTGACAAACAAACAAATCCAAAAATATAAATCAACAGATTTGGCTGTGTTAGAGTTCCTACAAGTGTTTGTCAGTGCACAGTGAATGGAAAGGCACACAGACCATTTTGCACAAATGCTCCATAATGTAAAAAAACTTTAATTGCATCAAACAGATGACATGTTCCCAAATACAGGCTATTAATTCAACAGATGAGGTAATATACTACAGGGCCTTTTAATGCAAGGATTGTTTACTTGAGGTATTTAGCAGAAAATCTCATTTAATTGTCAGTGGATGATTGATAAAACTGTCGTGAAGCTCAATAACAATACTGATGCGGTAACAAGAACTTAGCCAGCTTTAAACTACATTTTGATCAAATCTGACTTTAGTTTTAACCTAAATATATATGATGAGCTATGATTTTTGAGGGGAAATTGACTAATAAGCCTTATTCATTTGTATTTGAAACACTGCAAAATAGCATTTCCTTCTAGAGAGGCTTAAGGTGTCTTGAAATTCATATTAGAATTTCACGGTTCTGGTAAGTTAAAGAAATATAAAGAAAGTCCTTAGCTCAAGAAGTCTGTCTTAGAAGTCCAGTTTCTAGGCGATTGTCATGCTCCAGGGGACAAGCAGAGTATGCAGCAGCGTGATGTATTAACAACGGCTGAAAGAATCCCCACAGGAAACCTGTGCCTTCTGGAAACATTTCAGTCCAAGCGTTTACATAGTACCTGGATATATCCTAGTGCAATCTACCTACACAGATTGGATAAACAATTAAACATGACTTGGAATCTTAATAAGCAGAAGAGCTGGTGTAAGCATAAAAGATTGAGGAAAACAATTTTGAATTTCTCAATCAGTATTTGCCTTACAGTAACGCAGAGTCAAAAAAAATTGCTCTTTGGCTGTTAATACAGCAGGTAAGTGATGCTCAAATAGATCTAAAATTTATAATGAAGTCAAATTCAAGTAGTTTATATTGAATTCACAACAATCCTTAAAAGGTTTGACCACACAAATGTGTCTGCTTCACCTCTGGACATCTATGTAGCACTCCCTATGGTCCCAACTAGCTCAGAAAGGCTAAGCGATAACAGAACATCATAAAATAATCCAGATCCTTCATATTAGGTTACACTGAAATAACAGTACAACTTGGGTCTTTTTCTAGGCATTTGTTTTCAGGAAACTTTTTGGAAACACCTTCTAATGTGTATGACACCTTTTTGGCTAAAATATCAATAGCAAAAGGCAAAGAGATAAGATCACCTGCACATACAATGTATCTGCATGCTCCAGTTCTCCAAATCACAGCTGCAATATGTTTACCACTAGAACAATTACATTACTAAATGATCATAACTGGAAAAAAGAGAAAGGATTTTGCTTTCACAGGATGATGGGAAAGAATGCTGGGTTTTATTACCCAGAAGTACAGGAGAACCTCCCAAATGTCATCTAGTTCAAACCTAATTTCACATAGCTCCACTTTTTAGTCAGCTTTTCCTTTTCCACATCCCTTGTCTTGAGCATCTTCACTAGAGCAGAACCTCTTATTCCAGGTATGGCAAAGCTATTTCTTTTATTAATAAGGGGTATTTCTTTTAGCCCTTCAAGAACTGTTACATAACAAAATGAGAGAAACTTACAGATTAAAAAACAAAACAAAGAAAAAAAAGAGAGAGAGAGAAAAAAAAAAAGAGGTCAAAGTCATTCCATTCTTTTCTGAACACCTTTAATAGTTTTTTGTATTCAGAAATTAAGGGGAACATCCATTTCCTGGAGACTCATTACCAGCTCTATGTCTAAAGAAATCAAACTGATCTGGAAAGCCAATAAAAATACTAAGAGTATTTGCTGTGTTTCTGAAATTCACAGAACTAGAGGATTATGTGTGATTGAATGATACACAACCGCTACTAATAAAGAGAAGATCACAACAATTTGACTTATTTTTTCTTTTAAATTTATTTTTTGACATTTCTACGATAGGCTTGTTGACTATCATTTGCTGTAATTTCATTTTTATTTTCCTGCTTCCAAACACAATTTAAAATCACTACTATTGAATTTTATTTTGTTCGGCTTTGTTTTTTTCCTTTGTAGTTTCCATTCATTCTCCTTGGTCTCCTTATTATGCTCACATCCATTCTGCATTCTTATCTTCATTATTTTCCTTTTGGTAGCCCAATCACATTTTCACTTCCTCTCTGTCTCCTTCTGCTTAATCCATAATCTTCCTTCATCTCACCTTTTCTAGGAGTATGATTGTATTATTTTGTCCCAGTCTGTTCTCCTTTCTCTTCTGCTCTACCTTGATACTTTAATTCTCATGTCTATTTGTTCAGAGCTCCTTCCTCACCTCTCTAAATCTACCTACTGATGTGTCTGCCATCCTGCCAGACCTGACACTGACAGACAAATCCATGGACCTGACACCTGGAGCCATATCTTCATTTAATAATAGACTGATCCTAAAAACTTCTTGAAAGGAAATTCATCATGGTAACGAGAAAAGATTTGTGGTATCTTCTTTTGATTTTTTTACTTGTCTTTGCAGAAACATAAAGTTCAGAGAGTCCTCAGAAAAAATGTGACATGGGAAGGACCTGTGTAAGACTCTGCCCTGGGATTTGTGAGCCTTACAAGCATCCAAGCAACCACTTGGATAAAATGGCAATACATAGTTCAAAGCTGGCACTTCAAGTTCAAAGACACAAACACACACACACACACACACCACACACAAAAGCCTTTGTGGATTTCAGTCAAAACTTACCCTATCTGTCCTTGCAGTCAACTGCTAATTAGGGTAGTGCCAGAGGACCTAACAGGTTTCACTCTTGGAGCTCATCACCTGTAGGCAATGGCCCAAGACACACAGGAGCAACTACAGTTTCAGAAATTCTCACATTCTCTCTGATCTCCCCTGGTGCTTTCCCTGGCTCCCTTTGGATGTGAGCACTACCACATATCGTATGCAACACTTTCAAAAGCTATCACATTGTAACATAACCAAATTCTACGTTACCTCTTATGACCTATTGAGGTGCTTTTCTTTGTCATATTTTGCTTATTTTTCAACATATTTGTCTCTATGCAATCTAGAAAATTATCCCTTATTCTCACCTGTTTCAGGAAACTACAATAGGTGAGATACAGAATAGCAGAAATTTGGCTGAAGTGGATTAATCCTAAAATGATGTTTCTTAGTTTTGCAGCTTTATGAATTCAATAAATCTAAAACATCCAAAAATTAGGGAGCTGAAATCACCTGTACTCTTTTTCTTCTATATGACTCATATGAAAACATGTATTTTAAACAAACTCATCTGTTTAAAGTCAAGTTTGTGAAAGGAATTTATAGATCCCCTTGCATGGATCTATTGAGTGCTTCAAAAATGATTTTTAACCTTGTGCTTTGTCAACCCTTTCTGAGATATGTTTGTCTTCAGTGTCTGATCAACAAACATCATGATGGTTTTCATGAAAAAACCCCAAGTTTCCAATCTCTAGCAAAATCTGAAATGAGTCAAAACTTCAAGAAGTTCTGGGGTTTACTGAAATTTCACAGTAGTCAAATTTTTGATCTTGAAGCAGACTTCTTCTCCTAGAAAGTAGTCTGTACCTAGATCTTCCCAGCCATGTAGTTATGAAAATGCATCCAGGACTACATGGGACATGAAGGAAAAATCTGAATCAAATGAGAATTCCAATGCATTTGATGATGATGTAATGGTCAGAGAAGGTGCCAGTGATGACAGTTGAACGTCCCTTTGCCTCCCCAGCCCCCTTCATATATTCTCAGGCATAGGATGACAAAGGGAAGTCCACGGGTCACATGAACAGATACTGTTGACATATTATACCATCTAAACTGTCTTCTCTACCTAATCAAATCACCCAGCTTTACCTATCAATTTCTTATTCAGAAGTAATTTTTTTCTCACAGGCCTACAAAAACTCAACTACATTAACCAACTCTATAAAGAAGAAAGATTAAATACAAGGTCACAGGTTCCAATGCCTATTGCCTGTCTGTTTTTCAAACAACATATAGTGGAGGTAGAGCAAACCTTCAGCACCAAATAGCATGTTTAAAATGAGAACAACTGCAGCATGATAATGAACAGTACAATTCTGCATTTAGTCCTCTGTGGTCTGGGAGACAATTCCTCCGGAAATGTACTGCTCAAAAGAAGAGTATTAGTTTCCCAGGGTGGGTCTACACACCCTGAGGATTTGGTGCGGTCATCTTCCTCAGAAATATTAACATGCTTCAGTGTGTAGGAATGGACATAGCAGTCTAAAGTGGTCCTTGTAAGCTCAAAAAGGCTATAGAGTATATAGGTTAAAAGATTTATAAAAGGTTGAAAAGTTTATGAAAGATACAAAATAAAGCAAACTACTTCAAATGTTCTGATTTTTTTTTAAGGGGTCTATTTCCACTTAAACACACACTGCCTTTACATCCTCTGGCTCAATATTCTTGTTTCAAATATGTTTTTGGTTACATATCCATATTTTTACATTATTTCTGGCTCTCCTGGAAATGGAATTGTTAAAAATCTAAGAAAAGAGCTTTTTTTTCCTTGCCTTTTTATTTTTTTCCAGATAACTCTTTCTGAAGAAGAAGGTGGTAGCTAATTTTATGAAGTGAAAAGAGTTTTCATATAGCAGCAAAAAGTCTTCCCTCCTCATCAGCACAGCCTGGACTCCTCCTGGCTAGGTAACATTACATATGCTCATTACACTCATTCATCATTTTAGTGAAGTCCTTTTGCCTCATTTTGTTCTTTTCACCTGCCTCTTTCCTTCTCTGAGGCTGTGTCTAATACTATAAAATGTCAGAAATCTAACAAGTATCTATTTAAATCATTAGAGGAAACATTACATCTTTTTACATTTTAATCTATGGTGGTAGCTGTTAACCCCAATTTGAACATCACTGCTTTACTGACTGGACTCCATCTATTTCCAAGGCAAATTTTAAGAATTCTAAACCTCTGTCAGAGAATTACATAGAATGGAAAATTCTGACAGTCTTCTGATGAAGATTTTAATATTTTGATGTACAAAGCCTTCAATATAAGTAAAATATCTGAATCTGAAAATAAAACGTCATTAGCATGTGGTCAGTATGTTTTCAAGACCATTTGTCAGGTATGCAAATATCACACAAAGCTTATTCTGCTCTTTGAACCACTACATTGCCATTTCCTGACACATTCCTTCCTAACACATGCTGAACACAAATTTTATTACTGACACATATGTGGTATAAGACATGAAATGTACACAAAAGACAGACAATGATTGTATGTTTCACCAAATGGTTATGCACACACAAGAACATGCTATGAGTGCGTGCTATGCTGTGCTGTGGTGGGCTATGCTAGCCTACGTGTCATGTCCAAATTCTGATTCTGCTGACAAAACTATATGTGTTCTTTTAAAGAAAAATGTTCAAAATTCTTATTAATTCACAACACCTTTCATTCAAATTAAAAGAGTTCATACATGCAATGTGCAATGATCATTCATTATATATATAAATAATGTCTCCTTGTCTTGCTCCTCTGCTCCAGTAAGAGCACTCCTATGAAGAAGGAAAGTAAGCATTTGTCATGCAAGTGCTTGGCAACCATGCTGTAAGCTCTTTAAAGACTTGAGAATACTTTGAGCACCAATAAAAAGTCAGTTAATACTAACAACTATACCATGTGAAAGGAAGGCCATAGTGCAAACAGAAGGAATGAAATTAAATGAGTATTATGAAACTGCAAACATGAATCTGGAGCCAAATGAGAGAAGCTTTTGGTAGGATTTTTGAAGATTCTGCAAGTACTGGTAGAGGCCCTTTATATGTAATATGAAGTAATTCTAGATTGCACTTGTTAATGAGAAAACATTGTTCTGTGTAATCACAAAATGAGTGAAACCCACGGCATGTCAACCTATTGGATTTTGTTGGAAAATTATTAACAGACCTCAGATCAAATGTATTATCTGAGTTGCTACATTGGTAATTACTCTATCTAACCACCTGTGGAGTAG
>NW_005054352.1:4946701-4984734 GCF_000277835.1 Geospiza fortis | reverse complement strand
GTAGCTTCCAATGCACATTTTGTAGACAGATTTCTTTTATATTTCTGGTTCAAGGCACAACTGATGTTCCTATTGCATTACTCAGCAATGTTCTGCAGAAATGGTAACAAAGTACATCTTATCAAATGACCAGGCCATTCTATGGCTCTTTGGAAAAATAGTTTGCTAGTGTCCAGGAATGTTATAATTGCAGAATTTGCAATAGGTAATCTCTAGTAATTAGATGCTTCATTTATTTCCTTTCTCTGTTTATAGATTACATCATCTGTTTGGTGACACATTAAGTTCTTGTTCTGTATTGACCACTTCCACAGGATGGGGAAAAAATAGACTAGCTGCACTTTCACATCTTGATTTATTATAAGATATGCATTCATTTTGAAACCAGTGACCATACTGGTGAAAATTATTCTGCCTTTTTTTTTTTTTTTTATCCAAACAGCTTCTTTGGAAACATTTCTTTGCACCATTGTGACCCATTAGAAAGAAGGTCTACGTATACAATATTTTGGAAAAAGCAGTTGTGAAGTGTATAAAAATTTACAATGTACTGAAGACTTCTCAGGCATCAGGGAGAAGAGAAAAAGAAAAGAAGAAAGTCCTTGTACTCCTTCTGAATAAGATTTAGCATTGAAACATAGCACTTCAGAATGACTCAAACCAAGCAATAGTGTAGATAAGATGACATTGAGGGATGCACATGAACTTTAGAAAAAGAATAATTAAATCATAGGCCTACAACATCATGGCAGACTATGTCCTGAGGATGGATGCCTAATGACTTTTAGTTATTTTTATAAAGATAATCAGTTAGACTTCATTGTTTTAAATGGATTTTAGGTCTCAAAGACAGTAAGGACTTGTATGATATTTAGGAAAATCAAGTCCAAACTTGAAAAACCCCACATAAATTGCAGTTTTTCTGTGTTAATTCTTAAAAAAATTCCAATGTAAATTATGGCTGTTCAGAGTAGAACAAAAATCTTTTGCTCTAATCAGATAACTATATCCTTAGGTCATGGAGTTAGGGTTACAGTGAGTGCCCACTGTATGAATGTGAGGCACCAGCATGCTCTTGGTGCACATGAAGCATGCCAGGCACTTGGGCTACATTAGCCCAGTGTGTCAGGTGTGGGCCTTTGCCCCATGCTCACTCTGCTCATCATGAGCAGGGCTGTAGCTGAAGCACTGGATGCAGGTTTGGACTGCCCATGAAGGATGAGGAGAAACTGGCAAGGATCCAGAGGAAAGATGCATATGCCTAAGGAGGAGAGCTCGAGACAGCAGTGCTTGTTTAACCTTTTGAAAAGGAGTCTGAGGAGTTATCCTATACCTGTTCTACAACCCATAGTGATGTTAAAAAGGTGTCTGAGCCACATTTTTCTTGATAGGGTGAGGTTCTCTGAAGGGAAAATGTCCAAAAATAGCAGTTTGTGAGCTTCAGATAACACACTGGTGAAGGGGTTGGGGAAAGTTTGTAAACCTTGTGCTGGAGTCCTTATAGATTGGACTAGGTTGAATATTAATATAGGAGGTTATCAGCAAAATGAAGGTTGAATATTAATTACTGGACATAATTGGCCAAATGAAGCTATAGATAAACTTACTCAGCATTGAAAATACTTCTCTTTGAGAAGAGACTCACACTGGGGACCTTCAGAAGTCTGTTCCAGTCTATGTGTAATCTGTCATTCTACAGACAGCTGTGAGCTGTCTTGTGTCCAAGGCAATGCGACAGAGTTTAGTCTCTTGAGCAGTTCCAGAAGCAGTGAATCAGAAATCAGTAAACTGGCAGTGGTGGATTACATCAGCCTGACATGCCGTGGATCCCTTCCTGCCATGGAACAGTGTAAGGAGAGCCCAGAAATGGAAACACAGCTGCCCTCCAATTTCTGCATCTCCCTGTCGAGCATTTTATTGTGTTAAAAATCTCTATACCTTATCCTGAGAATCTTCTGCTCATTAATACAATATTTTTGAATAGTATGGGCTCCATATTTCAATGTAAAAACTTTTACATGAGCTATTGAATTAACCATGTAATGCTATACAAATAAACTCTATGGCAGAGATGGTTACGAAGATATCTTTCCTTCCTTCCAGTGTATATTTCAAGTGATCTCTGTGCCTTGAAAATTCTGCAAAAAGTCCAGGACCCAAATATTTGTTGAATTGGAAACCAGAAACATTTCTGATTAGATCACTTTGAATATTTCCTTTTGATCTTAAAACACTATTCGAAAAGTTCTTATTTTCAACATTTCATGCTACAAAATGATGCACTTTGAAATTCCAGGACTTTGAGACAACTTGAGGCTCACTTCAAAAGATGGTTGCTGGGCTGTGTTAAAATAGTCTTCCTTTGTGAAAATAAGAAAAACCTGTGCTGAGCCTTAAAGCATCAAATTAACCTCCAGGTAGTTGCTCAATTGAGTGACTTTGTGCTGAACCTGCACACTCAGGGCCACAAATGTCACCCTCTGCTTTTCTGAAAACTACTTTTTAGTTCCTGAGTATTTGCTGAGGACAAAATAAGAGCAATACAAGTGGTAAATCCTAAAAAGGTAGTGTAAAACAGAATACTCGATAAAATATTTTCCCTAGTGTTCGTAACGGGGCATAATTGGAGATTCTTCTTCTTCTTCTTCTTCTTCCTATTATTATTTCTGTTCTTATTCTTATTTTATAGTACACTGATTCAAGAAATTGGATACTGCTGAATAACTAATAATGATGCCATATTAGGAATTAAAAAAGCTAAGACTACCAGAATTATCTGGCATATTTAATGACCCAATTTAGTCTTAAATTTTATAAGAGACTGCTACTATTGTAGTCTATATGAAGGGAATGCCATTTTCTGAGTCTTTAATATATGAGAACAAGTTTAAAGCTTCCCTTTTTGAACTATATGTGACCCCAAATATCCAGCAGAGCTATCACTGCACTGGAGAAAAACAAAGTTAAAGCAAAGGAAAACAGATAAGAAGAAATGACAAGCCTAGCATGTAAAACTCAGGCAGGCTTAAAAATAAGAATAAAATCTACTTTCAGCACTACTGTTGAGGGGCAGGCTGTGAAATAAAAAGTTATCAATTGTTTACGAGTTCCTAAATCTGTTCTGTTTTCTAGAGCAGACTCTCTTTTTTAGTGATGAACTAAAAATTGCACCTTTTCCTGAGTCTCTCACAAAGAAAACTGTGATGCTGTCAGTGTTTTTCCCCACTCCACACACTTCCCAGTGGAATATGGTATGTAAAGACATACATGCATGGCTGCACAGACTCCCATTTGGATAAAAATCCCTTGGCAGTAATGCCCTGTCATACACAGGATGGAGGATCTACATTGCTCTGCTATAAATAAGGGTAAAGAAAAGCATCAGAAATTGGCCATCTGTTTGGCTGACCCAACAAGGCAGGTGGTCTTTCTCATCCATATGGTCAACTTCCTAAGAAGTAGAGTGTGGGTAGGACTCAGTCACCCTCTTTTAAAGCAAAGAAAACCAAAACATTGCAGAAACATTCTGGATGCCACTGAACCAAGATGTACAAATCTTATTGGCAGGCTTCTTTTTGAACAATTTTTTCACGTTTCTATTTTGAGGAAGTGCTGTGAGATCCAAGTATCTTTGTGTTTATAAGAGAGAAAGGGAGCAAGTGGTTAAATGGTGGACAGTCTCTGTCACAGAAGAAAGTGAAAAGGAGGATGCTTACTTTTGTTTGTGGGGCATACTGCAGAAAGAAACCAGAGAAGTTCTTCATTTTTTTAGATGTTTGAAGAAGTCAAGCAAGCATTTGACTTGAATCACCAAAGCCTGTAGTTTCATCCATCAGTCACTTTTTAAAAGATCAGCCTCTTGACCAAATCTGAATTTAGTTAAATCTCTCTAAAGAGATTTATTTTTTAAGATAAGATTTTACCACCAAAATGTTGTGATGTAAACTGTAAAAGCTCACACTTTTCTTTTAAAGGCCTTCAAAATAACTGCTATTTATGCCACAATTTTATGTTTTGCCATGATATGCCATTTTCAAATGTGCCTTTTTGCTGCTGGTCAAGCAAGGATTAGATTACACCATCTTCATTTTCTAAGGAAGCTCGCAGGCATGCACCCACTGCTTATGGTGCATCTATTTTGTGCATATCTACATAGTGCTCTCTGAGAAAAAACAAGGTAACTGTGACAGCCTAAAAACGATAAGCCTGAAGTGAGTAGAATTCCTGCAGTGCTGTTGAAGCTGTAAGTGGCACAACATTTTAATTTAAAGATTGTATTCATGATACAGAAAACTATCAAGCATGAAGAGCATTCTAGTTTATGTTCACCCAATTGGGCCTGCCTGTAATTCCTTGTCATCTGATGTCTGAGAGCTAAATGCTTTTCCTAGTCTCATTCCAGTTTCGCGTACCTATGTCACAAAAAGTTCCACCATTCCTCAAAATTGCATGTTTCAAGAGAGTTATTAGCAAAAAGACTGCATATGATCACTTTTGAAAAACTAAATCTGTTCTATTCCTAAAGAAATCTTATGGAGGCACAACACTGATGTTTATTTGCAAGACCAAAACAGCAATTGAAATTAAGTCCCCATCTCAAAGCATGTATACACTACATCAAGCATCAAGAGTCAGTACACTACAGAAATAATAATGCTAGTATTGAGATATCATATTTTATTTTATTCGTGCAGAAATGCTTACTTAGGTGACTATTTTTTCTTTGATGTTGGAAAGTGGTACATGAAAAGAAAAAAAATATAACTTTGAGAGAAAAACTGGGGCTTCAGTCTGGTCATGATGTGACATCATCAGGGTTGCAAAAGATGAAGTGGAAGGAACACCTAAGTTCATAACTCAGCTTCTGGCTTTGGCTAATGACAGCTGCCTAGGAGAAACTAATAAACTCAGTAAAGGTATAGCAGCACTTTTATGGAATACTCTCACTGCCTATAAACATCAGTGTCTCCTCAACCTGCAAAACGTTTATAATGAAAAACTCCCCCTTACATTTTGTAACCCTTTTCTGTAACTACTAATTTCACCTTATTCTTTACTAAATGAAGGAGAATCTAACTGTACACAGTTCTAAGGAAGAGAGGCTACCAAAGACCTGAGTGGAATCTGAAACTTAGCAAATACTGCTTGAAACTTAGCAGAAACAAATCCAGCTATTTCTGCTGTGCAGTCTAAAACCCATTGCACTCCAAAATAAAATTTTATTATCTTTGTTCATTATTTGCTTTCCTTAGATCATGGTCACCATAGACAGTAGAACCACTCTCCCAAATGTGCAGAATTATTGCTTCTTTATACTGAGTGGTTTTTGCAATTATAAAGCAATACAAGCAACATGTTACTCACTTGTATTTATCTTCTGAAGTGAAATGTGCTTTTCCAGGTGTCTACGAAGCTTTACCTCTGCTCCATATTTACCAGTAGTACCATTGTCAGCCAAAATAAAATGAGAATGCATGCTGTTGAGCACTGTCAGCTTGCTCATGGGATTGGACATCGTCTGGTATGGTCGGACCACCTGCATTTAAAGACAGAGGAAAAAGAAGGTACACTTAACAGAAAAGAGCCTCTGAACTAAATCAAGTACAAGATATGAGCTGACAAGATGAAACAAAAGAAAAAATCAAAATTAAAGTACTGCACTTGAGTACGACTGCCTTTTGTGTGTAAAGTAGAAAATGACCTTAACACTGCCCTTTCAGATGCAGACATGGCTTAAAGGGTTTTCCATGGTAATCTGTTTGAATAGCATCAATCTCCACTGCTTCCTTTAAAATCCAGCTAATGGTCAGTGCTCCGAAGGTCTTGGTGCCTACACACACACCGTATACCCTGTCTGATGCTGACTATCTAGACAGCTAGTGTAAAATCTCACCTTGCTCTGACCAAATTCTTTGATTTGTCCTTCACAGACCCCACCCAGCATCATGCCTTCAGTGTTGGCTCATGCAGAACCACCAGCACAGGAGATACACAAATACAGGTGAGTTCCACTCTTGGAGAGGTGTATACATGTTATTACACCACATTTTCAATTTCCTTGGAAAACCTATTGGCCCACCCCTAGCATCAGTGAAAGGGCAGTTGTGGGTGTTCACAATGGCTTCAGAAATTTTCTGTTCAACAGGGAGCTTGCTTCACTTCCTTTGATTTGACTTCATCAGGAGAAACTGTGCAGCAGACTGAGTAAATTGCCACAGAATTATCCCACTCATAGCTACCAGACAGACCAAATAATAGCATGGGGCCACATTGGCTCTCAGCTGCTTTGGTGGGTGTCAATTGACATAAGCAAGACTGTACTAACAGAGCAAAAGAATTGGTGTTGTGTCAAGGCATTCTGACTGATACTTCAGAGGTTTTCTAGCAATACTATTCCTTGCTTTTCTTATGTATGTCTTGTCCTTTTGGAGAAACAAAACAGAAAATCCATAAAATGAAGTCCTAGCTGAAGAAGTGATGTAAGGAGTTGTTAGAAAACTCAGCTGGGCTATCCTTCATTTGCAAGGAATTTTCTTCAGAGTACTGATATCATTAGGTTTTCAGATCTTGTGCTTTTAATGCAAAAATATGTACTCTCAAAATTTGACATAGATGCTTGCAGACAGCAATATAATAGGCTATTGATTTATTCCTAAGCTTTTCTCTCTCTGTAATTCTAAAGACATCTCCAGTTGGGACAGAATTCTTTAAAAATAATATGTGTTAGCAATTCATTAGCCAGAGATCTCTCTCTATATATTATTTTCATTTGCAAATGTCTGTCTAACTTTGATCAGCTCTTAGCCAGCAAGGAGAAATACACAAACTTCTTTTGCTGGTATAAACTGTCATGTAAAGGGTACTCTGTAAGCTCTTCATCCTGCAAAAGGAGGGAATAGGTCTGAGAAGACCTAGAGGGAAGCTGGCCAACAGCAAGGGAGTACACTACACTCTGTGAGAACAGGTGATAGCTCTGGCTCAGATATTTTAATGCTGTTTCTTTAGGTAACTCATTCATAGCAATTTATTCTACAGCTGCATATGACTTAACAAATATCAGTACACATCTGGAATGTGTTTAATAGCTAGCTTCTACAGATACAGAAACCACGTAGCACATGGCACTGTCAGAAAGAAAAGGAAGGTTCTTTCTCACATCCCTAAAAATTAAATAAAATCAAATTAAAACAGTGCAGAATTTCTAAACTGTTATCTACCCCATCTCTCAATAAAAGGACACCAGCAAGGCCTTACAAAAGAGTAGTCCCTTGAGTTGCCCATTCATTGTATGAGTACAGGCCACCGTGCAGAAAATTCTACTGGCAGCTTGTGGTTTGTTCCTGAGAGCCACAGCTCAGAACTCTCTGACTGTGACATCTTGATCTGCAGCTCTAATGAGCTGCAGTACTGAAGCCTTCATATATTGGCTCAGTAATGCTGCTGCAGGACAGATTAGGAAGCTATGCTTTTGTTCTGCATTTAGATACAAGGTGAGTTACATTATTAATAAATGTAATGGATGTGAAAATGAGACTACAATTATTTTCAATTGAATTGTTCACAGCATGCACAATTCAACATCTGAATTATTTTTTTTAACAATAATTTTTCTCAAACCACACTGTGAGACTTTTCCTGAGAAAAGGATAAACAAAATCTTCAGGAAGGTAAGAACATACTAGGCTTTGAGGCTACTTCCTTGAGGTTACCTGCTCTTCCACAACACTCAGCAGATTTGTGATTTCTGACTCTTGCAGTTTCCATTCCTCGGTTTTTTTTTCAATCCCTTGCATTTTACAGGCAATTTAAAGAGTTGGAAGAAACTATGACTTTAAGCTGTCTTCTCAGCCTCTTTTTACAGATACAGAATTGCATGACAGTTTGGGCTGGAAGTGACCTTAAAGATGACTCAGTTGACCTAAAAGACCGCTCACCATGGGCAGGGACACCTCCCACTAGACAAGACTGCTCGAAGTCCCATCCAATCTTGCAATGAGAATAGGGAGAATGGGAATAATGTCCCTTGACATCTTCCTCTGCAGAGCTGAAAGGAATAGTTTGTGCTCAAGACAGTCCCTCCAAATGGAGTTTAATGAATGTGACAGCAGTCATGCCATGAAGCAGTACTCATGCTGCATGGGCTGAGGGAATTCTGTCAATAGGTGAGTGGCTGGGCTGACCCCAGCCCTTGCCTTTGCACCCTGAGGTGGCAGCAAGCTTGAATGAGAAGCATTGTTGTTCTCCTTAGATTCCCTGCAGGCACATGACACTCAACATAGAGACTTGAAAAATCTCTCAGGGTAACTCACCATGACAACGAGCCTGCAAATGCCATGTGAACCAGTGCATGAATCTGAGCAGTCTATGTGGAGGCAAAGAGTTTGTGACAAACAGTGAGCTCAAAGTAGTGATGGAAAAAGAAAGAGATGCATGTCTTGCTTCTCAAGGAAGAGAAGCTGTTGTTCAAATCAAGCCATTTCTGCAGCCTTGTTCCTCTGGAGCAGACCAGGGAACAGAGTAGTTCCTGATTTAATGCAGAGGTTCCTGGACCTTTTGGTTCATGGTCAAAAATTCTCCACATATGCTACAAATATGCCTGTCCGTATCTTTGCCCCTGGTCTCCTACTGAGGTGACTTGGAATTAAACTCAAATGAGGACTGAACAGACCCTGAAAGTAGAGACGTGCATGCTACACTGACTTACAAAGTGTACTCTTTTAGAAGAGAGAATAGTTCAGTGGGTAGAAAGAAACTTGTTTATAATCACAGTTTTCTACAAGACTGAACAAGCCACTTTGCTTTCTCAGCTCTATCAGAAGATATGGGGAAATAAGGCAACTAACTCCCTTGTGTCCTTAGTTTCTAAATTAGACTCTGAGAGCATTAAGAGTTGCACTATTTTCTGATATATTGCTTTTACAGTACTGGAGTAAGATATGTGTCTTTAGGGATCTTTAAACATCACAATATAACAAATAGAAAACAGCAATAATATTTCCTTTAACTTGGTCAGTTTTCTTTATGGCTCTGAGGAAGTCCCCCAGGATTCCTGAAGGCTGACTGACTTGGAAGGGCTGGTAAATATAATTAAAGCCCTCAGCTCTGGCTTCTGGATCCATAAGGCTGAGGCATTAGCAGAGGAACACCTCTGCTGAGCACGCCTCCCTCGCCGTGAGGCACAGGGAGGCCACATGTGCTGGGGCATGTGCAATGACCACAACTCCCCCTCTGCACCCCCCGTCCCTCCAAAACCCATGACTACAACAGTCTTCTGCCTCTATCTGATGCTGGAAGGGTATGTTTTTATAACTCTTCATTTCTGATCATAATTTAACTAGACATAGTGCATATAGGCATAAATCCACATTGATGCCAGAGTTCACCAAGTCTTTTACTACTGGTAGACTTCTTCCCCCCACCTTGTATAATCCTTTGTGGCCTTTGTTTCTTGCTTAATGATGATTCATTTTACATGCTTAGGGTACTATTTACATTTCCCCTTCTCGGTTCATTTCACAGCATTCCCCTCTAATGAGCCAGTCAATATAGCACACTTTGATTTTTAAAAAGCTTCCAAAACAGCTTCTTCACCAAATGCTTCTAAAGAAACTGCATGCATTCAATAAGAGAGAAAGTCCTTTGAGGCATAAGTAACTGAGGAAAGCTGGGGGGAAGCGTGGGAAAACAGTGAGAAGGAAAAGGTAATTTTTGTGAAGGCTCTTACTAAGAAGATTTAGTGACGTAAGTGGCCTACCTCAAGCTGTGTTATACTCTGTTTGACATAGGTGTAAGGGATTTGTGATTAATTAGAGGGTGAAAAGCTTACAAATATTTCAGTGGACTAAAGTCTTCATAAAACAGCCTGATGAGGTAATTAAATGGAAGATGAAATTTGATATCAGTAAGCATAAAGCAGTATCATTACATGTGCATCAGAGATGGATAAAACCAGAAGTGCTTCAGCATTACATCATGCCATTGATCAATAATTTTATAAAACTATTTGGGGCCAGGAGGTTGAGAGAATAAATTTTATGTTGTCTATCAAAGGCATAGCTTGAAATATTTTTGTCTTAGTGATGACTCTGTAATTGTAACCCTACTGACATACTTGTGTCTGCCTTAATAGAAGACCCTACTTAAATTAGTTGTAACTTAATATTAAACTTTTTTCATTTTGTATCTGATGATGATCAGAGTAAGTATTAAGTCTTTTATGATTTAATCAGAAAGGTTTTTTTTTAAAAAATTGTTTATTTTAAAATCAAATTACCGTAAAACTTCTTGGTTTCCTGATAAATTGGAAGGATATTTAGAGGAAAGCCTTGCTTAAAGAAATCAGAAGTCAGGAGAGTTGCTCCACTTGGCTGGAACATCTGGGAAATCAAGGCGTTTTTTAGCTTTTCTGCAAAAGAAGGCTCCAGATCCCCTTAAACAGGCAGTGACTGCCTCAGAACTGAGGTAATTTTGCAACAGGAGGAAAAAAGTAATAAAGGGATAGGAATGCTTGAAAATTCATAGCTAATTTTAGGTTTTTCTTAACTTTGTTCCTGCTATGTTTCCAGAACCCCATGCCTAATCACTAAAGAGCATATATTTGAAAATGATGTGTACATTACACTTTAAGAAGATACCATGCATCCTTGTGATTATCTTTTTCTGCTAATTACCTTCTGCACTGTACCTCAGAAGAATTCATTGGTGACTCAGAATTACTGTGGCAAAGTCTGATCATGCTTTTTTTGTGGTATTAGAGCACAAAACTCCATGCTAATACACTTCCCCCTAACAGTTGTACTTTCATAGTGGATAGCAATAAATTCCAGTTGGATAATTTTCTTTATAATTTCATTGTAACTCTCCTGACTTAAGAGATACTTGAATCTTCTTCCCCTTCCCAACTTGGACATGGATACAGAACATACAGAGAAGAATGTGTTAGGCTAATGAAGACTAGGAAGAAGTTCTTTATGCAGATTTAAAACTGTATCTCTTCCAGTCATAGTTAGTCACTAGTTCTCAGACAGATTTCTTAGGAATGAACCAGAAGAGAGAACAAAATGGGTTCAGAAAAGTTTCAGGTAACAAATAACCAGTGCAGACGAACTATTAATGTATTTAAAATTGAGGAGTTGATCTTACTGTATTACAATTTTAAAAGAGAAGAATGGTGTGAAAGAATAGGAGAAACACCCACACTGTCCTTCAGAGAGTGGCTGACGGTGAATTATTTGAGGTCGCCCTTACCTACAACACCCAATAAGACCTTTCAAAATTACATCAATAAAAATATATGGGAGGGAATATATTCCAAGGAAGACAGCCTGAAATTTTGAATTTGAAATGAAACCAAGGCATTATAGTATTGTTTGAAAATAAACCAGATTTCAAGTTTTGCAATCAGTATTTTCTTAAGCACCTTTCCAGGTTCATAGAGTTCTAAGGATGAAGCTTTGATATATTTTTAAGAATAGCTTTTAATGAATTGCCCTTATAATTTATTTTTAAATAACATACAGTACAGAATTTTTATTGCTGTCATGGCAAAACCTGCCATCAACCCTAATGGAAAACTTGTGTATATATTGACTTTTTGCTGCAGATAAGATTTCTAAGAGAAATTGCTAAGTGAGGGATGGAGAGGACAGGAAAAATAACTGGAAGATTTATAGACTGAGGTCATCTATGTCTATATAGGTCTTACATCTTTGCCAATCAGATCCTCTTGGTTTTCCACAATCCCCCAGGGAGCTATACCGATGGTGCAGATCTTCCCTCGAGATTTTGAGGCATGATCTTTCAGGGCATCTCCAACATGCCGAATGACCCCTGGCAAAGAAAGAGCATAAAACAGAAATTTATAATTATGTCTTTTTTGTTCATTATCATATGGATTTTTTATAGACCTGTTTTTTTTAGGGGATACCTGTGCCTATCCTTACAATTAAGTAAAACTATGAATACAGTCCTATTTCTTATTATTAATTTCCATGAATCCATTTTATTGAATCCAAAAATTACTAAATGAAGTAATAGGAAAAAATACACAGCTTTAGAAAGAAGAATGGAAATGCTGACTGTTCACTGACGCTTATTTGTCTGCACTTGTGCTCACATGTGCACGCAAGCATTTGTGTATTTCCAAGCACAGAAAGAAGCATAGGAATTAATTGTGCTCCCCGCCTCCCACCCCCCAACTCCCACAGAAGTGCAGCTCGTACACAAATGCTCCCAATCAAGGATGGAAATGTGAAAACATCATTATGCTACTCTGTGATGAAGCTATTTTGCCTCTCTTTCCAAACAAACTCAGTCACCTGAGATAGCGTCCAGCAGAGTATTAGTACCTGCCCTGGGAATCAGTGAAAAAACAGAAATTAGTACAGAGAGAATGGCTACTTCCCAGCATTCTTCCAAGGGCTTCTTGCTTACCCTAGACCAGCTCTGGCAGTGTTTCAGTGGTATCTCTGTGCAAAGGACAAGTGTAATTGTTCTTTTTTTAAAATAAAATAATATTTAAAATTATTAATTTAAATATTTTTAATTTGTAATGTAATCTATCTATTAACAACTATTTTTAGAATGTGGCTGCACTGAAGCAGACCTGTGGGTTTGCTGCAGATGTTATCTGATTCTCAGTTGCTGAGTTTCCATGTTGTTTAAATTTCATTATTTCAAGATGACTGGATAGAAATCACAGTCACACAATTGTTAGGATTTTGGTTTTAGTTTTCTGAACTGTAAATGACTGTAAATGTATGAAAACTCCCCACAACCTAAGACATCCTCTGTGTCCTTGTGTCTAGCATTCTTCCTGTGGTGAAAGGTTAAAACATCCCAACCCTGTACCTGCCATCAGCTATGAACTAAGCTGTGATCCAAAAACCTGAAGGATTTAAAGTAGAAAATCTGCCTAGTCTGCAAAAATTTCTCTTCTTTAGAATAATCAATTTTCAGCATGACATGAATATTCAGAACAACAGTCATGTTTATAGCCAGATATGCTCTGTCTCTCCCATGTCACTGATTCTCAGTCCAACAGCAGTATTTCAGCACATTTCAGTTATAATATTCATTAAGAGAAACTAAATTTTAATATTCATCTTCAACAAAAAAGACTGTACCAAGAAACTCTCAGTTTTTATGATTTCACAAATAATTTTCAGCTATGTAGTTTGAAAACCTAGTCATTGAGCAATCAACTGCTTACCTCCAGAAATTAAAGACAACAATGAGAGATTACTGACATTGAAAAATTTCTTTTTAAATTGTTTGTTTTTAAAACAGCAGAGAGACACTTGAACTACATTGTTTTGTTTAGGAAAAACAGTCCTTTCAAACAGCATTTATGATGACTTTCCTGGTTCATTTGTATTGTTTTGGCATTTGCAAATACGAGGATTTGAAAAATGGTAGAAAGTAGTTGTGCATTTGCCACTTACAAGTGTTATCATCTGTCCTTTTTTAAAAAAAAATTGATATTTAGATTTCTACAGTTGCTCTGGTAATCAACTGCATTAAGCGCACAACACATACATTCTTCTGATGTTATTTTAACATAAAGCTTACATCGGTCTTTGCTATCACCACGACAAGAGTATCTGACAACTAATATAGTTACCACCAGATTGCACAGATCAACATTAACCTGATTTTTTTCTTTATTTTAAAGAGTTGTGGGGCATATTACATTTGTGTCTATTCATCTTATTCATCTAACACTCCAAAAGCTATGCCTCTATGCTTTCTTCAGGCACCAAGCCTGCCAGAGTTCAAAAAGTCTCTGGACAACATTCACAGACACGTGGTGTGATTCCTGGGGCTGTCCTGTGCAGGGGCCAGGAGCTGGACTCTTTGGGCCTTGTGGTTGCTTCCAACTCAACATATTCTATGATTCTGTGCTACTTGTAGCACTGCTATGATAAAACTGTCTACTGCTTTAAATTTGATGTGCTCTGAAAACCAAGTCCAAGACTCCTATTAAGCATTTATATTCAAACATGTAGGAGTTGATCCACCATGCACTAAAATTAACGATAGAATGATTACAGACACAGTAAGAAGATACACTCTTACTAAAGTAAAAATTATAGCTTTGTTACTGCAGCAAATGAGAATGACTTAAGAATTTACAAGTTCATGTCCTAGCTCAAAACTTTTTTGCAATTCTCTGTAGCAGAACTTTTTTGACTTTTCCCTGAATCTCTCCCCGTTTCTGCCTTCTCCAGGGAGGGTAACTGAGATGTCAACAACAGAATTTTCTGCCTAGGGACCTATGTTTTGCAGCTTATTCCCAAAGTGTACATGCTGTCTGCTAGCAGTGCTGGGCCAGCTGCTGTCTTGGGTCCCTAGGACACACGTTTGGTGTATCACAGATGCTCTTTGACTAGAAACGGCAGATATTGCTCTTGATGAAAAAGTAATAGCAAAAAATTAGGTTAAACTCTCTGCAAGGAAGGAAGAAGTTTCCCACCACATCCAAAACCCAGAACTTCTTTCCTTTAATACTTTGGGTCACCTGACTAAATAAAATAAATGTCCTTTCTGGATGAAAGTGTTTTCAGTTTTGTGTAATAAGAGTTGGACTTTGACTAGTAGTCCTTCCATGCAGCTTACAGCTGATCTTATAAAGTCTTCCTTGGAGATATACTAATACAATTGCCTTGCAGGAGGTTTTATTTTCAGCTCCAAAGTGCGCTTTTCATACTTTAGTGGACCTTTTATTCTGTTTTATACCTACCAGCTACCAGGTTGGTATGAACTTTGTATTTTCTTGTTTTCACATGGTACAGAAACGACTAATAAAATAAAACATAAAATGGCTTTCTAATGTCATAATTCCTGCTTTTTCCCCCTTTTTTTGTGATCAAGTCTCTTAGATGCCACTGTGCTTTTTTTTCAATGTTGCTCTTACCTGTGTTCACTCCTCCAGTGAATATCCATGCTCCAGTTGTCATTGCAGCCTTAATAAGTCCTTTTCCAAAGACCTGTTTGAGTTTTGGCTGAAGTTCAAAATTCTGAAGGCCCCCGTGCACAGAGATGAGAAGTTTGGGGAGCTCAAGTTGCCACTCTTTGGTCATCAGATGCAGAAGAAGGTCAGGCTTTGTGTCAAAAGACACACGTACATACTGCAGGAACAAGGGCAACAGCAGAGAGTAGAGACAAGAAGATTGGTTATACCCACTGGTTTCTAATGTATATTGTCTGTGCCCAAGAGATCACTTTTTGATGACAAAACCTGTAACTATTTGCTAACATGATGATTAGTTTCCTAGTTGAGAAACAAGGAATAACGGAACACTTGCACTTCACAGGCTGGACAATTTTCTCTGTTTAGAAAATTAAGAAATTAATTGTTTTAAAATCCTTAGCAATGTTTGAAAGATTAATGTTTACAATTTATAAATACAAAAACTGGACCAAAAATATAAGAGGTCTGCCAAAGGTGACCTAGGTAGTCAGGGTCACAACTGTGTATTAACTTATACCTCATTTTCAAATTACTTAAGTCAAACCCTCAAAAGGTAAGAAATAATGGGTAAAACACCATTTCTTCAAGCACACATAGGTTTAAACTGAGCAAAACTACCAAACTGATACTTTCCAGATGAAAGAATGCTAACTATGTACAATTTCATGATCTTGCCTTAGAAAACTCTAGATCCTAAAAGGGCCGTGAACCAAATTTGTGCATTTCCAGTTGCTGGCCGTTCTGTGCTACACATGCAGCAATTTGTGCCAGGGGAGTTCATACCATCTGTGTGTGCTCAAAGATAACAACTGCATTCAAAATTCTTACAGCACTATTGTGTCACACAAATACATGTCTCTCTCTGTTACAAGCCTTTCTCCTGCTCTTTCTGTTGCTGTTTCACAAAACCTGCGACAGGGCATGTGATAATTTTTTGATTTCTACTTACATAGCAAAAATAGGAAAAATTCTTTCTATATCTGCTAAGATCTGGAAGGACCCTCTTAATAAAATAAAATAGGTTGCAGAAAGCACTCACTCGTCTGTCAAACTTCTGATTGAATCAATACCTATAGAGCAGCTTCAGCAGTCTTTTCCTTGATGGGTTGTCAGCACAGGCATCAGGTGCATGCCTTTGCCTTCAGCCTGCAGCATAACTTGTCCTAATTTGTTTATCGTAACATGCCAGGTAGTATAATATCCATACATATTATGTAATAAATTTGTCCCTTTTTGACACGTCTAATCAGTGTTTCTTGCCAAAAGTTCATTGTCTTTTAGCAATAAAAATAAAAATAATAATAAAAAACATATGATATTAAAGTGGTTTCCTTTCTAGTTGATTAAGAAATAAGGACCTGACATTTTCCAGAGGAAACTGCTAATAAACAAGATTTTTTGCAAGAATGGGTTGTTGCACAGTAAACATCTACTGGTAATATTTCTGGAAGCAGAAGCCTGTTTGCCCAATTAGTTGCGGAGGGGCGCAGCCAAACCGAAAGCTGAGTAAGAACTTGGGAATGCACGTTCACCCCAGTGCACCAGTAATGTTCTCTGCAGCAGCCAGGGAAACTCACAACAGTTACTGGACATAAAAACACAGTGTTCACGTCTGTCAAGCTCATTAATATAGATGAACTGCCTCCTCAGTAGCTGCTCAGTCAATTTCCAGTGTGAGATAAAACCTTGTATGGCACCTGATCCCACTGACTAGACTGAGACATTAAAAGTTTTTAAATTGGGATTTGAGGGTTGTCAAAGTTTTAATACACCAGAGAGTGTGAAATAATAAGAATGATCCTTTTCCCCTTTTTTATGTCTTAAGGGAGATCTGAGGCTGCAAAAGGGCACCTGGAGGCATTCACAGTCAGCATCCTTCCTGGGGCCAACATGAAAACTCTGTTGGTCAAACTACGGAGCATATGGTTTGGAATCACTGGTACCCTACTCTGCTTTGTGGTGAAGACAGACTGCAAGTCTTCAGAAGATAAAGGTGAATTCATACTGGCAATGACCATATGTTGAAAATATGTTGAAAACATGCCATTGCATCATCTGGGATGATGCTAAGATGAAGGCACAAATGGCATCAGATGTGTATTATCTAATCTGGACAGTGACTAATTTTTTTTTGTTTTTTTATTCTTCAGATTTTTAAAAAAATGCCTCAGAATGTGTGATTTCACTGTCCCTACCTTCTTAAGTCTATGTGTTACTCTCATTATATATGAAGACCTCTGAATTCCAAGAAATATAAATCTATAAAGTGATTAAGAAAGAAGTATTTTCTTGCATTTATTTGAAAAGTAGACAATTTGTATTAGAAGCAACTGTGTGCTTTTCATACTACAGGAAAACCCCCTTTACACTTAGTATAATTGTACTTTACAAAGTGGAAATTTAAGGAAAAACAAATATCTAAGGTTCTTTCATGTAAATTAAAATTTAAATCAAGTAAGATAAGATTTAGTGGTTTAGAAGTTTTTGGTGAGAATGCCAAACGATTCTTTTTTGTGCATAGCATTCAACTTTTATGGCTATTTGAATAATTTTTGCTCTTAGAGAAAGAATTTTTAGTTTGGCATACTTGAACCTACTTTTTTGCCATTAGTTAATATGTTAGCTAGTAAGTAAAAGAGAATTCTTCTATCCTATTTTTAAAAGTTTACATTAAGTTATAAATCACACCTTTAAGGCCACTTTAGCCTGTAACAAAAATTCTTGTCTTCCAATCTTGTAATAGAGTATTTATCCCTATCAGATTTTGCTTAAAATGTTAATGAGTACTTCTTTTGTTTCTGAATTCTCTTGCTATAGCCTCTGGAGGCAGATACAAAATTTGAATCTAAGCCAAACCACTATGCTGTTGTGCTATGAAATTTCATGCCTGGGGTATCTGTCAGCTGTAGAAATTACCAGTTCTAATGGGAAATGATTTAGCCCTTTCTTTATGGGAGTATATGGATAGGATGCAAGAGTTCTCTTTTTGTGTCAGCAAAGTAGGAAGTTAGGAAGCAAAAGTACAGTTCTGAATCACAAAACCTACAGACTGGCCTGACTGGCATCAACACAGAATGTGAAAGGACAAAGCATCAAGCTCAAGCTGCAGCACCCATTTCATCCTACACCAGCACAGTGGTAGTCAGCAAGAGTGCATTTGTTTCACTGTGTCAAATGTTCTCTAAAACAAACCTATGCCCACCACCAGTCAAACAGCCAGACACTTCTAAGTTCAAATCCAGTGCTCTAGGGCAAAAGTCAAAGTTCCTGAGAAAGAGAATTACTACTCTGTTATTTAAGCACAGCTGTCTCATTAAAGTACTTGGTGAATGACTGCAGATGAGAGTGTCAGTGAATAAATTAAAAAGATTCAGAATTTTGTTGTATTTCTGAAAGTAAATCTATTCAGACAAAATTTTGTGATCTGCATTCTAACATTCTAACATTGCTCCTGTGTTTCTTTATGATAACTTATTTAAGTTGCCCACTGGTTGCTCCAAAAGTGTGATCCTCAGGAAAAAAAAAAAAAAAAAAAGAAATTCTCACTGAATAAAAAAAAAACCTTGCTACTTAGACTGAAACCAAATTGGTTCTGTATAAGTTATTAAGTTTATTTTTCTTACACCTTAAGGCCTAATCCAAGTTCCACTAAACAATCAGTGAAAGGACCCTCATCAATTTAAATGGGCTTTGGATAAATGTTTTTCTGTGTTATTTCCCCTTTTTCTCCATGTAGAACACCATCTTTTAAATTCTGTAAATATTTTTTAAGAAGTAATTTACTATAACAGAAACAATATTTGCTGTCTTTTCATGGTTTATGCAATTTATATGATTATCCTTTTTTTTTCCTCTCAAAAGCCCTGATGACTTTTGGCATCCTTTTTATACAGTTTTTATAAAACTCAGGGCATTTTAAATCAAGAAAATTACCTTTTTCTGTGACTGACTTCCAAATAATAAAGTTTTAAGGATCTGAATATTAGCAACTTTGGTTAAGTAACTGTTAATGTTCATTGGAATTCTACTGATGCTCTTTCATGTTTCCTTACACAATAAGAAAAGTTAAGCAGACAACACTGAACTAAACTTCCTTTCTTTTGCAGCTGCAAACTTATTTTAGGATTTTACTCTGCATATGAAATGTATAATTGAAATGCATTCAGTGAGGAGGAATCTATTTAACTCACCAAAGGCTTTTCAAACAGCCATCTTCCATTTAACCCTGAAAAACCATGATGAAATTTTAGTTCTGCAAAGAGTAATCCTTTAAAGAAGTTTATAGACAATCCAGGCCCAGCAGTTAAAGAAAGAACATTAAGGGTGTGTGTGTGTGTGCGCATCTAAAGGCAGATAGTGTATTAAAAAAAATGGATTTAGTTTGCTCAAAAGTGCAGTGCACGATGCATCTCAGCAAGATTGTCTTAATTGGTACACTGATGAACAGAACACATTTTCAAATTTTTCAGAATATTGCCCTTAATTGGAATGGAATCCCTCACATGAGTTTGATAATTGCTTTCTGATTTAATAAAATGCTAGTATAAAGTAGATAAGTGTGTTACTTAAACTGCAAAGAGCCGACTAGGGTAAGCAGAACATATTTTATTAGCTTTTCTGTATTCTTCTCAATTTTATTTGCAAAACCTATTAATAAAATTTATGTACATCCACATGCCTCTCACATCTTTTTACAGTTGTTAAATTTGAAAATCTGCTATAAAACTAAAATAATTGCAGACAAGCAAAATTGTTATTTGCATTCCTTACATATTAATGGGATGAGTCACTTGTAAAGAAAAGATGAGATTGACAGAGATCTAAATACCACAGTCTTGTTGCAGGATCATCTGTGGTTGCATGAAATGGAAGGAAAGGCCTTTTCAGTAACTGATCTTGTAAACCAGTGTTAACTAATCTCAGCTATGTGTTTCTATATAATATCCTGCATAAATTATTAAGCTATTTGTATGATTGATTTAAGGAGGATAATGCAGCTGCACTGAAGATACTTTAACAGTTCCATGGCACTAGCAAAAGTCATTCTGTTTGGGAATTTTTGTTCCGTGGGGCTGTGGAAATGAAATTAATGGCTCAGTCAGTTCTAGTTACAATATATAAACCTATATCTTTGCTGTTTTGTTCCAAATCCATGTGTTCTGTTAGAATTTCAATATAATTTTCATTTCAACAGCTAAAGATCTGTTTGTTGTTGTCTGGTGGCAACTGACATAATATTTTATCATGGAAAGTACAATTACACTTACTATATATTTTGTATTAAAATCTAATTCTGTTACTTCAAATTCAGAAAATAATTATCTGTCAGTTTTACACTGAACTAGTCTGTTCCATTAATTGACTCCTGGTTTCCAAATTATAAATTTAAGGTTATGGTTCCTATTAACAAACCCCACCTAATTCTCTGAAGCCCAATTCAGAACAATTTAACAATTTTGCTGTCAGCACGGATCAAGAAAATACTGCTCAGTTCAGTGCTTCCCTTGCTTAGTGATTTTAATGTGTGGGCATCCATTTCAGGAAATATAATAGGGAATAGGTGGAAAATTTAATGCCAATTTTTCCCTTGAGTTTTTCCTTGATTTCGTCAGCTTGCCAAATCTTGCTGCTTTGTAAGGTTATTTTATTAGCCAATAGGTAAAATATAAACTTACCACGATTGCCAGCAAAAACCATCTTGCATGCTACAGCATTATTTGATAGCCAGTACCTAGAAAATTACTAACACATTTTTATAAAGGAATATACTTATCATGTTTTGTCCCCTTTATCTTTCTTCCCTTATCCACACTGATCAGATTCTCTGCATTTGGGGTTGAGAATGTACAGCTGAACAAGAATACTTCCAGGAGCTACTATGTACTTGCTTCTTTTTTTTCAAGCCTTATTCTATCAATAAGTCTCCTTTTCCCCTCCTCTGCTGAAAAAGTTGGTGGGTTCCTTTGGTTGAGCAAATTCTTGGCTTCCACAGAAACCTTTGGATTTGTTAAATTTTATAATTCGTTAAATTTTATTATTTTATTATGGGAAAATCCTAGTACCCAGCAAATGCAAAGGTAGGAGTTTAACTTTCTATTAATAAAACTGCAAAAGTAGTTAGGCAACTTTTGACCATAGTCTACCCTAAAATAATGTTTGGGCATGGAAATATGAACATAAGGACATCTTCATGCTGCTTCTGTGGCAAACACATTATAACAAAATTATTTTATCCATTTCCATTTAAATTGTTATGCAAGCCTCCTTATTTGTATTTTGGTCTTATGAAAGGCATTTTTCTCACTGGTGGAAAGCAATCACAAAATCCATTTGAGAGATATTTACTGGATTGTTTAACTGGAAGGACTTTTCCAACCAGTGGAATAATCAAATTTCTGAACATTTTATAGTTTATTTTTTTTTAGTGAATGGAGAATTTGTTTTATTCCCATGTTTTGGGTGGGATTTAATGATTACAAATAGATGGCATGTGCAGCTTCTTGCTTCTAGTCTGACAAAATAAATCTGGAGAGTTTCCAGCAATAAATGCATTGCCTTTATCCCAAAGTTTTAACTTGTTATTTAGTTTTCTGAGAGTTTAAGTCCCTTTTTCCATTCTCTTTTTTTCTTTTTTCTAAATTGTTCATGGTTTCACTCCTGACTGCACTCTGGGACAACGTTTTTCTTTCCTTTACGCTGACTTCCCGTTTTATCTCCACAGTTGCACTTCAATTGTACTTTGAGCACACAGCATGAAACTTATAGTGTGTCCTGTCTCTTCTGACACTATGCCAGGACATCAAAATCCCAGCAGATATGAGAAATCCTGTAAAAGAATTGGTGTCAACAGCTTCCATAAAACCTTCATCATTTCTTGGCTCTCCAAGACTACTTTTGTCTGGGCAGGGCTGTTTATTGCTTTATAGCAATCTTCAAGGACATCACTGAAAAAGCTCTTATCCCTTCTCATAAAATTGATCCAATGCAAAGAATCCATATAAGGTTAATAACATTCATTACTGTATCTTTGAACCACTGGCCTTGCAGATTTTTAGGTGATTGGTTATCAATTGAACATATGATGCCTGTGATACTCTCAGAGAAATTACCTAATTTTCTTTTTCTTGGTGCAGCAGTGCTTTCTAGTTTCTATCAAATAAGCAATCCAACTGCACAAACAGAACCATCCACTTGAAAAGTCACTCCAACTCCAGCACTTCTGTACACATCTGAGGAAAATACTTTGCTCTCACTAGCATAATACCTGGGATTTTCACTGTCTCTAGTCTCTGTTTTTTATGACAGATCTGAGTCATCTGTTGGGAAGAATTCATGCACAGAAAACAGTACGGGATTGCTGGGCAGGTTATTCTGCAAAGTGCCCAGGAGTTAATCTTCTGCCCTCAATGCCAAAGCAGTGTATTGGCCATGAAGTCCTAGGCACATACTCCTCTGTCATTCTCAAAGATCCAGGTTCTGCAGTTGAGATAGAGTCAGAGAGATTGTTCCTTTCATGTAATATTACATAGAAGAAATACACTCATGGGTTAGTTTGTGTGCTGGAAACGTTTCTCCAAGTTAGTGGAGCAAAACCTTCAGATCAACGCACTTTGGTACCACTCCACAGGGAGTGAGTGATCAAGAGGTTTTGTAGTTCCTAGCTTAGACACTTCCTGGAGCCTCTTATTTCACTGAAAAATGAACCTATACTTCCTATACACATCTATCGTCCTATACACGTCTGGAGGAAAATTAATGGGAATTTGGTATTTTTAAAATCTGTCAGCTTTGCAGACACAGCCAGGAATGGGAAATCATAGATGAATTCTAAAACTCTTCAGAAAAAGAGCTATGAGCAGCCATTGGAATTAAATTAAGACAGCAGGACATTAAGGCCTTCAGCCTTCATAAAGGTAGCTCCTCTTACACTGCGCTCCAGCTTTTACAGTTAATTTTGTTGACCCACTCTTTGACACGTGATACATAAAAACATACATTCCAGTCGTACAGGCAATAACACTTTAGCATGAAGTTAAGAAAGAGCGTTGTCCATTCTTTGTGAAGGCTTACTTTTAGCTAGCAGCATTATCTACCTAAGAGAAAAACATGGTTACCATGGCTTTATTGGAGTGGCCTCCTCCCTGGAACTCAATGGTTCCAAAGGCGTCCGTCGGGCTGAGCTGCGTGTGCTTGCTGATGGACCACTTCTCCGACTGGATGTCATTGCGAGCCAGCCTGGTTTCACTTTTCTCATTCTGAGTAACGGAGGCGCTTGGAGGCTGTCCAATGTGTTGGCCTGTTAGACGCCCACAGCAACACCTATGACATCAAACAAACAGAAAACCTGAGTCACGTGCGTGTATAAACTGGACAGAGAAACAAACTACAAAAAGAACCCAAACCCTTTTCAGTTCTGCTGATTCCTTTCCTGAACCCTTTATGTATGGATGCAACAAAATATATATATTACCTTTTTTCCCTGTGTCTTTTTTACTTTAGTCTCTTCTGTATTTCAAAAAAATCATGCTTTGTTCTAAATATGTACAAAATGAAATTAAAGAACATCTCTTTTCTTCAAGTAACATCAGGACAAGTAATCAGCTTTTGCATGGATTAACACAAATTGTAAATTGCTACTTTAATGCATCTATTTGCTTTTGACAATGTTGTGTGTCATGTATCCAATTTAGGTAAATATTCAGTGCCCTGAATATTGAGCTAAGAAGATAAGGAAATTAAACACAGATGCTGACCCACCCTTGATTTATCTTTTTTTCTTATTAAATAAGTTTTGACATGTAAACAAATTGTTCCCATAGGAATCCATCACTGCAGATATAATTCAAACACCTTCTGAATAAGTTTACCAAATGCTTACATCCGTATCCATACTATGCATACATATATAGAGTCACTTCTTTTCTAACCAACTTTCATTTTTCATACAAGTAACATGCAATTACCTATGGGGGTCTTTGGTGCTGGGTATGATATGGACACATTCTCGCTTGTAAAATGCTCTTTCTATCCATGATTTCTGCGCCTAAAAAAGAGAAAAGAAATGCCTTGAGCTCTGTTTTTGTATTATATACAACCTTTAGTACAACTGTAGAAAAATTTTAAACAGAAGAGGAAATTTCACTGACTCTTCAGATAAGCAGTGCATATTTTGTAGAGGGCAAACATTCCATTAGAACCATGTTTCCCTTCTAGAGGTAAGCAACCAACACAAAGTTTTAATATTCTTTTCTTATTCAATAGCCCGATGACCTCTTTGCTATTACCATATTCTCCTAACAGAGGAAGAAATCTCTGGAGAAGAATTAACTCAAACTCTAAACCTTTCTCCATGGCAGAAAAAACTCTACACTTATTCACTAAAAACACTTCTGTTTCCATATCAGTGATACAACTAAGCCAGTTCTAATTAAAAAAACCTACAACCAGACCAACAAAATTACCCGAAGCATTTTTACACAAGCACTGAGAGTGCTGTTTAACACAGAGGCAGAAACTACAGTTTCTATGTGGACATTAAAAAAACCAAAAAACTGTTTTTGAAACAAGACACAAAAAATTTTAATATATTTAGTCAGATGATTGGCAGGTAGTCTCTAAAATAGTAGCTATGGTTGTTCATAACACTCAAGCTCTTCCATCACATATTCACAAAAAAGCAGGAAATTTCCTGCAACATAGTCTTAATTAATAGTCTAAAAAAAAGATACAAAAGAATCTTTTCAAACAGAAAGATGGGTAGGAAAGAAAAAGGGAAAAGAGAAGAACAAACACAAAACAAGAAAGGAGAGAATTTCAGAGCTCTGAAATATTTTTAATTATCTAGGAAATCCTCACTCCATATAATACGAGTTCTGGCAAGCTCTCTAAAACATTCACACACATAGAACGCTATTATTTCATTTAATAAGATAATTTGAAGCTTTCCTTTGCAAATTCATTTAAAACAGATTAACTTAATACATTTAAATAATAAAATTACCCACTTAACTGCACAGCATAAACAGAACTATAAACTATGGACTATGTAAAAATTATCTGAGAATTAATAATGTGAAATGAACTCTAAACAATTTAAAGGAAATATGAGCATTTTTCCTCTATGAAAGGACAACTTTTGAAATTGCCTTTGTAACTAACTGATGTTACTTTTTACTATACAAGGATATAAAATACCTACATATCACTTTAACTAACTAATGTTACATCACTGTCTAATGCTATCTTCTTGTCCACTCAATCTGTATCCTGTTTTAAAATCAGAACCCTCTGCTTCTGAAAAATGTGAAAATTACTGCGAAGTAAAAAAATTTCTTGGCGTTGGTGAATGTCACTAGCACAAACTATAAAATAACATCACAAGAATTTCTAGCTATGTCTACTACTTACCAGTTCCAGTATATAGAATTTATTCTTCTACTTTTTACAGAGAAAATAATTCCTTGCTGGATCTAGTGGTTACAGGTGCCGTTTAGCAATATTTTGTCTTTAGTTTCCATACATTTTTATTTGAAAAATCTGCTGGACTTAATATCTTGTAGGAATAGTAGATACCTAGGCTTATTTAACAGTCAGGAAAAAAAAACCCCAAACTTAAATAAAACTGTATTTTACTGGCTTTTCTCATGGTAGCAAACAGAAGGTTAATGTATTATAGAAGGTTGGGCAAGATGTAGTTTGTTTGAACAAAGTATAGTTAAATAGAAATTCTGAAAGCTAAAAGAGTTATACTTCACCTAAGAGAGACCGCCTTGAGATCTAATTTATTATAACTTCTAAATATCCTTTATTAAATATATTACTGTTTTCATCCTTTTCTGCAAACAATTTGCCATGGTGAATTTCCTGGCTACATAGAAGTAATGTGTCATTTCTAAAGGTGGTCACTAGCTAAATTTATCTCAAGTTCCAGTATGAAAAGGTGCCATAACAGGTACTTCACAGAAATTTTTTCACTAGATATAAAAGCAAGTTTTCAAAATGCAAGAAATTGGCATTTAAAATTTATTTTCCTACTCTTTCTCATATTTTTTTTGCAAGTAGAAAAGAAACACAGTTACATTAAAAAAAGTTAATAACAAAAATAATAATTTGCATTTGAATTTTCATCACGCTTCTTCAAAGGTAATATTGTAAAAATAATAATCGGGTTTAAAATCTCTATTCATATCAGAAAAAGATACTTTCCAGCTTTTGGATCTCAGACAACGTCCTCTCCTATCTGGCAGAGTTGTGATCACAAAATATGTGATTTACTAATCTCATAATTTCTTGTCCTTCCAAATTTAAAAGAAAGCATCTGGTTGCACTACCCCCTGCCAGTAATCTTTCTGCAACAGATATAATTTGCAATGAACTATAAAGCTCAGAGATATAATAAATTATACTACTTGCTGTAGAGTCTTCATAACAGAGTAACTTCAGGAAATCAACATAATAATAACTAAACTGTCTGCATTAAATTCTCACTTATAATGCAAATTAGTAAAGTAATAAAAAGTTTAGAAGACTATAGCAAAGTATTTTCATGACTAGTAGAGCAAGAAGCTTATCTTCTCTTTCTCTTCAAAGACTCCTTCAGTAATGGATAATGAGACAATTTAAAGTCCACAGTGAATTCATGAAGTACACACCATACTTGAATTTGTTTTATTAATAGTTTAACTTTCCAGGTGAGTCTCCCTTTTTATTAACCTCGCTGCACAATCTCACCAAGAACATTTTCTTTCTCTCTTTCCTTTACCTGAGTATCACTTCCTTGGCGTTTGAGGCTGTCCTGGAGCAAGCCCTGCTGCCCCTGTTTTGCCGCGCCCGGTCACTGCTGATAACGCGTTTGTGCCTGGCCCCATGCATGGCGCTTGCTCTGCCCATGGCGCAGCGAGCAGAGGGAGGGCCAGAAGAGCCCTCGCACCCATTAGCTGCTTGGAATGTGCTGCTGTGGGATTAGCCTTGTTAAGGGTTCACTGGGCACTCACCCATGGCCCCACAAAACTGCTTGGTTTGAACATCTAATCTGACGCCAAAAGAAAAACAAATCCCTTGAGAGCTTGGATTTAACTGGCACAAGCCTTGATGGGCTTTTTGTCTCTTTGCCCCTGAGACAGCAAGCTGGTCAAAGTGTGATAAGATGCTCTGAGTTCTTAAGTTTGACTCAGGAAAACCAATCCATCAAAAGAAACACTGTACTAAGCTGGAAAGAGCTCGAGAACACAGGAGAAACTGTTAAGCTCCAAAGAATGAAAGCAGTGTGTTTATTGGGTAACTGTGAGAAATCTATACACAGCTGCTGAAATATATTGAAAATAATCAACAATAGCATTTTCCTAAAGAAACTGGGGTTTTGTCTCTGTTTCCCACCAAAACTGCTGTACTGTAGTGCATATAACTTTTCATAAACACAAACCTTTGTCCCACAGAAAAAAGCAGCTGCATTGTTTTCATCATAATAAAAACCTGGTAACTTTAACCAAAAGTTGAATATTAACAAATCTGGGGACTACTTCTTTGCTGTGCCCTCTTGATATTAACACAGATGAACAATCTTTTCATATGGACATCTTAATTTTTATTTTAGTACCTAGCAATAACATAGGTTTAGTCACTTAAAAGTTTTTGACACATAAAGTATTTTGACTCTTAACCCCCACCACCATATTTGCATTAGCTCCTACATATGCCTACATCCCTTCCTTTCCTTATCATTAAGGTGCATATAATGCATGAAAAATATTCTGTCGACCCTTGGTAATGATGAATACACAAGCACAAAACTGTTCTGCATCTGCATTAGTTCTGATGGGCCCAGAATGGGCAAGGCTGAGAATATGTATCAACTTTTAAACTTCTTACACTATCACACATGTGGAGAGCTTCTGCTAGGCTGGCTAATCCATGAGATTGCTTTTGTCTCTGTTTCCTAAATTTTTGGGTAAAATACATACATGTGTTTTGTAAATATTAATGTATATATTAAGAATGTACACACACACACACACAAAAACACACATTCTTTTACAACAAACCTGTGAGGTTTCTGAACCAGAGATTGTGCGCTTACCTTGTCAGATCTCTTAAACACAGGATTGGACCAAAGATGGTCTGTGGAGATTGATAAAGGTGAAGTTGGAGCCAGGAAAGCTAGTAAACAGTTCAGTGAGGTAAAAAATATGATGGGGAGTCAGCAGGTAAAGACAGCTTGCTTTTTAACACTAGGGAATTTGGTTTGATTGAGAGGATGGAGAAAGAGTGAGGCAAAGAAAGGAAAGATCTAATGACTGAGATAACTGGTTAAGAATCTCCATTGACTCTGAAGTAAAACTTCAGTATTTGAACCTGACAAAATTATGGAGATTGATCCTGGATTCAGGTTTCAGCTTGTAGAGTAACATGGGGCAAAAGCCACATCTTTTGTCTTAAGAAATCAACAAAAGAAACAATGGTTATATTAATTCCTATGGTGGCACTAGGACATTTTATAGGTAGGGACTTCAGAGTTGGCATACACAACTCATGCTAAGGTAATTACAACTGTCTTTGCTTATTTAAAGATGCATTAACTTAGGACTGCGTGGCAATGAAACCACCAGTACCATACTTATTTCTATTTTCTGAGGCGTAATAAAGAAAGAGCCAGGACACAAACACAGGTATTTGTTTCAATATTGTACAACTGCAAAATAGTGCTTTCAGAATGGATGCTGCCCATTTAATGATAAAATTTTCCACCCACCTCACTGTTTATGAAACAAAATATTAAAATAGCAATTAGCAAATGAACTCAGTACTGGCTGCTCATGGCAGGTGAGGGCAAATACTTAAAGAGGTTTCACTGGGGAAAGAGAAGTGTTTGAAGCCTTTCTCTACTTTGCAGGGGGACAGAGAAGCTGGATGGGCAATGGAGTATTACTGAAGCATATTACAGAGAGGATTAGAGGAGGATATGGTGACGGAGTGGCATCAATGCTATTGCAAACTGATGTGATTAGTATTCCTTAACCAAATGGGAAAATTCCACTGTCTCTGAATAACAACCCTACACCAGCAAATTTCTATAGCTATATTAGTACAAAGGAGGGCAATGCTTCAGTTTAACCTTATTACAAGTTGTGCTTGGGACAAATTTCTAAGCCTCATTTCAACACTGTGCAATTATAAGAACCATAAGAAATTTTATGTCATTCTTGAAGCATTAGGAATTTACCTGTCTGAACATTAACTGAGGAATCATTGGGCTGTCCCAAAAGATTTAATTTTCTAACAGAAATTTATTGCTAGTAGCCCTTTAGAGGCTGGCAATCTGACCTTTACCCACTAGAGCTGTACTTATGTATGCTTTGTTCTTTTTCTAACAGGCTTCTCAAGCACTTTATCACCAGACTTGTTACAAAAGCAATGCGAAATTGTCTTGAAAACCAAGTTGTATGCAGTACAGAATAGGAGGGCATAGAATACAGTCATTTGCTGTTACAGTATGTTACAGAAATTATCTCCTAGCATTGTTTACACATGTAATTTTTATACAGTACTTAGAAGAAATAAAGTAATTTAAAAACAATTAGGAGCTTTTCATTCAATGGTTAATGATTTTAGTAATTATATCTGACATTTTTCTTACTGGAAGGACACAGAAATGAAAATATTATGTCTTTGCTAATGCTACGGTGGAAATGTGCATTTATGCTTTATATAGACATTATATGGAACAAGCATATGTCATTATTATCCATGCTAGGATAATTTGACTGAAAGCTTAACAGATATTTTAAAAAGAACTAGGGAGAACGATTAGATCCAGAATTGGTGTAGACATTCAGGTTCTACAGGCTTCCTTAAGATCTGTAGAAGTGTAAGGGGAAAATTTTAAAGAAAATGTCATTAAAATGAAGGATATAATGTAAAGAACACTTTCAAAAACTGTTTTCCTTTTATGAGTTTTAACATATGAAAGGAAGAATGAAGCCCGTCAACTTAATTAATGAGGTTTCTTCAGATACATATTTATGATTTCACCAAAATTGCTGTGAGTCTAAAATTCTTTAAATAAGTAAATAAACCCTTTCTAATAAGAAAGATCTACTTGATCCCTAAACCTAGATAGGTTTATCTAGACCTCTGTTTGATCCTTACCAGTGTCATAAATAGGGGCTATTTATGACACTGGTAAGGGAGAACACAGGGAAAGACAGGGAAAACACATCAAATGTGTACAATGCTTTCCCCTAGGACTTCCTCAGCTAACAATTATCTTCTGCTCATGGACTTTCTGCATATTTGTGATTTCTACATGCTCTGTAACCCTTAATGGGATTTCTCCTACCAACTTGCCTGCTGATTTCTTCCAAGCTTTCAGCTTTTTCACCTCTTTCTCCTTGCCGCAGAGGGAAACACTTCTTTCTGTTTGTTTTGAATGTGACTCCTCATACTTTCCCATTGCAGTGAGAAGCACTGAACACTCAGTTCCCACCCATCCTCTTCATACCAGTCATGGTTTTCAAGATACCTTCTGAAGTAATTTTTTTCCCCAGATTAATCATTTATCAAGTATCCCCTTCACACAGAAACTGTTTATTATCTTATGTCATCCTTGCTGTCCCTCTCCAAACCTTTTTCAGCTCGATTCTTCTGGGAGGAATCAGAGCTGTGCACCAATGGTGGCCTGACTACAGCGATTGCTGTTGTGGCAAGTGGATATTCAGTAGTTTGGTATCTATTTCTTGCCTAGTAACTCTCATAAAAGATTGATTTTGTTTTCTTGACCATCACAACTGAGCACTGTGGTATACTTTCACAGAAGGATCTGGCTAAACCCCGACACTTCCCTTAAGTGTAGTAAAGAATTTACAATATTAATGGTGAAGAACAGCTATAAAAATCAAGCTGTTTTAATCAAATCTTTATTACGGAGCAGTAATAAACATATATGAAGTTCTAATTTATGTCAAATGCAGCTTAAAAATCATAATAAAAATGATATCATGCAAGTCTATAGCTGCAAATACATGACTAGAAAGCAAAACACACAGGAAATATTGTTCTGCCAGTCAGTGCTGATAGATTATTTATCTTTTAAACTACTAAGCTTGTTTCTGGATTCTAAATGGGTACAACATTATTCCTAACTCTTCAAACTAAGGAAAGAAAATGCCTTTCACATTAAGATCTTATGCTGTCTAATAAAAATCGTGAGGTTAAAATGCACATGTAGGAGTTATGCACGGAATCTTATTCTGGACTGAACTAGTCATTCTACCTCATAAATGTATGACAGCTATAACATTGTCTGCTTTTTCATTAGATTGAGGTGGTTTTGTTAGCCACTGTGTGGGTGCTGAGCTGATGAAGGAATTAAAATTAAATTGTACATAGCTGCATGAAAGGGCCTGAACAAATGAGGATTCCAGATGTTCCCCAACCCTAAACATTCAGCGGAACCAATTTTGTGTCCCTGTTCACACTTCATCTTATCTAACACGCTGTGTTTACTCCCAAGTCCCTCTTGAGCCCCCTGAATAATGCAGTCCCACAGGCACCCTCTGTGATAAGGCTTTGGTTGAGGCCGTGGCTTCACCACTTCCAGCCTTCCTGGAGGGCACATCACGTCAGGTGTCCTCTGACTGTGGTAAAACTTCAACCACATCTCTCAGCTATTCTTGTAACTATGTGTCACACTCATCAGTGGGTGCCAACTGTGTTGGAAGCCTCCTGGACCATTCTTGCCATCTTTATAATGCAAAACAAGAGTACTAAATTGCACAAATCCTGCACAGATGCAGCTATTTCATTTTCTGTCCTACAACCTGTATTTCTTATTTTTCTTTTTCCAAAGCTTTAAGCATCAGATTTTACTGAATTCTAGGGAACCCTAGGGAACATCAAGTAACAGAGAGATATGTTTCAGGCATATGTGCCAAGCCCCATGTACTGTTTAGATTTCAATAGCCAAATGGTGGCATTGACAAGAGTATTTTTAATGCTAGCTTGTTTATATATGTTCTCTTCAAGAGATAGTGGACATATTCTGAATTAAGTTATAATATTTCTCCCTCATTTGACATTCAAATTTCATTATAAACAACAGCTTCAAAATTTCAGATGTAATTTTTGTTATATGATCCATTGCGACTTTGATTTCAGTGACATTTGAACTGAAAAAAAATGCACTACTTTACCTAACTCCTAAATATTACAGGGAAATATTTAAAAAAAGATGCTAGTGATTTATCACTTGAAACAAAACTAAGTAAAATCTTAGCAAGTCTTGATACTGTCATCAGATCTAAGGAAAACATTTCTAGCACATTATCAAAATTAGTATTTTGACTTTGACTGAAACAGCTATCATGCACCAAACAGGATGTTGAATGGAGGAAGTACAGACAAGTTTTTAGGTTTGAGAGTTTACATTCAAATCTGACATTAGCACAAAGCGTGAATAGAAAAGCATTCAGAAGTATGATACTTAAAAAGAAGTAAATGCTTTATTTTCAATTTGTTGTCTGTACCTGCTCACATATGGTCAGAACAAAAAGAGCAGATGCACCTCAGGAAGAAGGCAAAAGCATCACTGTACAGGGGAAGAGGGAACAGCCCTCCAGCATCTTCTTCCACACAACTGCTTGAACAGCTGCTCCTCTCCTTCCACTGCAGACCTTCCTTCTCTGCCTTGTCTGACACAATGTGAAGGAAAATATCAGAGAATGTCCAGAGCTGCTTGATAAAACTGCTGCCGTGCAACCCTTAGTGATCTTTGATTTTGGGCAGGGGTAAGGCAGAAACCAAAAGAAAAAAATTATTCATTAAAAATATTGTATTTCCAGTTGCATTAACAAACACAAAGCAAATCCCTCATAAATCTGTTTCTGAGAAAGGACACTTGTTCCCTGCAGTATGTTAAATTTCTTTTAGAAAAACTCCCATGAAGTTTGGCGTTATAGTATTTTATTTCCTAGTGATTTTGGCATTATAGTATTTCAGAATTATTATAATCTAGGCTTAGCTGTATGGTTAGCATTTTTTCCCCTGTTAAGTCCCAGAGACTTTTAATATTTGATTTTCCTGACAAATATCATCGAAGTTTCAATGCAATGTCTACCCAATGCAATGTTTTAGTTGAGGAATAAATAAATAAATACATGAATAAATGAATAAGAAAAACACAACTAAAGTATCGTCTGATTATTGAATTCCTGAATTAATCAGGAATATAGTAATAACATACAGATACCTTTTTCTTACAAAAACATGGGTTCATTGTATTGTCTACAGCAAATTTACACAGCTGTGAACTATGAAGTTCAAAATACCTAGAGAGTACGAGCGTTTCTGAAGCAATTGGAGTGAATGATCAGTTTGAAACACTATCAGATAAAGTCTGGTTCAGCTGTTGCGAACAGTATGAGAAACTGTTTCTATGGATTTTGCTTCTGCTTTAAACCTACAATACTGTTGCGAGGCAAGAGTGTGCCATTGTGTGATGATGCAGGCAGCATATTTAAAATATCGTAATTCAGCAAAACGGAACACTTAGACCATTGTAGAACTAGAAAGATTCTATACCTCTGACCAAATGTTTATAGCATTATGTAAGTCAGACCTTTTCAAAGAAAGGTCTTAGATTCGATACTATTTTGTAACCTACATTGCTGTGCCCATGTAAAAATGACTCATGTGAAAACTAGTGACACATTTATGTTTTTTTGATCATATTCTGCCCATAAGAATTCCATCCATAAAGCACATAGCTGTCAGGTTCAAGAGACAAACAATTACTTTTTTTTTATGTCAAGGAGTTTTCCTTGTCTTTCTAGTATTTCTCAGCTAGAATCACAACTACGTGAGAAAACTTGCAGGCCTTTGTGTACTACACGACAATATTTTTCATCCAGGTTAGGCTGATGCTCTAGGGCTGATCATTGCTCCTTCACTCGCCATGGCAATGCAACTTTGCTTTTGCCTTCTCTTCATCAGCAGTCTGATTCAACTTCAAATGAGAAACAAAGACTGAGTGACTACTGCTGTCAGCTCTTCTCCCTCTCAGATGGAAGCAGTCAGACTACCTGATCCAAGAGCCCTATAACACTCTGAAAACAGGAAAATTACTGAGAGATAGAATTAAAAAGTACATAAATCTATCATATTTTAAACCCAATTTTACAGAAGCGCAAGAGGCAAGGTATTTTTTGCCATATAGCTCCCTATATGGCAAAAATATTGTACAAATAGTGTACAAGAATTATTTGTGGTTTTCCCTGTGGACTGTGCAATTTCACAGGTGGCTCCTCAGCATGCACTTCCTAAATTGGAAAAGGAAGTAAAACCTTGTAAGTTACATTCAATGCAAGATATTCCAATGTTCTATGACTCAAGTATGACTGTAAAAGCACACCCATTTTTCTAAGATTCATTAGTCTTATCATATTTTTTTCTTTCTGCACACATAAATCCATTATTCCTGTTTTCTTCTGATGTTTATTCCTAACCACATTACTTAAGCAAAAGTAATATTATAGTGTTTTTTAATAATAAATTGACAATCACCAAATAAGAGCTTACAAATTTACATTACTTTTCTCTAAGGTCAAATTATAAGAAAAAGGATAGCCTTGAGACATAAATTCTTATTAAATCTCAGACTAAGAAAAGAATAAAGTCACTAGAAATATAAATTTATATAGGTACATTTCATGTTTCTTGTTTGATCTGAACAGAGGGTCTTACCTTAAAAGGAATGTTGCAAAAAGGATCAGCTAGTATTTCTGTTTCAGTAAGTTTTAAACTTGGTTAAATCTGCAGAATTTCGTAGGCAAAAGACATGATATAAAATCTCAAGCAGGATTTTAATTTTAAATTCTTGTGTAAGAAAATTCTTTGAAGGTGATCTATATCAAAATTTAATCATATTAACCATGCTGTTTATCAACACATAATAACGACCTACATTATAGAGAATAGAAAATATTTCAGTGGATTTTCCATTCTGGTTTAATTTACAGAATGAGCTTTGTTTGATGTTTGAAAGGTCTGCTGAAAGGCCTTCTTTCAGCCTGTTCTGGCTCTGATTTAACAAGACTATTAAGACAGTCCTACAGTTGCATTTTTAATCCTTGAATTAATATTAGGATTAGAATTTTATAGTGAACCTGGGTGGGCTTCATTAAATCTCAAATCGTGCAAATTCTTGCTTTTGGGCAACCCACAGTTTCATGACTTTGGAAAATTTGAAGGACTGGAGCCTAACAATGAGGAAAACAAGCCCCATGCTGTCACACTGCTGCCATAGTTTCTTGTGCTTTTAGCCACAACAGGTAATTTTTTGTCCTAGTTTTGTTAACTAGCTGCCAGAAATGATATGAACAACAAAAAAAATTTCTTCTTTGCCATGTAATATTCCTCACAGGCAATAACTCTTGCAACTGTGTCTATATATGCATAAGCACAAAACACAGTTGGAGTGGAGGATCCCCACTACACCAATGTAGAAGTAAACAGCAAGCATGAATAATCCTGTCGAAGCCTTGGAAAAGGACTCAGACTCAAAGGCAAAAAAACATTCATCCTCCAATATCCCCACTCTATGGGACTGAGCACCCTTTTCTCTTTAGCCATAAAATTTTGAAATCAATAGTCATGGTAAAGGCTACTGATTAATGATACAACCTGCAGAGGATTAAGATTATATTTGTACCATCACAGGAAACATATTGGAAAGCCACTGTGAAGGCATTTGAACACGAAGACAGGAAGAAGACAATTGTCTCTATTTCTTGGTAGATCTTCTGGTTTTTTCCTCCAAAACCCAGTAAAATATTTTCATGTGAATAGACAGATTTTGTGGAACAACCTTTTATGAAGAATTGAAATATTTTCTGCAGGCTAGTCAGTCCCTCTCAGAAAAGCCAAATGACTTTAAACCATTCCTGACCTCACTGCAAGCTATGGACCTAAGAAAATAGGCATTGGTGTGGCTTCTGAGTCAACTGGTCAGTCTAGGTAGTCACAGCTGACTCTTCCTACTTGGAAAGGTATACAAGAGAAAGAGAGCTTAGGTGATCTAGGATGGCTTAGATCATGTAGTTTAAATGTTAACATCACTGGCATGGCAGTGCAACTTCCACCCTGCTACCCCATGAAAGTTGGTAGGGGCTGCTGAAGGGTTAGACAAGACCGCCAAAAATTGCCATTATGCTCATCCACTGGTAACAGAGTTGCAATTTAAATTCCTAGACACAAAATGACTGATATGAAATCTTATACTAGGCAATACATTTGGGGGATTTTTGGGAGTTATTTCACTGAGGTGTTTTTTTGTTTTGTTTTGTTTGGTTTTTTTTTGGTTTTTTGGGGGGGTTGGTTTGGTTTTGCTTGCTTGTTTTGTGGGGTTTTTTTTGTTTTTTTTTACTTTTCCATTCTGTGAGACTTTGAGATTTGCAGTGACAGAAATCAGAATACAAGCATGTCTGAAGATTCTTATTCCTTGAGATGGAAACACTTTGGAAAGCAAGGTGGTATGGGCCTTTCTTGAAATTAATACCAATCAAACATTGTCTGTTAAAGACAATGTAGTGCTTATAATAATTGACTTGAACTCTACAAGGTTATTCAATACTATGCACCCAAATACATGTGACTGAGGACAATAATCCCTGCTGCTCTCCAGTCCTCTATGTTGAATGCAGCTTGCAATGTTCTAGAGGATTCTGGAAGGAATGAAACACGTAATTTGTGATTGACTGGAGTTTCTGATTTTAATGAATTTTCATAGTACAGATAATGAGAAAAGAACAGTTAAGAAGCAGGTCTTATTATTTGCAAAGTTTTATGATGGGGGTCATTCGCAAGGAGGGCATATCGGTAGTTTTCAATTACTTTCTTGTTTTGACTTGACTTTGAAATGAAGGCTTTAATGTAATACTTTTTTTTTACTATGCTGAATATTAAAATCTAGTGACCAGAAAGAAAACAATACAAACCCTTTTACTTTAAAAAGTCTTAAGAAAGTTCTCCTTTTTTCTTGTATTTTGCTGTTTAAATCTTCTAGAATTTGATCACACAGCACATTCCAGCTCCTGCCCCAGCAGGCCGCTGTATCCGGACTTTCTGATTACTGCCTATGCATTGTTTCAAAGTGAACCCTTGAAGGATTTAATTTAATAGAGATTAGTACTCTTATTAAACAGTGGTTAACTGAAGCCTCCAAATTCTGCTAAATGTTGTTCAATGAAGCGAATTAGTTGCTTTAATTTTTGCTCTCTCACACAAGAAAATAATATTGAGCGAAATAAATACCTTTTCCATGGGTCTACTAAGGGTGACATTATTATAGGACTTTTATCTCATGTATTTTAAGCTGGAAGTAGAGGTAACCCTGGTTCAGCAAACTTACAAACTATGTTGATTCTAAAAGCCCTCTCTTGGATTGGTTTAATTTTTAAAAAGAATAAATTAAGACCAGTGTCAAGAACACCTTACTAAATGTACGACCACAACCTGTCACTGCTTCCTCTTTCTGATACAAAAAGGAAAAAAAATCAGAAAAAAAATGTTATGGAACATTCAAAATTTTTATTTTAAGTTTGATTGTTTCCCTAGGTTTTCATCTGAATAGCATTTTTATGTGACAATTATTTTCAGTTGAGCCCTCATATTAAGAGGGATTGTAAAAACTTGTAGAATGTCAGTAGCTCATTAAAGAATATTGGTGGCTCACTCAAGACCAATTTATTAAAAGCTTATTTAGAAAATTTTAGATTCTAAATGAAGATGTCTGCTTCATTAATTTTATCTGTTGACTTCTCAACGAATGATAACTTAAAATTTAATTAAATGTAATAGGTCATATTAATTTTACTGCACTGTCTGTTTACTGGAAATCCTTGCTTAAAGAAAAAACCGAATTCTTAATAAGATTTGGAAAAGAGAACTAAATAAAAGAAAATAACTCATCAAAAGCAACTGTATCAAAAACACTGGGAAAAACACTTCTGCTTTTATGAGAGTTGTGATAATAAAACAGCTCCTATTTTTGCCAAGTAGAATAATTCCTGCT
>NW_005054352.1:4945832-4946679 GCF_000277835.1 Geospiza fortis | reverse complement strand
CAGAGTTGTACAGGGATTCCTCTGGTTGCTGCCCAGCACAGAGCCCTGGCCAGGTGTGCAGGGAGGTAAGAGGCTGCTGTGGCGGCTGTGTTCCACAGGTACAGCCTGCAACACCACCCTGGCTGCAGCATTCTGAGGAGCTGCTAAGTGTGAAAGATGCTCACTACCAGCTTAAAAAAAAAAATAATAAATATGCTTAATTAGCTACCAATGCTGTTGTCAACCTCTGCTATGTTTACCATCTTCAAAGTGACTCCAAATAAGTAAACATGTTATGGCAAGATAGGTTTCCAAATTTAGAAGTTAATTCTCCAAGAACAGTTTCTAATTTCATAAATTAGACACTTCACACCAAAAGGAATCCTGGAAGTAGTAACAAAAAGGTTGCAGTGGATATTATTGATATTTTGCACAATTTTTAGACAGATAGGGGAGAGGAAAGGAATAATCTAGTAGAGATTACTTCAGCAGATTTCACAGGGAAATGGAGGAGGACCCAAATTAGTTTCATCTTTTGAAAAGCATTACATGAGGATTGCATTTGGCCAAACTTTACTATTGCTTCTGACAATCAGCAATGTAGCTTCACTGAAATGCAGAGACAAATTTAGCCCTGAACTTCTCTGCTTTTATGTCAATGCTGGAAATACATTATATATTATCAGACTTCATTTATTGCATTTAGTCTTTCTAGTGTCACTCCCTCAGGACTTGCCAGGCAATGCTCATGGATTAAAGTGTCATTTAACAGCACTAATCTGTCTGCTACTTCATCTCCAGAAGAGGGTCTGCAACAGGAGATATGACAATTAAAAACAAGTTCATCTTATCCAGCCTGCAGAATTTA
>NW_005054352.1:4899542-4945822 GCF_000277835.1 Geospiza fortis | reverse complement strand
ACAGGAGGAAGGAGCCTCAAACCAGCCACATCTGCTTGAAAAGTCTGCAGACAGAAGTGACAGGTCAAGCCAGAGTGGCTACTGATGTGGAGGGAAGCCTGATTTTTTAGCAATCAAAACGACTGCACTGCAACACAACCAGGAATATAATTCTATTTTCTCTTTTGTTTCCTCAGCAATTTTACACCTTTTCAGAAGAAAATAATAATACAAACCCTTCATCTCTGAGGATTTAAAGCGCACTAGTCAGTTCATAATTATGCACAGAGAAAACACAAGAACTCATTGATGGTTTGGGAAGGTTGCAGCTCCAAGGGCACAGATCTCTGCATGCGAACAGGCACATCAGGTCAGCAACTCCGAATCAACAGTGGCAGTCAGGGAAGGAGATCAGAGGAAGGAGCATAACTGGGCTGGGTTTTCTCTGCTCCTCCAGCTCTTTGAGACATTGGGAGCTGGTTGTGGGGATGATGTTGGTGAAGGGGGCCGATTTCCATTTCCATGCATTGGAAACTTCTCATTACAACCACAAATCTGACAGAGATCTGATACAGATCTCCTTATTCTCTGTGCTCACACTTGAATGTTACTAGAGGGCAAATCACTCATCTGTAGTAAGCATCTGCACTATGCAACGTCTTGCAAGCCTCCCATTCTTTAATTGCTTTTCTGCATGTTATAGTTTTCAAAGACTTCATAGCAAAGGAAACGTGCAAGATTAAACTCAGTAATTCACCATCAGCGAACCAGTAATTCAGCACCATGGCTATAGGTGTAGTATGTTTTGAATCAGATATTTAAAGTCAATCTGAGAAAGCTGGATCCTTCACCAAATGGAAGAAATCTAAATGGTTCCCCATGAAAGCTCCCCATGGATTCTCGCATGTGTCACTATCTGATTGTTGTCCATGCCTGCAAAATGCTCAGGTTAAGGAAGAATCAGAAGCCTGCATTTATGAAAATCACACTGCAAGCCTCAGAAACACAGGGTCTGCTTGTGAAAAATGCTCATCTCTGTGTTATTTTCTCATGAAATCACATAATCAACACAGGACTTTTAAGTGTATGTTAGCACTAAAATGAAGTTTTTAAGAGCCTGAATGCTGATGGACAATTTGCTTGTCCAAATAAACTGTATTTAAAATTTCAGCTGTGATACTGAAAAGTACTTCACAGTGTTCTTTGGTTTAGGCTTCCTTTTCAGCGCAGATACCTGTATTCTATAACATAAGTTGTATTTCTTTTGTCTATATCAAACAAAAGAAAAAGTTAAGACACCTCTAAAAACTCAATGGCCAAAGGATAAGTCTAAAAGTTGGAAGCTACAACCTCAGAGCTGAGCTTCCCTTTGCTATAAAGGTCTATTTTTCACAACTTAATGAAGAATAAGACTATTGCCTTATTCTATAAGGCAATGCTAATAGGATCTAGGTCACATGGCTTGCTATATTACATTCATATGCAGCTAGCTAGTTAAAACATGTGAAAAAAATTTTTATAGGGAAAAAAAAACTCATGAGAGATAACAACACAGAATAAAAAATGAAAAAATGTCACAGCAGTTGAAAACTAACACAATATATCTTAGGTTTCTGAATATTTTATTCAGACTGTTATTACTTCATTTCCCCTAGAGCTTCCTCATAAATGTATTAGGCCTCAAATATTGTGGAAAAGTATAGAGAAACAAAGACAAGAGGATATTTTACAAAGATAGATGCCCAACAGACTTGCCATTTTGTAATCTACATTTGCAATGAGAACAATTTGTTCTCAGTTTAGATTTTTGATGGTATCTTGACATTTTTACCACAAAGCACATATTGTCATATTAACATTTTAGCTAACAGAGCTGAAGACACCAAACCAAGCATTTTTGGAGACCACTATCAAGCAGACTTTCCCTCTAACAATAACAGAGGGATCTTCCAGGGTAAAAATTGTTTGGCTCAAAGTACAAAAGCAGAGCATTGCATGCAACACTTTTCTGCTATGATGGAATGGATCCCATTGATGGAAAGTAAAGCAAAATAATCCTGTACTTCCTTTAAAAATGACCCAAATACTGGGTTACCACTTTCCATGCACTCCACAGCTGCTTTTTCGGAGGTCTAATTCTGTTCTGAAGAACACAGTGAGCATCACAATGATACAACCTACTTCTATCCTCTCCATTAGCAACTGCATTTAGAAATGGTTCTGTTTCCTAAATACCTTTCCTAAAGTCTCTTAGCTGCAACCAGAAGGCTGCCAACACTGGCAATCTCTTGCCACTGTAACGAGCTTTGCAAACTGAGTCAGAGTAGATTTTTGAGTAGCAATTTGGAAATTTCATTTATGGTTTTTCTTCAGCATTTTTCTTCTGTCAGTATTATAGAAAAATAAGATTATCTATTAATCTTTTAAAAACCAATTCTATCCCGTGGCATACTTTCAAGCAAGTTTATGCAGATTTTTCTCTTACTACTACCCTTTAATTGCAACAATGGAGAATGAATGATTCCCCCAGCAGTGTGATGGATTTTTTGTTTAATTGGAACTTTTTCATAGGCAAGAAATGATTAAATGTACATATCTTCCCTCCATAATTATAAGTATACTCTGCTATGAATCTATGATTAATTAAACATTTATCACTTCTATCTGTAGTTACACTGAAATCCAGTAACTTGCAGATTTTTAAACTATTTATGTAATTTAACACTTCCCTGTGCAGATGTAAATCTACCAATGTTCATTGTAAGCCTCAGATGCCTGAGTCTTAAAATTAAGCACAGACGACTTGATTATCCTTAGTTAAATGGATGCAAAAAGCAAACCATGAAAAAAAGCAAACATGACAGAACTGAAAAAGAATGTCCCTACTTATACATATTTAGCTTAGTTATAACTGAGTATGATTTTATTAGTCCTTGGACACCTATAGGTTTATTCTGTTAGGAAAAAAACCCATTAAATGCTATTAAAAGGTAACGAGAGCACACCTCTCCGCCCCCTATAATCCCCCCACTAAACATTGTCCAAAATGAAGAACCTTGAATCTGACATGAGTTTAAAAATTTTGATTAGCAGGACTTGACAACACAAAGTACATTGTTTCACCCTAAATATTTTCTCAGCTTTCAGAAGACCCATTTTCCACGCCTCTGTAAGGGCTGATGCTGTTTAGTGTAATTGTTTGTGTCAACAGGAAGACCATTTTGTTATGGACTTCACTAGGCTGAGAATCTGTGATTAAATTTCATTTGGGGTGTTCATGGAACAAAGAGGAGGAAGACCTGGGCTGTGATTACAATTTGTAGGTGTTACACACACAACCCTACGCTACAGAGTTGGGTTGCTGTCAGAAATTAAAGGTACTATCAATTTCATATCGATCTCAGGCATTTGCAGCCAATCATGTAGATTTTTTATTATTTTATTTGAAGGAGCTCAACTACTGTTAGCGATTAGTCAACATTAAAAAAAAAAATTAGAGACTATTTTTTTAAGACTTAAACCAACATGACCTTCACAAAAGTCTCCAGTGACTATAACCCAGCTTGAAGAATTCTATTTCAAGTAAATATCTATGGTCCTGACATTTTGAAGGACTGTAAAATGCAAGAGTACAGGTGCAAGTGGCATGGAATGTGCTGAGGTGACTATATTTAGTATAAATTCTTCAATACATGTAGCATCTCCAAACATAGAAAAATCTATCACTGACTCATCCCCACCTACAAATGTTTACTTAAAAGCCTGAGAAGGACTTTCCTAGTAGCAAATCATTGCCAGAGTATTACCAAATGGCAACACATAGAGTGCAAATGAACATCCTGGAATTTGAGGAGTTTTACATATTTATGTATGCATTCATATTTAACCATAGATGATCCAACTATGTATTCTAGAAACATTAATTGTCATAGATTTCAATGCACAAGGCAGGCAAGATTATACCATTTCTTGACATCTGACATAATTCAGTCTTTTTAAAACATTAAGTTCATCTTTGGCAATTAATCAGGACAGCTTCAGACTATAGCTTCAGCCATATTCTACAGTTATTTGTTCTGTGAGTCTAGTTATCCATTTCACTACATGTTAAAATGTTCCATATAATTATTTGAATCTAAGCACAACATGAAAAGTTTAAAAACCTTAGATAATTCACTAATAATTAGAAAACATGTAGAAATTGGTTACTACTCTAGTTTTCAAAACAAACACACCTTTGCAATTAATATCAATCAAAAGACTGAAAAGTTATCCTAAGCCTTCAATCACAGATTTTCTTTTGTGATTAAATGTGTAAGTGATTGGCATGTAGATCTAAACACAGTGAATCAAATTCAGTTTCAATCTCTCTTGACTGAAGTGAGATTTGTGTGCTTACATGAAAGGTGAATTTGATCCATAATACACAATACACAATTATTTACCCAGACAGGCTTAATATCTTGCAAAATTAATTTTCTTTGCAACCAAATATACAATGTTCTTCCTGCTGTATTAAATCTTCCAGGCCTGAGCTACAATATGAATGATTTACACAGCCTTTATGCAGAGCCTTTCAGGTAATCTGCTTGGGAAAAAAAAAAAAAAAGAAAAAGAGGCTGTATGCATTTATTCTAACTGCAGCCAGAAATTAATTATCCTTTTGTATTTGTGTCAAGGGCAAAAACTGAAGGTTATTTTTAAACCTTCAGTTCTTATTTAATGATGAGGTAAATGTCATTTTTCCCATGGATTCTACATGTGTCAGGGCTGTCCCTGTGCTTCATAATTTCTGGGCTCTCACTTCCAGGATGTGCAGTAAACACATTATCACACTTTCAACATACTGCCAGAAAGATCCAAAGGGAAAAGTGGTGAAATCTGCAAGAGGACAACTTGAACTCCATGTGTCTCTAGCTATTTTTGGAATAGAAATCAACTCTTTTGGTTTAGAATTATGAAAAATAAACACAAATACTTTTTTAACCTGGTTCAATATTTCAAGCAGCAACACATTTGGGGATGCTTTAGCTCAGAAGTTTTAGTTCAGCTTATTGCTAACACCTATGTCACTACTACAATCAAAATATTCCAAATTAGCTCTCAAGAAGTTTTCCAGAAATCACAGAATTATTCTTAAAATTAGGTTTATTTCCCTTAACATCTTAAAAGAAGCATATAATAAGCAGCCAACACCAACACAAACAAACAAACAAACAAGTGAAAAAAGTTGTCCACAGCTATCTTTCTATGGTAGTCCTTTAGAAAGCCACAGAATTCACACAGAATAATTGTGGAAAAGATGTGGTAGATATTTTACAGCTATTATGGCTAACTCACAACATTGCCAGAGAACATATTTTCCAGTCACATGGGATGGTTTCTACCCGGTCTCTTTCTACTCAATTTCATGTTGTGCACAGCTGCACAACAGACCCTTGTGCTCTTGCAGCTGCTGAGCGCAGCAGCCAAGCTGAAGGAGGCTGCCTCACATGCTGACAAGGAAGGTATTGGATGCTTTTGTATGTAAGACACACAGGGAAAAAAATGAAGTAACATAATCAGACCTCATACAGTCTACCTCTACATAGCAAATTTGGTGAAATAACAATGCTTAGCCCCTATCTGATATTCTGCCCAGCTATGCATATTTAGATATATGGGTTCAATTGTCTTACACTGTGCATTAAGATTAATTCAACAGCACATGAGACTTTAATGGATACCAAGTCCTTCCCACTTCCCTTTATTTCCCTCCACAGAGTCCTCCAACCTACAACAATGTAACAAGATAGAGGACACATCCATCTGTTTTGTCACAAATGAACTGTACTTGATTTAACTTTCTGAAAAAACTGACCCTGATGCAACAACAGGGACATGATCTGCTGCTTTATGACCTGAAATCATAATAAAGGCATTTCTTTCATAACAAAGGCATTATATTTTAGTGGTGACTTTAAAGAGTTATGTATAGAAAAATTTCAGCAATTTATTGCAATTTACTAATCTCCAGTTTATTATAAGTGCCTCATGATCTCACTGCCACTCATATAAACAGTCCTGCTACTTTTTTTAACAATCTCACACATTGAAAAAGTCATGTCCCTCTCTTCACACTACTCTGCTGATAGCTCCAATTTTCACTACAAAATGTAGTGTATTATAGGTGGGAGTGCTGCCTTGAGAAAAGAAGCTAAGAAATAATATTAGCAATTTTGCTTCCAATGCAGAGTCAGCAGGATATGTATCTGAACCACGCAGTACCAACTTCAGGCTTGTAAAATAAATTGGCACAAGCAAAAACCCATATTTGCTGATTTTCTGGCTTCAGTGGAGATCTGAGCTACAGTTCACCACTGACAAAATAACTCATGTGATTGCCCAGACTGTGAACAGGAACCTCCACCCTGAATTACATAAGTTAGTAAAAAATAGCGAGGATATGCTATAAGCACTTTTATCTTTCACATTCATCTTTGTCTTCCTATGTCACAAGACTATTTAAAATAAACTTCACTATAAAGGAAGTATGTTATTGTGAGACATGGGCATTATGTCAGAACTTAAGAAAAATTAAGAGGAAATGGGAAGAAAAGTAATCCAGAAACCGAAGAAAACCTAAATGAAGATATTGGGTTTTTGAAACCCAATTAGTCTTTAAAAGCTTCAAAATACAATAATTAATGGAGACAATTGAGTGTACTTCTAGAAAACTTAATTCCATTGTGAAAGATTGGTATTGATCAAACACATGTATAACTAGCCTTGCATACTGCACATGTCTATTTAGGGCGACAGTGGCCTTTTTTTTAAAATCCAAACGGTGACAACTAAAAAGGAACGTGCAAAATCTGAGCATGGATCTATTACAAATGCTTAAGCATCATAGTGAATCAGCAAATTCTTCCTTTTTTTTAATTAAAAAATACTTTCAAAACTACAGTTAATCAAAGGATCGGGTCTTAAGCAGCAAAATATAAATTAACAATCATTGAAGAAGACCGATTTTTGACATTTAAGTAAAAACCATTAAGTCAAATTCAGATCAAGACCACTGGAAGTCAGTGATTTTATTTTTACTGCTGATTTCTTTTTCAGCAACTTAAATTTTCTCTTCAATTTGGTTACATAAAGCAGTATGTGAAAATTGCTTCTTTTTGTATGTCTTAAATACATAGCTTATCCTTCTCATTCTTATATTCAGAGGCACTTTCCACAGGAAACATTGATATTAATGCCTCCACATAATACTATATGGCTTTCTGCAAAGCAAGTGTAAGTGGAGAAGTGGTGCCAACAATTGTGCAATCAGGGCTTGCAAAATATGAATATCTCAATTGGTCTACTGGACCAGAAAGATGAACCCACTTTTAGTAGTGTCACTTCTAATACATTATAGTAGGAAAAGCTGAGCAGCTCATTTCCCACAGATATTTCCAAGGTCTCAGAAACTTCAGTTTGAACCATTCTTTAATTATTTCTGGCACAGACTTCAGAAAGCTGTGTAGTCAAAAGTGAGAGTATTAAATGAATTCTGCTCTGGTTCAGTAACAGTAATTATGATTCTCATACAATGTAACAGTCAGCTTCGTGCAGTAGGTATTGTTGATGTGAACATTAAGTAATACTGGAGATTAGTTGGAAGGTCGCTGCTTTTGTTATCCTAGAGTTCCTGGTCCGGAAAATCCTGAATGATCTCAATAGGCATTGAAATTTATGGGTGCTGTAGCCACTCCATGCCCTATGGAACAGGTATTTCAGATCTGACTTCCCCCACTGAACAGCTAAGCCATCACACAAACATTGGGTTGGAATCTCTCTATTGAGACAAGTTTCACCTCCAGTGAAAATCCAGAAGACATGTGGAGGGAGGCTGCTATTCTACACATCAGACGTACAGTTTCATTTCTCATCACATCTTTGGCACAACACATGGGCTTGCAGCTTTTCCTTAAGAGCCGAAAAAACCAAATCTGTTGAATCAAAAACAATTCTCAAAAACAGTTTATTGGGGTTTTGATTTGACAATGCTTGATGCATACTCAAATTCAATAGAGCTGTATTCATAAATCTAAGCCTCAAAAAAGCATTATTTTCTCTAAATACTTTTCCAAATAGAAATGCTTTCCTGAAGTCCTCGGTCTGCTAGAGTGATTAAGCAATACTATAAATACAATCTTGAATTTCATAAATTCTTTTCATTTTTAAAACATACTAATATGCTTCAACAGGTGACAAATGCATCGCTTGAAAGGAGGGAAACAAGTACTTTCTCTAGACAGCATGATAACTTACTGCGATAGGCAATTATTTACGTTAATCCATTAAACTGTAATGAAACATATAAGACACACAGGGAAAAAAATAAGAACCCTTATTTGGAGTACATCAAGCTTTTTCAGAACAAACCTGTCAAAAAATTGCTACGAAGTCTTAATCTGAACCAAAACCAGCTTGCCTTACAAATATGAAAATACTTATTTGAATATAAATAGCTATAGTTTGATGATTTTCCATTGACTACATTTCTGCAGCTTAAAGTAAGTGGAATGGGATGCTACTTCATACATTAAAAAAATCAATTATATAACATATATATTATATATATAAGAAAGCAACATATATATAAAGCAATATATTATATATTATATATATAAAACAAAGCAACCTTATGAAGTTAGACTTCTTTTTAATGCACTTCTTCCTAGCATTCTCCCCTAATCCTGGTTTTCATTCAGTCCCTTCCCTATAACAGATTCATCTTTCCCTTGAACATTTTCAGCATCTTTCTTGCTTTCTCCTTACTGGTTTTGCTACTTAAATTATCTTCCTCCTCTGTTCAGTTATCTCACACTGTATTTGTTCTGCTCTTTTCTAACGTGTTCTCTCAGCCTCTGAGCTGGCAACATGGGCAGCCCACAGCTGGCTGAACACCACCTCTACTCAGTAGTGCCTGGTCACACCTTGCACCATTTCCTGATGGCTTAGCAGCCTCCACTGAATACCTTATGGTCCACAAAGCAAACCTTTTGCTAATGAGTGCCAAAGAGGATGGCAGATGACAATTTGAGCAGAAAGCCAATACTGTATTCTCCCTAGAACAAATGGGGTTTTATTTGTCTTTGAGCTTCTTTTCAGGATTGTCAACTTTCATTTTAAGCTCTTTCACATTTCCTATTGAAACCATTAGGCCAGAGTATGTAAATTTGCTGTGATTCTATCATGTGTGAAAGACTATAAAGAATAAATGTTGTCTGCCAGAGACGCTGCCTCAGCTATCAGCAGCTTCCAACACTCTCCTCGGAAAACAAGCACACATGCAAAAGTGCATCTGTGCAGGCCTGGGTTGGTAGCCCAGTGAACAACAAACCAATGTTGGCAATATGAAATGACAGGACAGCCAAACCAGCAAAGAGAGCAGTGTTTGTGCATGACAGTGATGGAGTTTTACTCTAGAAAACTGGGTATCTACCTACAAACATAACTTCATCCCTGTGTATATTTGTGTTGAGGAGAATGTAACTCCCCCAAAGCAGACTGGTGACTATGGTGTGATGTAATAACTTCTAGTTTTGAACAGCAGTTATTTCCTATGGAAATAAATCTAGACCTTGCTAACTGCAACTTTCAGTCCTGACAGAGGCAAGAGTATCACTGTGAGTCTGTGTAGTTAAATATGAACCAGGGTTTGATGACTGGGCAGGAAACAGAATCAACTACTCAAAGCATATTGCAGGAATCGCAATGTTATTCCTACAAAACATCAAAGAAAATTTTTAAGTATGCTGCATTATCAGAGCCTCTTTAAAGAACAGGCTCCCAAATGTCTTTCCTGGCCTCCCTAGGTCATATTGCAGGTTTAACTTTTCACACATGAAAATAAATAGCAAACCACTGGTCTGCAAAAAGCTAATGGACTGAATGCAGCTTGTGCTTTGGTTGTTTCTCTTTTACATTCTGTTGGTAAGAAAGTTGTATGTCAAATAAATTTACAATCTGTGGCTTGAGTAGCTTGGCACATAAGAGCTTGCGCTTAGCATATCAGTCAGAAGCAAAGAATTATAAACAATCTTTAAATACTCTTATTAGGCCAATATAATTTGCCCACATGAAAAAAAAAGTCTCTTTAGGTTAGGGCATTTCTAAATCAGGTAAATAATTTTCTGAAGCGCTTTGTGACTAAAATTTCAGTTACTTTAAAAACTATTTCCTAGCTTATCTTTAAGCAGAGAAAGGACATATTTAAAAGTATCCTTAAAGAAAATTAAAGTTTAGTGCTATTTAGCAGATTTTTTTTTCTCAAGTCTTACATAAAATTTGTCCTGTCTCTTTTCCTCTTTCTGTTCTATAAATCTTAAATCATATAATGTGCTGTCTGTTCCCTTAAGGTGTATAACACAAATGTTCAGAATTGCAAATTAGATATGTGCACTGGATATTTACATTCAATCTTTTCTATTTCTGATAATTTGTCTGCTTTATAATAAAACTAGATGCTCTGATTATATTCCCTGAAACACTGTTTCAGTCTTCCTGTTTATTTGGTAACAGGAGGAGCTAAAAACGATTTTGTTAGTCAGATTTATTTGATGAAATTATGTAATATTCCTTATGTATCCCATTTTCCCTTTAATTTCTAACTGGCTTACAGTCACACAAACCATAGGTTTGCCCTGCTTTTGCTGGCAAGGTAACCCTTTCAATCTGCTGTATTGGACTGTTCCACTGTGCAAACAGAAATTGAACAGTGCATTTCCATGGGAAAATTACAGTGATGCAGTTTTTTCACCAGCTTTCACCAGGGGTGGTATTTTAGGTAGAGTCAGAGGGGTTCAGCTAAATTAATCCCCTTTAGAAAAACAATCTAGTGTTCAACGCAATCAACTGATTAGAATGCAAAATAAAAAATCTCCAAACAAATCTGGGATTTTAAGCATTGTTATGGTTAGGTTCACAGAAAAAGATGAAGGTGAGCACAAGGGAGGGATTAAGAAAAAATTAAATTAATTTTATATGAACAACAATCACAATGGATTGCCATAGCTCTTGCTCTATTTTGTGGATTGTGATACATTCTCCCTCTAAGTGAACACTGCAGGCACAGTTTTGGCAATACACATTTGATGCTTTCTTGGAAGCAAAAATAATGCTTTTTGCTGTGTAGGCAATAGAGGATAATTCACTTCTGATGATTTTTTTCTCCAACCTTTCTGTGATGATGCAGATGCATCTTCATGTCTGCCAAACACTGCTGGGCAGGCAGACACTCATTCAGGCACAGGGCAGCGGGATATTAGTGAGGGTTTCTGTTACACTACAGGAGAGGAGCACTGTGTTAACAAAGATGACCAACTGCAAAGAAGAGTCTTCAAATTCCAGAGGCAACTGTCACTTGTGTTTTAAGCAGATTTCCATGCACAAGTAGTCCTTGGTCTCTTAAGAGATATGCTCAAAGAGAGCTGTTCTGTTTCATGCAACACAGCAGACACACTCCATCATGAAGTATATATATGTACAGAGTAAAAAGGAGAGAGATTGAAAAGCCATTTTACTTTTGAGAGTATCTTGTAGAACACATTACCTGAAGAAATAAGATTACAATAAGATAGTGTAACTTTAAAGCTCTCTATATTTCCTGGTTTTTTTTAATTCTTAACTAGAAGACATCTTAGTAAACAAAATCTGTGGCATCACCTATGACAGTGGTAACAAGGGTTTTCAGTTGAGGGAAGAGATGAGATGGTTGACTCCATTATCAGAAGGCTTGATTTATTATTTTATGATATATATATATACTACATTATAACTATACTACAAAGAAAAGAAAGGAGAGGTTTCCAGAAGCTGCTAGCTACCTAACCTAAGAATAGAAAAGTAAAGAATGATAACAAACCCTGCTCTCTTGGACTGTGTCCGAGACAGCTCTCAGTTCTGGATTGGCCATTATTTCTAAACATCCAAGATGGGCCAAACCAGACTGACCTGTTGCATTCCACAGCAGCAGATAACCTATTGTTTATGTCTATCTCTGAGGCCACAGATTCACAGAAGGAAAAATCCTAAGGAAAGGATTTTTCACAAAGAGAATGTCTGCGACAATCGTCATCTTTATATTGCTTTATCAAATCACTAGAATACTCGATTAGACTGCATATATAATTCAAAATTTAGAATAGATTCCTTAGCAGCAGTCTATTCATGGTCTTGAAATAATTAGGCTGCTATCCTGCTGCGCTTGAGGCAAGTTAGTTCTATTTGGCAAAAGCAGGTGATTAAAACAGCCCTCAGGTAGCTCTCATCCCACTGCTGCCGTATCCTAACTGGGAAACTAAATTATCTTGGCTGAGCAGCAACGCTCCATCCTAACTTGGACTAGTACCTCAAAGCAGCTGGTCTCTATGGCTGTTTACTTTCTTCCTCCAGATAAGGACCATCTTGTCTTTAGCTCCAGACCTGGTAAATACTGGTCTGCCAGAACTGCATCCAGAAGTTTCACCAGTACTTTCATCTACAGTCAGGAGTCTCAGTAGTAAAGCCTTTGGCCATTCTTTACACTGACTAAAGGACGTTTCTTACATTCTTCTTCGCAGTGAGCTTCTGATTCAAAGAATATAAAAGATTCTGCATGCTCCTTTAACTGCAAAATTAGTTTCTTACTTACTGGGACCCTCTTAAGAGACTTTTGCTCATCCTTAGCGAGGACGAAAATCTTTGCATTTCCAGCAGTCTGAGCTACTGAAACAGCCAGAGGTTTGAGTCTCCTGGGAGTTAAACAGCTTACTGCCATACACTCTAAAATTCCTCACTTGAAATAGAGGATTTAATGGTTACAACAACAGAGACACATTCTGAAGGGGGTGGTTCTTTTTCAAGTCCCATTCTACACATATTTCTGTGGTTAACTGAGGTTTAGAGTTCTTCTCTTTACCATGACCTATTTTTCATCCTGAGATAAATACACACAATAATGTTACCTTTTACAAATAATAATTATAAGTTAAAGCAAACTCTTTTCTCCAACCTCAGTTAATTTGCAGAAGCTATCAAAATATAACTGGAAGATATATTTGATGTGATGGTAGTGGTTGGGAGGACTGCTTTCAAACACAAGCTTTGCCTTAGGATTTCTTTTGGCAAAGTGATACAGGACTTAGAACTTATGATATTGAAACAACACCTAAGATTTCTTTAAAAGAAAAAGAAATTCCAGTAACTTCCTCCACTAATTTTCAGGTAACAATTGCTGCATCCACTTCCAGGTCTTTCTATTCACAGGAAGCTCTCCAAAAGCAGAGTATCAGTGAGACTTTTTACCAACACTAGCAGGTCTGCAAACATTTTCTCCCTTACCTGTAACCTCCCTTATTTTGCACCAGCTGAGTGCCCTCCTTCCCTCTTCTATCTGTCACAAGTACACTAAAATAGAGAAGGATGTGGAAACCACAGGAAGAGTTCCCCTACTCAGTCTTTCAGTTTTCTGTACTGTTTTGGTATGGAGATCAGAACCTCAGTCAAGACTAATAATTTTCTGAAAAATACCACATAAGAGTAATTACATAAAATGCAGACAGAGAAATCAAGTTTTAAGCTGTAGTTGTCTTTATGAGATTTTCACTATCTGAAGTCAGGGTGTGTAATGTAAACACATTGCATATAATTTTCTATATCTACTTTGTGGTATTAAGTACTTTCTCATGGAAAAATAAGTAAATTGTTCACTTTAAATATCTATTATTTCTTGAATTTGCTAATTGAAAAAAGTTTGTCATTAGTTGGTATTGAAACAATGGAACTCTTATGCCAAGCAAATACAAAATTTCCTACTTTTTTAGCTGAAAATTATAAGTAATTAAGGTCTCACTAATTAACAGCATTCTGAAGACTACAGCCAAAGCACTGGAGAAAAATAACATCTTGTCTTTCTCATTGCATATAAATAGTACTGCTTTTGTTGCCTAATCAATATAATACTTTATCAAAATAAACTCAAAAAAGCACTGAAAATTGTATATGAAAATATGGATACTCTTATGCCTTCCTCCCCATCAATGTGCTTGTTGAGCTGATAATGATTTGCCTTTCTTTCTTTGCATTTTCCATTTGCATTTTCATTTATATACCCATCAACTGATGACATATACATATACATGCATTATAGACAATAATTTAAGAAATCATCAAGCAAACCCCAGTAGCTTGAAATTATTCAGGGTCTTCTTTATTTGTTCTCTCCAATGATAAGCACCAAATAGATATAAAAGTTTACAAATAGAATTCAGAATTTGGGGTGATATGGTTTTTAATATTAACACCCTATACCATCTAGAGTAATTTCCCTTTCCTCCTGAAAGTGGCATCCAAATATGAGAGTTTCTGAAAGAAAGAAACCCATGACATTCTTATTTTCCTGTACCTTATAATACCAATTTTATCAGGTGACTTAAAGCCTCCTACAAGCATTTTCTTATCTAATAATACTTAAGAATACACAATCCTCTAGTCATTGTAATCATTTGCAACACAGTAGTAAAAGTGGAATATGGTTCAGAGATATTTAGTCCAACAAATCCTATTTCCATTACTTGAAGAGTGGAAGAAAGGAGAAACTTACTAGCCCTTTTTAGACTGTATCAAAATTAAAGAAGTTTTGTCTAGGAAGGAACATACAAGAAGCAGTATCTTCTGAAAAGCACATCTGTTCCTCTTGCCACTCACAAAACAGTGCTGGGAGCCAGTTTCTCTGGTTGATTTCTTATGCTACGCTGAGCAAACCAGCTCATCTCACATTTGTTCCTCAGCGAGCTGGGGATACTATTTCTTGAAAGCCTAATAGACAGGAAGCATCGTGTCTGAAGTGTATGAATTTAGTTATGCAATATTAATTGCATTATTAATAATTTAGACTGCACTAACTCACAGGACCACTGTCTGAAAACAGAATCTAGTTGTTGCAGGTACTTCACACACAAATACAGGGATTCAGAGCTCAGCCTAGTCCAAGCAGTGAATAGAAAGACAAGCAGACGTGGAGAGCAGGAATACAAGACTGCACTGACAGCACCAAAATGAAGATCTGAACTTGATTTTCATCAATTTCCACTGACATCATATCATAAAATTTTATCTTGCAATCTGATATCTTAGTTAACAGCCACAGCCAGTTTTGAGCCACAAATCCATCTCCCAAAACCTCTCTTGGATATATCTATTTCAGTCAATTACTTTTGGTTGCACCTTGCTTTCTTCTTGCCCATCCCTGTATATGTGACAGTTGTTTGTTGTTACAGACATTCCTTGCCTTTACAAGGCACATCCATCCACACAGTTTATTACTAATTGGACCACATATATCCTGTTCTTTGACCTTGAATTTCTATAAGCTTAGTTCTTTCATGCTATAGAAGTATTCCTATTATCTCAGCTCTCTTATGCTGTAAAAGATCGTAGGTTAGACAAAGGCCTGGGGTTACAGCCAGTTTTCAGGGACTGCTAGTTTGATACTTGTGTATTTTTAATGTTTATGCCCTGGGCATGCATAAACAATTCTAATAACCTCTTTTTTATTTTAACAAGTCACAACAAAGCAAGAGCTCAGTCAACAATAGGAATTCCAGGGGAGGCAGGAAATGTTTCACAGGGATACATCTGTGACACTGCTGAGTTCTATGTCATGAGAGACACATCATGAAACATGCCCACATGAAATACCATAAATATGCACTGATACATCTGGCTTTTGAAATAAGTTCTTTAACACTAGGCAATTTGGTCAGGCGGAAATCTGTTCACCTGCCACTCTAGGAGCGGGTATGTCATAAGAAAGAGGCATATATAATATATGACGTATTATGCATATATATATATAGTATACATGTACTCCAAGAAAGGGATACTAAAACTCATAAAAATCTAGACACTTCATTGGTTGCACTTGAATAAAGAGATTAAAATGTGCAGTGTTTTGAATCGCTCCAGATGCAAGTAACCTAATGACCCACCCAAATTCTGAGTTTATTGGTCGCATTATCCTGAAAAGAACATGGAATCCAAATCATGACACTGGATCTCATATACCTTGCACACATTAGCTCAGGGCAGTTTCTGTGACAGAAGACAGCTTGATATACAAGTGTTATATGGATCCCATATGCCATTGTATCAACAAATACAGCCTAGCATGAGTCTGAGAAAGAGGAAATGTACATGGCTTACTGACTATTTAAGCATCTAGTTATTTGTCTGTGCTTGTAGCTAACAGAAACTCCCCTTTTCACCCATTATGTGTGTTTCCTGATAAACAGAATTGTGACTGAATGGTGGAGTCTGAAAAGGTTCTGTTTTCTGGATACTTCAATCCAATGTTTTCTTCAGCCTTCCTTCTTACCAGGACAGCTGCAGAGCATTTTTTCTCGAAGGACAGAAATTCATCTCCATTCATATATTATTGTCATATAATACTTAATCAAGACACTCAATTTAATCAGAATATGTTTACAAACATCATATAGCAGAGAGCCATCAGATACTCTGCAGTGTTTGTTTTAGGCTAACATGGATGTTTTATATCGCCCTCAGACACCTTCTTTCCCCATTTAGTATATATGGCACAAAGATTCTTTGCTTAAGGAAGTTGAATTGTATCTCACATTTGTAATGCAAAGTAAAACTCATCACTCTTCATCAATGAAGTGGCAGTGTTGCCAGCAGCTGGAGGGAGGTAATCCTGCCCCTGTCCTCTGCACCGCTGATGCCATGCTTGATGTGCAGAGTTCAGCTCTGGTCTCTCCAGTTTGAGAAAGGCATGGACATACTGGAGAGAGTATATTCAAGGGCCAAAAAAAAATTAAATTAAAGGACTGAAGCAATCTCTCCTACAAGAGAAGTCTGAGAGACCTGTGACTATTTGCTTCTAGAAGAGAAGACCCAAAGTGTCATATCAATGTATATAAATATTCAAAGGGAGGGTGACAAGAAGATGGAGCTGGGCTCTTTTCAGTGGTGCTCATAGACAGAGACAGAGAAATGAACCCTCACTGACATATATATGCCACTTAAACATAACAAAAACATTGGAACATTTGAACAATGGAACAGCTTGTTCAGAGAGACTATATAATATCCATCTTTGGAGGTACTCAGCTCCCGATTAGACCCAGAACCAAGAAACCTGCTTGCTCACCATGCTTAAGCAGGAGAAATCGACTGAATTATCTTCAAAGGTCCTTTTGAATATCTCCTGTAATTCAATAAAAAAGATAGTATCTTCCCGTAACTTCTTTTCACTGGATTTTACTTTGAAAAGTATCACCCTTTCATCATCCTGGCTCAGCTGCACAGGGTGTGTGGAGACTTTGGAGGGACTGTCACTGATCTGCATAGATGTAAGTCATGATGTGACAAGGGTGTGATATAATTTGCAGGGTGATAGCAGCTCACCTATGCTATCACTAAAAGTGGTTTGTTTACTAAACAGAGCTTCTCATCTGTTGATATGAAGAAAACTGTGTAGCACAGTAAGAACAGCTATAATTTAAAGAAGACTTCAGGCCATGTAAATGGGTTTTTTTTCCTTTGATTTTACAAATACTTTTGGGGATGTGCTGAGTATGCACGTCTCACTGCTGTATCCTTTTCCAGAGGTCACTGGGTATATGCTATCATCTCTTTGGATAAAGCAAGAAATCATCCTGACATTACAGAGAAAGCTTCACAAGATGAAGCGTCTCAGAATAAAGAGTAGCCTGAGGCTGTGGCAGAAATTTATTCATGGATGATCTTCACAAGGAAGAAATGTCCAATGGAGGGCTGTGGTGGAAGAAGCAATACAGGGCCAAGGCTGTGACTGACCAACAGGCAGTGGTTGTCAGGAGGGTAATGTTACTCCACCATCCATGCAGGGGCATGCAGGGGCATGCTGTTAGCACAGCCAAAAGCCTGACAGCAGGCAGAAGTACAAAGCATGTTTTGAGCTTGCAAGCTCAGGTATTGATAGGCATGTAATCATGAAACCAAAGTAAAGTATGGGTTGTAATACTGATCTTGACCAAACACTCAAGCAGTGAGCCATGCCAATCTTTGGGCTGGCTTAACCTTAGCTAGCAGAATGCTCACTTGAATACATCAGCATGAGTTGAATCAGCCTTTTTATTAGAGCATACAAATTATGTAGAGTCAAGACACCTGAATTACAGGTCAGCAATTTTCAAAATGGTCTATTTACTGGCTTTAATACCTTCTCTCAGTTTTTCCTTTATGGAGTTGCTTCTTACTAAACTATTCCTTACAGAGAATTTAAAAAAAAAAGTTTTTGCTGGAGATTCTTTTAGGAAGCAAAATGTAAGCATCAAGCTACATGCAAAAAGCTCCATGTTATTACTCTGTTGCATTCTCTATATTGGAACTCCTGACATTTCAAGTCCCTCTGTCAGCACTGAGCTCTTGTTTCTAGGTCACTGACTCTGGACAATGTGGAAGACTTGCATATCGTCTGCAGTGTAGCAGAGCTCTGCACTTGAAACAATTATCAGAGTTTTCCTTGTTGATTAAATGAGATCCTACTCCTCATCAGATTTTTAAAAACCTCAGCAGATTATTGTGGTGGAGGATAACTGACAAGTTTGGTTGTGGGGATTACAGTTGTTATATGTAGGTCACAAATCAGGACCACTCATAAGAAAGAAAAAAGGAGAGGCTGGAGAAGGACATCCCAGATCCTAAATGTGAACTTGGTTCTGATGACTACTCTGCTCACTGATAGTCGCTATATGATCTCATTTTATTCTTGGTTATTGAAAATCATAGATCCTGAACTTTCACAACAGGGCCTTGAGCCAAATTATTTCTATTCACTTTTCCAAAGTAAAATTAGAATTTAGAGACTACATCAGGCAAAAAAGAACTCCATCAAATTTTCTGCAAAAAACATGAAGGCGTTCATCTGTAGCCTTTGTTTTGCTAATAGGTGTAACTTTTATCTCACTGCCAAAAAGACATACTAGGAATTTGTGAAATTCAGTTTTGAAGAAATGTAGTCATTAATAATTATATACATGTAAGCAAAAAGGGAAAAATTGTGATAAAGCCTAATTTCAATTCTGAATTTCTGATTATTATTTCTCAGCACCTTCCACACCACTGAATGGCTGCATTGCTATTTGTATAAAAAATATTTCTGAATGGGCAGTGGAGATGAACTGTGCTAAGTACCCCACATTTTTGCATGTGTTTACATTGAAGCATTTAAGCATGGGTCAATTCCAAGTCATACCAACCCTGCTGTTGTTCCTTCATCTGTGTACTAAAAAAGCTGTATCTCCCAGGGCAAACAAGAGAAGTGCAATTTTTCCTTCACAATAGCTCTCTTCTACCTCCTTGTTGAGATTGCAAAACAGTCTCCTTCTGGAGATGAAAAGCAAACACTAAATAACATGCCTTCAGTACAGTGCTGATGGATGAATAACAATATTGGATCTTTGAGTACTTAAGCAAGAAAATAACTTTACTGCCATACTGTTAGCAATTTCAACAGAAACAGCCTTTGGGGCCTCATGATCCCAATTGAACAGTACCCTCTTCAATTAATTTGAAATCCTACCAGTGTCACATTTTATTTTAGCTTTCACTGAGAAACAGGAAGCTTCCATCCTCTTCTAGTGTGGAGAATAGCTTTTATACCCGTCTGACTGTTAAACTTTAAAACACGCAGTTGATTTTTTTCTGGAAATCTGCATTATTCAAGGTTAGCTTTACAAACAAAACCCTAAGAAAACATTGTTTTCTCAAAAGGTACTAACCAAACTAAAAGATAGAAAACATTTCCATATTTTGCCACTTATTATGTAACAACATTAGCACTTAGTCCTGTGGTGAGTTTCTGAAGTGAATGCTCATATTACTTCCCTTACTAATCTGGGATTTGAAGCAGTTTGAGTGAGTGTGAATCATATTCCTCTTGGAAAACAGTGGTAATGGAAAGACCTGCTCACTGTGGTTTCCATATATGCGCAAGGCCCCAGTGGGGACAAAAGGCTGATGATTGGATTGTGTGAGTGCAAAGAAGTTCTCTGGGACATAAAGCAGACTGCATTTGCTAGGACACATCTTCAAACCTTCCACTGCCACAGTAAACATATGACACTGCTTAGCATATGTAAAACAAGCCAAACTGCACTGGTTATTTCATGTTCTTACATACTAATCTATACTGTCCCGTGGCCCTCATAAGGCCCAAATCTCATTAATACACAAATACTGCAATTCTTCTGCTTTATGTACCCACTCTGCCTTATCTTCCCACCACCAATTGACAAGCCATTGTTTTTGTTGTTCTTTCTTTTCTTAATATTTTTCTGATGGCAAAGTCTATCACATTGGACTCCTAAAAGATACAGCTTGACACAGTCTGTGGCCCCAGGCAAATAGAAAACTCATAAAATATTGTGAAGGGCAGATCAAACTCTTCTCTGATACTGGGTAATTTCATACTTGGCAACACAATGAAAAAAAAAAGTTGATAAATGATCAGTTAACCCAAACAACAAGAAGAGAAAAGATCTAACAAAATTCAAGAAAAGGAAAATCACAGAACTTGTAATCTGGGCCAAGAGACACACTGGAGATGTGCCCCTGCTGTGGCTGTATTGGACAGGCCTCTTGGCAGAAGCACACCACAGATCCTGCTGATGACAGGTACCTGCCTATGTACCCACAGCTCAGGCAAATTTAGGCTTATTACACTGGAGAGTCTAGAGGAGATCTCATCATCTGAAGTTTGCATTCCTTGACATTGTCTCTCTGTGGTGTGCTCCTAGCCACTGCTAAAGCCAACAGCCTCCTGCACCAGTGATCACAATTCCAGAACAAGTTTTACACATTCTAAAATTTGAGACGGTTGGTAGGAGGACTTGGAGCTTTCTGGTAGCACTTCAGCACCTGGAATACACCATGGGAATTCACTCATAAACCCAGGGCACAGGGTACCATGTAACATTGCCAGAAGATGGTTGGATACGTTCTCCAGATGATCCTGGTCAGAGGAGGTCTCAGCATCCTCCTTTAAAGCCAGCATGATGAACATCACAGGGACTGTGGGCCCCCCCCAGGACAGGCAGTACAGCTGTGCCCAAATTTTGCCGGGTGCTCTCTGAAGGTCTGCATAACAACAGACCTGCAGGCCAGCTTGAAGTGTTTAGCCACTGATCTGTATACTCCAACAGTGCCAAGGTTTTCTTGCTAGGGTGACAGGGGTGTTCTTGGACACAGATATAGGCAAACTCCCAAAATATCACCAAGGGGAGTGAAGTCAAGGCATTGGCTCTTGACAGAAGTTTTCAGCTGCGCTGCTCTACATCTGAAAGCTTTGATTTAACCATTGATTACTCAGTGCCCTTGAGTAAGAGTAGTACCTACACATTAATATTCCCTGTCCCTTGCTCCACTTTTTCTTTGCCATTTTATTTCAGTCTCCTTAGAGTCAGGAAGAGATTCAAACCACAGATACTGTTGTGACACTCGGCAACTCACAGGGACAAATAGAAATGTGAGAAACTAAGCAGGAGCAAGAATAAATGACATGTTACCATGGCTACAGTAACGTACCACCATCTGCAGGAGAGGGAAGAAAGGGCAGTGTGGCGCTTCTTGGACCACTGAGCATTCACAGTCAAGTGAGCAATTTTTCTTTTTGCAGTTTCAACCCCATCCACAACAAATATATTGTACATAGGGAACTGGTCAAAAGCTTGACTGAAGTAAAATGTCCAAAGTGCATATCACATTAATGTAGGTTCTCAGCACCAACTGCAGTGGTGCAGCACATTTCTTCTGAATGTAGACCTAGTTCTAGTAGAGATACATCTCAGGAAGGTCTATCTGCTCAGAAGGCCTATGATGACATAACATCTTCATTAGCTATTTCAAACTGCCTATTTAAGAAGACAGACAAACAGAAGCTAATACAAAATAATTTTAAAACTTTTGCCTTTTTCTACTAAGTGACCCAGATTTAATTATATGTACAATAGTTCAATCAAAATGTGTAGAAGAGGATATATGTACATTTGTTTAAATAAGTTTTCTTGATCATCTTAAAAATTAAAGTAAATTCTAGTCCTATGACATTTTTGAGTTAAATTATTCACTGAAAAGCTGAGGAATAGTAACATTCAATAAACAAATAAAATTTGATAATTAACAATATATTTACTCTCAGCTATATTTTAAACTATCATTTATACATAATTATATATATTCTATTGTATATATATGTGTATATATATACATTACTCTCAGGCTATCTTTATTTTGCTTGGATAGGTAGATATCTCTTGAGACCACATTTCAGATTTGAGATGAACATCACGTACATTTTAATTTCTAGTTATTTTTGTGGATCAAACACCTTCCCTTCACAACAGAGATAACAAGTTTACCATATAGCTACAGAGGACTAAATAATTTTCTGGAGCACAGGTACAAATGGTTCCTAGATAATTAAAACTATGTATGTCCATAAGAAATAACATTTTTTGGAAGAAAAGAAATCCAAATGTTTCTCTAAAAACACAAATAAACATTAACATCTCAAAGATGAAATGCATTTCAGAGCATAATCAAGTATTTTCTTCCTGAATAATAATGGCCAGATGAAAATATTTGAGGCATCTTGTAAGCAAGATCATTAATTATTAAACATTTCTTAAATCTTAATTGTTGTGTTTCCATAGCTGATAGTGACAAGAGTAATTTTTTATGCTATATGTTGTGCTGCAAATATTCAGCAGCACTGTGCTTTCCTGAGCAAAATAAATGCCTTTACAGACATCAGAAATTGCTGACTAAATGGAGAAGAAAGCAAATTGAAAGTGATAAAAGTAGTTCACAGCTCATGGCAAACTAAAATTTATACCCTGAAAATAGAAGCCAACATTGAAATACACCTGTGAAACTGAAGTTTACAACACTTATTTCTTTTTATTTTGAAGTTATCATTACTCATGTCAGGACCCTTTCTGACCACATAGCACAATTTGGGTTTTAAAGTCAGAAGTATAGTGTACCTGAGAAGTAAGGCCACATAAGGATGACAACTGAAAAATACAGAAAAAGTAACTCTGTAGATGTCTTGCTTCTAAAAACAGATCATATAATTTATCACTTATGAGCAAGAACTTTTCTTATTTAGAAAATCTGATCATAAAAAGTTCTCTAGTACCTGAAGGCTCAGAAAATGGACTCAGTAAGTTTACTGAGCAGAGTATACATATCTGCAGATCAAGTAAACAAGAGTCATAATACGTAGTTATCTAGCTAAGTTTCTTAATATATTTTACCAAAAGTGATCAACTGACATCTCCATACAAATAATAATTTTGAGCCATCAACTCTCACCAAAGCCTTTTTTACACTGCTATTAAAATGACAGCTTTTGAATACTGGAGGACATTTTGTAAACATAGTTGGCCACTCTAGTATTAAGACCTGAAGTTAAAATAGGCATCATCTTCTTGGTGAAACCTTTTTTGCCCTTATTAATTGGATGGTAAATTAATTAGAATAAATTATTTACTTGATTGACTCCGGCTGTATGGGATATAGAGCATAGCAAGTTTGGATTGTTGTTCTTTTTCTTACTTGTTTATGAAGATGCTTCTGATAAAGTTTCTAAGCTAGGCTTAGCACTATGCCTGAGAAGGCTCAGTTAGAAAAACGTTGGGAGTTTAGATAAGAGATCCATTGATGTGATACTCATTTTTCCCAGTGATCCATTTTTATGGATCTCTGAGCAGGAAAATGAAGTATTATTTCAACAAACAACTGAACAGCAGGCAAGCCATTTAACCAGCACCACCAAAAAGGCTCTGAAAACAAAATGACAGTGACAATCTGCTGACACATCCATTACAACTAACCATCTCCTTCTGGCAAAATAATTTAAGATAATGCTATAACGGTTAATGGATGTACTTTGCTAACTTTTGCTGGCAAAGAGTGAGAAGAAATCTAATGGCACAAAAAGGTGACCTGAAATCTGGCTGACCTAATGTTAACGCATGAAGGGAAGGGTTAGAAAGTCCAACAGCTTCCTCTGCCTTCATTACCTCCTGTCTCTCAAAGAAGATGGGGAAGGAGGTGAACATGCATTGCTTACCACAAGAACCAGGACCCTTGTGAGCAGAGCTGACGCAAGCATGTACTTATTATCTTTATGGAAAGAAAATATATTTCTTCCAGTCCAAAAAGGATTAAAATCAACCTCTGAAACTTGTAAACTACTATGAAATCAGGACATGAGCCTTTGCTCAGGTTAAGCCATAAAGACATCTTTAACAAAAAGGTTGAGTCTATTTCATGTGGAATATGCCTGTCCAAAGGCATATTAGAGCATGATTAGAGGCTACCCAATGGATCAATTTCCACTAGGGTTATTGATCCCCCTCCATAAATATTTTCTGTTCTTTGTGACTTTCTGCTCCACTGCGTCTCTAGTTATAATTCAGATCCTTAAAAGACACTGGTGCATTTTAACAACATTGCGCTCTTTGCCCATACACTGAAAGAGAATTTAACATCAGTGTTACTATTACAACAAAACAGATGGAACATTGTTTCCTGGTCGTAGAATATATGTATTTGGCCACAAGACTTCTAATGTCACCTGTCCTTTTGGACGCCTTTTATATTATATTGCTTTCTATGCCATTGTTCTTGTTATGATTTCTCCTTTGCTTTGGCAATATTACATTTAATCAAAAAAGTTTATGGATCCAAAAGCTTGAAAATGACTGATTGATTTCTGCTATCAAAGAGGCAAAAATGTATTTTTTCCATTGAAGTGAACCTTACAGCCTTGTGTTTTTGTTTGACAGAGACTTGGAGTGTTTTCCTTGCATATTTCCATTTGAACTGATACAGGCAGAAATAAACCATTATGACTAACTGAGGATTAAGGTTGCCAGATCATGAATAGCAAAACACTGTCCTTCATATTTTTAAGACCATCAATTTCCCTCATAAGCATTTAAATATATCACCCAGCAATTTGTTATAAGCAAATACTTCTCTCCACTGTTTCCTTGAAGCATCTAAAAAGTCTATTCATCAACCTAAAGCCCACTGTCAGCTCTTTTCTAGCTACTGATTAAGAGGAGGTTATCTTCTTGATAATTAAGAATATTATGACAGGTGTCATGCCAGGTGACAGCAATGCCTGGGAATCCCTTTGCTAAAATAACTTTTGAAGCTCTGAGTAAAAGAGTCCCTTAGCTGCTCCCACAGGACTGACGTTATCGTTGTCCTTAGGTTTGAGAGACATCACCAAAACCCATGCCTTAGAGGCATCTTTAGAAGGGTGCCCCCCAGCACACGCTGGCAATGGTTGCTGTATCGTTCCTGACTGAGGCTGTTACACGGAGAGGGTTCAGCCCCCGCTGTGTCAGGAGACCAGTGCCCATACCCAGACTTGCTCCCCCACTCCTGGCATTGCACTGTGGGGTCCCCTGCCAGGCTGTAGCTATGTTTTTGGGGGGCAAGGTCGCTGTGGCCAGCTGAAAAGTAAAAGAGTGGCAAGAATTGAGTGCAAAGACTACAACAAAAATTAATGCAGAACATATCCTCGAGATGGATAGTGCTTTCATGGAGCACAGACCAAAAAAAATGCCCAAAACATAAGCATACCATCTCAGACAAGAAATCCACAGTGGTGGTAACAAGCAACAAAACCAGGGATGCTGAGAACAGAAACCACCTCTTGATTTATACTGCCTGTTTTCTTCTAAATCTGTGTTTGGTATCTCAGAGCACAATGAAGTTACAGAAAAAGCTTTTCTGGCAGATTAATACGAAATATTTTCAGTCTGTGTCCTGTCTTTCCTGAGTTTGCCACTTAAGTACCATTGAACACTGCAGCACAAATGGCTTTATGATTGAGATCCCCGATGAGATCCAGTATAACAAGAAAAGAAACATGATAAGTCAATAAGAGAGGGGTAACTGTTGACAAGCAGAGAAGCATAAGAGAAGTGAGAATTTGCCATCCAAAAAAGAAAGGACTATTTGGAAACTTCTGCTTAGGTACCAGTGGGTCTGCACAACTTTTCAGCAGATGGCACTACAGTCCTAGTGTTGGACTTACATGTGCAAGTCACTTGGACTCCCAGAATAGGACTGCCTCCCTGTTTATGCATATGGCTTCAAAAAGGGACTTCACACTTTGTAATTGTTTGAGGAACAATGGCCAAGCAGAGCTAATTCCCCCTACGAACGCAAATTGTTCTTAAATTGTAGAAGTCAGCAAATGTTTACAGCCGTAAACAAATTACCAATTATTTTGCAAATGTAATCTGACTATGTTCTATTTTAGAACCACATTGTGAAAATATCAGTGTCAGATAACACTAGTTATTTACTAGAACATTGTTTGTGAGCTGTCAAACAATATAAAAGCTCTGGAGAAAGAATAAAATCTATTTTGACATATACACCTATTAAGACCAAAAAGCAAATGCAAATTGCATAGATTCTATTAGAGCCTTACAAGTCAAAGACACTTTTAAAAGAAAATAACATAGTCTACTGAGCAAAGAGCAAATGCAAAGAAGCATTTTTCCTGCCAAGAACAATAGGCATTACAATGGGGAAAAAAATCACCCTCAGCTAGGGCAAGGACATGATACATCTTTCAATAGTGATGACAAGAAATTTCAAGCAATTCCTTTTAATTACATGAGGCCATGAGGCAGGCTCTTCATGCATATTATAAACATATTTTCATTTTTTTAAAAGCTTGCTTTTTGAGGTAGATGCTACTATTCAAAGAAAATTAGTTCAGCTGAATAAAAACCCAATTTTAAAACCCCCAAACCTCTAGGGGGTTCAGAACTGATAAAAATAATAGTTTGGAATGCCACCTAACCAAGACCATTTGATGCTACACAGAAAATGTGCATTCTGATTCATTTTAGAGCATTCTTCTCACTCCCAATTGAGTTCTTCAGCTGCTTGGGATTACACTGGATGCCTAAACTCCAATATGTACTCTAGGTGCACTGACATTGACTTCTAGAAAACACAAAATGCTTATTTGAGTCACCTCCAAGAAAATAAGAATGTGACAGTCAAAACCCCCACAACTGGTTCAGTTTCTTTTGATTTCACATGAATCCTAAATAAAACTTTTCACATTCTTTTTCTTCTGAGACTTTCATAGTTTTCATGTTTCTAGAGAGACCAGACTCTCTAAAATGTTGAAGCAGTAAAGTTTTTATAAAATGCAAATTCCAAATTTTACCCCAGCTCCAGCAAGATTTCAAGCAGAAAAATTTAGCCTAGATGAGAAAAAGAAAATTTATAGTAAAAAGTTTTTTTTTAAAAAAAGGGGGAAAATGGTACACTAGGGCAGTTTCCAAAACGTCATAGATGATCAAAGAAAATATATTAGGACACAAATGTCAGAATCAGTTGAAAGTCCTAATAATAGCAGCAGAGAATATGCCCTACATTTACACTCTGATAAAAGACGCCTTAGTATTTTAACATTACCGAAACACAGCAGATGCATTTCATAAAGGTCTGCTAATCAAGTTAGACTTAGAGCAGAGATGCTTCTGCTTACACAGAAAGAAAGAGAAGTAAATTTTTCTCCAACATTCATTTAAATTTTAATCTGTTTTTCAGATTTTACCAAGCAGTTTGTATGAGGCCATGGCTGAACCACACGAAATGCTTAGCACAGATCATGTTAAGATACCTCCTTATATTCCAAAGCTGTTCTTTACTGCATTTCATGGTCCAGCACCCTCTGATGTGTTATTTATTATTAAAATTCTTTTCACAGCAGGATTTGTTTGATTAGCTTTCTACAGGGAGACTGCTCAGAACCCAGGCTAAGTGCTGTTGATTTTCTGTATATGCCAGATGATAATCTGCAGAGAGACCTCAGCAAACTAGAGGGCTGGACAATCACCAGCCATACAAAATTTCACAGAGGAAAGTGCTGGATTCTGCAGCTGGGCTGGGTCAGTCCTGAATGCATGGACACACTGGGGAATGAGAGATGCTGGAGAGCAGTGCCATGGAAAGGACCTGGGGGTCCTGGTTGACAGCAAAGTGAAAATGAGCCAGCAGTGCCATGGCAGCCAGGAGGCCAAGCTTGTCCTGGGGAGCATCAGGCCCAGCATTGCCAACCAGGCAAGGGACGGGATTGTCCTGCTCTGCTCTGCTCTGGGGCAGCTTCACCTCGAGTGCTGGGGGCAGTTTTGGGTGCCTCAATGCAAGAAGGCTATAAAGCTATTGGAGAGTGTCGAAAGGAGGGCCATGAGGATGAGCCTTACAAGGAATGGCTGTTTGCTCAGCCTGGAGAAGAGGAGACCTCACTGCAGTTACACCTTTCTCATGAGGGCAAGAAAATGAGCAGACACTCTGTGATCTCTTCTTTGTGGTGACCAGTCACAGGGCCCACGGGAATGGCCTGAAGTTGTATTAGGGGAGACTTAGGTTGGATGTTAGAAAAAGGTTCTTTACCCAGAGGGTGGTTGGGCACCGGGATAGGCACCCCAGGGAAGTGGTCACAGCACCAAGTCTGTCTGGGTTCAAGAAACACTTGGAAAATACTCTCAGGAGCATGGTGTGACTGTTGGGTATGGTGCTGTGCAGGACCAGGAGCTGGACGTGATGATCCTTGTGGGTCCCTTTCAACCCAGCTTATTTTGTGATACTGTAATCTGAACAGTAAAAGCAGGAACTAAAGCAATGCAATACAATGTGATTGTTTTTCAAAGATCAACAGACTTCAACTAAAGAATAAGGAGTGAAAGCATTTCTTTTCCTTTGCTCAGATGAACGCCTCAGACCACACCAAATTTACATAGCGGTGAGTATTTCTTAAGATTCAGCTTGGGCATTGTTTCTGCTTACTAAGGAAGCACAGCAGAGGATAAAGCCAGATAGTAAAAATTCTCTTCTTTCATAAAGGGCCACCTTACCTTGCATTAGTTTAAAGGCTGTATTTTAGTTCCAGGTAATCCAGTTTTTTTCTGCGTTCCATCACCCAGCTAGATAAATACAATTTTTCTTAGCTCAAAACTAGCTAAAAGTAAAGCTTTTTTGCTTTATATCATCACTATTTGATGCTATGATATGCCTAGTGAGTTCTCCTTCTGAAATCTGAAATTCACATTACCTACCCTTCATATCCATTCTCCTACTGCAATTACTTTCCATTTTGCTTTTTGATTTTTAGTACTTTTTTTCCTATTACCCTGGAAATAACAGCATTTATTGATTTATGTCTGTTTATATCACAGCTCAGGCAAATATTTTATTACACGTTGCCTGAGAAAACTTTGTTAGCTTTTTACTAACTGATTCACTACCTAGATTAGAGGGCAAGCAATAAAAGGATCTGGTAAGGTATTTACTGCATTGAGCTCTCACTTCAGTCACATATGTGGAGCTAGACCAGTACCAAGCCCAAAAGATGTAACATATTGACATTCTGCCCCACACCCAAAAATGTGCCAGTACATATTGATGACATTTAGTAGATTTTCTGTGGGCACATTTGATAAACATACTCCGGTTTTAGGCTGCATTTGACCTGAAAGGAAATTCACCTTTTACAGAGCCCAGCTATTCCAAAAAACACACTCCAAAACACTACTTCAAGAGGCTAAAAATAGGAAGTGGTCTTGCCATGAAACAGTATAAAAAGGGAAATAGTGGTTTACAAGTTGGTATATATTAAATTATTTTGTGACCTTTTGCCAACAGAGGGAAGTCTTTGAGTTACATAGCTTGGCTACGTCTGTGTTCAGTGGTACCTAAAGAATTATGTAAGTTTTTCTTTTTTATGAGCTGAATGTCTTCAGCATCTGCCTTACTCCCAGTACATTCTCCTAAATAATCAAAAGACTGTTTACAGTTATGGCAGCACAGATTTCAGCACAAATATTAATCTTCCCAAAACCTGAATACCTTGTTGAAGGGTCAGTGACCACTGATTAAAGTATTAATATTCTAGTACTTACCACTAAAATATGTGTAGGCCAGATGGTCCATGTACTCATGGTTATAGTTTTCCTAAAAAAAAAGCCTTGCTTGTTTTTTAAGTTAGAAATATTTTTATGCAGAATAATAAGAGAGATAATTTATAAATCAACTATTTGGCAGAACAAGACATAGAAAGCCATTGAAACTGCATGACACATTCAAGACCTTTTCTATATATTTATAAGGTATGTATACATGTATATAAATATTTATACCTTTATGGTTGTTATCTGGTAACTAAAGCAGTTAGTATGCCGAAAAAGTCTGAGATTTTAAACAGTGAAGTAAAGCAATCATAGGCTCATAGGATCATCAAGTTTAGAAGAGATGTTTAAGGTCATCCAGTCCAACCACCAACCCAGCACTGCCCCAGATCCCTAAACTACATCACCCAATGTCAGATTCAGATGCCTCTTGATTCCATCACCTCCCTGGCGCATCCTATTCCAAAGCATGACCACCCCAACAGCAAAAAAGCTTTTTCTAGTGTCTGATCTGACTCTCCCTTGTCTCAGCCCGAGGCCATTTTCTCTTGTCCTCTCACTGCAGGCCCTGTAGCAGATTCAGGCCCCGACTCACCTCAGCCCCTTACAGGGAGCTGCAAAAAGCAATGAGGGGTATGGTAAAACTGCTTACTTTAATTTAAGTATAATTTGTAACAGTAAATATTTCTACATACTCAGAACAGGAAGATTTTAAATTTTTACCTAATCGCAGTCTGCTCTTTTCAAAAACTTTGAGAAGAAACAACCATCATTTTGCAAGTCATACCCTTCAAAAATAATATTCCACCCTGTCACGTATGAGAGATACCTAAGAGCAGCTGCCCAGAGCTTATTTCTTTGCAGTGTCTCCTTTGATGCTTCATTGCAGACAACAAACTGGATTTTTCTCAGAAAGTATCAAAACTCCTATGTGAGTATGACAGTATTATGGACAAAATTTTATAGCATTGTGGGGTATTGCATGAACCTGCTTATGATAGCTGGAGTAGAGTCTTGCTTCCTGAACTTGCAGGAATAGAATAAGCTTGTTTCTAGGACAGCTCTATGGTACAAGTTAGTATATGATACATCTGATACATCTCTCTCAGGCTATGTCCATTGCTGTCTCAGATTTAACATCTTATGTAGCTGGTCTTTTACTGTGGTAGACTCAGCACTTCAGGAGTATGACAGAAGATTTTTCTGGAAAGAAAAAAATTCTGTGTCTACCTCATACCAACTGATAAACTCTTTCTTTCATTCAGTGTTCTCTCCTTGCAGTGCAACCAACAGAAGGTTGAGAACATTAGTGACACTGATGTGATAATGAATTTAAGAAGGAAGAAACATGGCTGCACTACAGAAGTGAGACTATGCGACAGAAAGAACTCTGCAGACACAAGGTCAGTGGAAAAGGAGGGGCAGGAAGGGCTCCAAGCTGGGGCAGAGAATCCCGTGAAGCCCATGGTGAGGCAGCTGTGTCCCTGCAGCCCCAGATCCATCTGCAGGCTGTGCAGGACCCCATGCCAAATGGGTGGATGCTTAAAGCAGACTGTGATCCCATGGGAAGCCTGGAGTAGATCAGGGTCCTGGCAGGACCTGTGGAGAGCAGAGCTGACACAGGAGCAGGTTTGCTGATGGGACTTGTGACCCCACAAGTTCCCCACACTGGAGCAGTCTGTTCCTGAAGGACTGACCCCATGGGAGGGATCAACAAGGGGGCAGCTTGTGAAGAACTGCAGCCAGTGGGAAGGACCCATGTTGGTGAAGTTTGTTGAGGACTGTTTCCCATGGGAAGGACCCCACACTGTGGCAGGGGAACAGGCTGAGGAGTCTTCCTTGGGTAGGAAGGAGTGGCAGAGATAAGGTGTGATGAATTGACTTCAGACCCTATTCCCCAAGCACCTGCGCTGCTCAGGGGTAGAAGACAGAGAATTTAGAAATTACTGTGAGTCCAGGAGTAAGGGAGGGGTTAATGGAACCTAGTCTCCTTTGACTGGCAAGAAATTAAATAATGTCCATGAGCTGAGGCTCTTTTGCCTGTAACAGTAATTACTGAGTGATCTCTCCTTGTCCTTATCTCAACTATAGTGAGCCATTGGTTAATTTTTTCTCCTCTATTCATCTGAGACAGGGAGTCATAGAACAGCCTGCGAGGGCACCTGACATCCAGCCAGGGTCCAACCAGCAGAAATGCACATGTGTAACACTAATGCAAATACCTGTGTGTGTCTGTGTGTGTGTGTGTGTGTGTGTGTGTACATATATATATATATATATACACACACATATATAGAGTACATTTTTATTTATATATACTTAGTAGGAAAAGTTATTTCAGAATTTACTTGGATTCTAATGGAATTATGATGATATATGAAAATGCTAGTACAGGAACAAAAATCTTTGTCCGAAAAGAGGAAAAAAGATTTCCTCTATGAAAGCAAAACCTATTCTTTTCCAGAATGCACTCACAGTGGCTGAGAGATAAAGGCCCACAGCACTTCATGCAACCAACCTGTCAAGAATGAAAGATGCTCCTCCACACTGGTCTCCAGATGTAAGGTTTTGAATTTTAAGAAGCTCAAGTCTAGTTTAAGAAAGGGAACCACCAGTTTTGCCAGAAGTATCATAAAATATGCCAAGGTGGATGAAACTGACAAGAATCATCAAGTCCATGTTCTGGCCCTGTATAGGACTATCCCCAAAAGTCACATCAAATGGAAGATGATCCCACTTAAAGAGTAACTAAAGCACTTGCTCCTTTGCACACTCCATGTTACTGCTTCCCCTGAACATGGCACAGAGCTACACAGAAAAAGCCAAATGCATATGAAATTTCTTAGTGAGAAATTAACGCATGTGTGAAAGTCGTACTACGAAACCTTTTCCACCTGAAGGAATAGTGCAGGAGAAGTAAGGAGATCAGTTTTTCTGAAAAAAGCACAGACTTTTAACTGTGATTTGCCGGAAAGTGTGTAGAGTCTGTGAAAACCTTGAATAAATTGAAAGGAAATATTTGTGGCTTTTTTTTTTCAGACAAAAAAGATTACAGAAATAAAATTATCTAAAAGATGCACTTTATTAACTATATTTTTCAAACATTTTCAGAACAAGACTAACTTCTTCAACAAAACTTCTACAAGACAAAGTGGAAATTCTCCTGACAAGACAGAATTATCCTATAAAGAAATAATTTGTGAAAAAAAGAATTGCTAATGAGTTAACATTACCATCTGCTCTTGCACTCTGTAGATATATGCAACTTATTGTATCATTGTAATTGTGGCTGGATGGCAGAAATACAGACCTTGGAATCCAAAACCCTGCTAAGCTGCCAACAACCCTTAGGCAGGACTGCAAAATCAATTGCAGTAGACAGGATTATATATTTCTTTATAATATAGTACAAAAATATTTCTATTTAAAATACAGGATCTGAAGAAGAATAAATTCAGTTTTGAGTTTTGCTTCTTTGAATTTTTACTGAAGTGAAGACCGATCAAGCAGTATATTTTGGTGTAAGACATTTAAATCTCACTCTTTTGGTGTGAGGGGAAGCCTCACATAGCATTACTCTCTATGGATCACTAGTTATCTGTGATTTTCAGTGTAAATTAATAATTAATTAATGATTTAGCTAATTCCCTGCCTAAATTAGGTCTACAATATTTTTGAATTAGCATATTATAAACTACTTCAGTAATTAAGAAAATTCTGAATTCACTGTATATAGGTCCCTGTGGTGATTTTTGTATATTTCAAGAAAATATATACTAGCATAGATTTAAAAACCCGGATAAAATACAAATGGTCCTTAAAATAATTAATGATTGTCACATTCTTCATGGAACAAAGGGATACAATGCCTTCACAAAGCCTTCCAAAGCCCACAAAAATGTCAGAAGTGGTGATAGATACAGGATAAAAAAGATATTGAGGAATTACTAGTACTCTTCTACAGCAAAACTGGTTTTTTCCAAAACTTTTGAGACTGAGTGGAAATATAGTTTGCAGGTGGGTATGGTGATTTTCATTCTTCACCTGCTATTTCCCTGAGACCACTTGTACCAGCAGTCCAGTAGTTTTCCTCTTATCCTCAGTATCTTTTCTTTGTTAGCTATTGATGTAAAGTGGGCTCTACATTCTGGAAAATAGTTCCTTCACCTCCAGCCCTTGAATTAGTTATGTTGGGGAGCATGTATTTCTGTGATAAAAACTGTGATTTGATAAGACTGATAATAACAACAACAACAGCAACCACCACCATCATCATCATAATCATCATCAGAATTGACTTACTGAGACTATGGACAGTTTGCAAAGGAGATGGTAATGGGACACCAGTATTGCACTTCTGACTTTAAGAAGCACTAAATAATTTAGATTAACTAAGCCAATGTTGACTTCTCTTTCCAATATCCTGAAAAAATAATCTAACCAGCAGACAGGTAAGAAGGGTGTACCAGCCTGTACTTTGATTTGCCTTTCTATTGCCAGCAATAGCTAGTCTAACACAATAATAGGGAAGCCAGTTTTAAAAATTCTGCTCTGAAAGATACCTAAAAAAAGAGATATTTTTCAGAATACTTTTCATTAAATGGACAATGCTTTCATTTGAGCTAGTTAAATCTTATCAACCTAACACAATGCAATATGTACAATGCCATACACTTTTAAATATTAGCTTTTTAATACTTGCTTATTCTGTGCAATATCTCACACTAAAGTATTTGTCATGAAAAAAAACCCACCATGACATTACTGAAGAAGTGTTAGAGAAGTACTTCTAAATTTTGGAGAAAACAGTAATTTTGCAGGGAAATTACTGAAAGAGGACCTCATCAGGATCTATAATTATCTACAGAAAGGCTGTCAAGGAGCCAGGCTCTTCTTGGTCAAGTAATAAGACAAGAGGCAATGGGCAGAAACTGATGTACAATATGTTCCAATTCCTGCATATGAGGAAGAACTTCTTTATCCTGCAGGTGACTGTGCACTGGAACAGACTGCCCAGAGAGGCTGTGGAGTCTCCCTCACTGGAGATATTCAAGAACTGTCTGGACAAAATCCTATGCCAGGTGCTCAGGGATGATGCTGCTTGAGCAGAGGAGTCAGAATAGAGGACTCATTGTGGCCCCATCCTGACCTATTCTGTGATTCTGTGAAACTGCTATTCCTGCTAAAGATCTCCATTGCACTGATCTTTTCCCTTTGCTTTTATTTATCTCCATATTTTTTTTTTGTTCATACCTTTCCTATTTTCCTTTTATAGAAAGCAATCTGTTTTAATGAAATACGCCATTCCCCCAGTTTTTCTTAGAAGATGGTTAATCATCAGGAAAGACAAATCTTAAATGTTCCTTTTTTATTAATATTGTGCATACTACATTCTTTCCGCATTGTTTGGGGATGTGACAAATTGTCTTAAATTTCCACACACAAAATACTCATTTACAATTTTTTTTTAAAATATACTTCATTACCAGCTGTCACAAATGATCTAAATAAAAGATCTTGGGATTAAGATTAGAGCACTGCAGTAAAAGCAGTAAGAATTCCTTGTATTCAGTGTGGTATGGTCTATTACATTTGTTTCTGAGTACATTCCACTTAGAGATGTGCTAATTCAATAAATGCCTGTAATAGCAGCTCTCTTTAAACTCTGATGCATTGATTTTTCCTGGGTATGGGTTTCATAGGTATTGTTAGATATTCTCATGAATAATGAAGAAATTCTAAATGACTGTAAGTACCTGTTCATATTGGCTTATTTGCCAGTTGTCTGGAGGTTTGATAATCTTTAAAAATTTATAGTTCACACAGCCTTAGAAAAGAATAATTTGAACTATTTTGTACACCATAGTTTTCCAAAGTGTTCTTTTCCTGTAACTACCCCAGAAAATTAATCTAAAAATTCATACTTAGATCCATATCCATCCCTTTAGAGTATTTGTGGTAGTTATTTCCCATAAAAAAATCAAGACTTTCTTACTTTTGATTTCAGTATTGGTTAAAACAATACACTTCATTTTTTTCTGCTGATGTGTCAGTACCTATAACAGCTGAAAATAATGAAAAAATAATGTAGATATGCTATTTGCAAGCAAACATAACTAGAAAGACAAATGGATCTATGTTGCATAATATGCTAACCTGAGCAGGCTGGGGGGAAGGACAAAAACTTATATCCATCCCAAGCGCAAGAACATGCTGGGTAGGAAATGGATTGAGAGCAGCCCCGTGGAAAAGGATTTGGAGGTGCTGGTGCATCAGAAGGCAGACATGGCCCAGCACTGGCAGCCCAGAAAGCCAACCATGACCTGGACTACCCCAAAAACAGTGTGGGCAGCAGGGCAAGGGGAGGGGTTCTCCTCATCTCCTCTGCTCTGGTAAGCCCCCACCTGCAGTGCTGCATCCAGCTCTGGGGCCCCCAACACAAGAAGGACATGGAGCTGCTGGAACCGGCGCACAGGAGGGCAACAGTGATGATCAGATTGTTGAAACACCAGTCCTAGTCAGGCTAAGGGACATGGGGTTCTATTGAGCCTGGAAAAGAGAAGGCTCCAGGGAGGTCAAGGAGCACCTTCTGCTCTATAAAGGGGCCCCGCAAGCGAGCTGGAGAGGGACTTTTATAAAGGCAGGGAGTGATAGGAAAAGGGGGAGTGGCTTTAAACTGAAAGACAGCAGGTTTAGATTAGATATTAGGAAGAAATTCTTTACTCTGAGGGTGGTGAGGCACTGGAACAGGTAGCCCAGAGATGCTGTGGATGCCCCATCCCCGGAAATGTTTTAGGCCCAGTTGGATATGGCTGTGAGCAGCCTGGTCTCATGGAAAATGTCCCTGAACACGGCAGGGGGACTGGAACTAGGAGATCTCTAAGGCCCCTAGCAATCCAAACTATTCTATAGTTCTGTGATCTCTTACTAGACCACAAAAAGGAGATGTCCACTCACTCAAAGTAATGGTGATCTCAATACACCAGGAGCAATTCAAACTCTGCTGAAGGACCAGAACAGTATTTCCTGTTTGCTTCTTTTCTCACATAGCTTTTGGGTTTGGCTTTGTGAGCTTCTTCTAGCTCCCTCTCTTGAAACACCTTTAGGCTTCATGCTTTCACTTCTATATACACAAGCATCTCAGAGAGATTAAGTTGGATGAATACCACTGATTTAGTCCAAACAGGGATTTCTATTCTTTCACATTCTTTTACAATTAGTCAGACTGCCTGCCCCCTTATCTTACACCTCACGCTCTCTCTCAGTTGACACAGTAAGGAAAAGCCACAAAACCTTTGTTTGTTTGTGTTGGGTTGGACCCACTAATTAGAACCCAAAGACCCAAACTAACAGCTAAATTTGACATCTCATCAAAATATCATGGAAAGCTTCATTACCCTGATGCATATTAGAGCTGCCACATTCATCTGGAATTCAAAATGAATAAAGAATACAGGAGAAATGCAAAAAATCAATTTTCAACATATTATTTAACAGGAATAGAGAAATGTTATCAAGTACTTAAGAATAGACGCTAAGTCATGCATGATGTCTATACTGATAATTAAAAATCCTGGAAGAAAAAAACCCCAAACTACAAGCAGGATTCTCTAAGTAAATGGTGTACAAAGTCGGTAAAATATTCCCCACAATTTTGTTCTTTGTATTTAAAGGCTTTATACTGCTTAAGGCTGACAAGAAAAACAGCATTTGTAAAATATAGAAATTTGATGATTCTTGACAGAAATACTTCTGGGAGTAGTTCACAGCTGTATGCTTTGTCTTGCACATAATCACTCCTCATCTTAAACAAGACGTGCTGGCCTGATTTTTAGGAAGAGCATTCAATGCAGCTGCCAGGAGAGGAAGCAGGGGACCACTCTGTACCCTCTGATACACAGATGCTCTCTAGAACCTCTGCATTCAGCTCTTACTCGATCCAGAGATGTTCTGGCAACCCCTCCTTCCCCCTGTTAAGCACAGGACCAGCCAGAAGAAAGCAGAAGCAGCTGCAGCAGTTGGTTCCCAGGTAAGGATGTGCTCACAGGGCTGGTGGCCTCAGAGCAGCTGCCTGCAGGCACAGCAGCTCCTGAGCTCACAGCCCCTGGGCAGGCTCTGCCACCTCCTGCAGCCCTCCCATGGGGGCATGGAGATGCCAGTTTTCAAAATATCCCCTCAAACTTTGCTGTCTCCTCAAAAGCCTCCTGCAAAATGCATGGATAGGTCTCCAGCTATGTCTGTGCTTCCAGCAAGCTGGTGCATAGTTAGGGCTCTGCTTCAGCAAGGCCAAAGTGCCATTCAAGCATCGTGAGCTCCTCGAGACCACTGCACCACATCCTGGCACTAAGCTACAAAGAATATGCAGTGGCTGGGATGGGAAAGATAGGTCTTCTAGCAGATAACAGAGGGATTTAAAAGTAGTGATAGAAATTTTCCTTCTTTCCTAATATTTGTCAACTCTATACATGGCTTTTTTTCATAGACTAACAGAACAGAACGCACATGCTGACACAAGAATGTCCAGTTAAAAATACAATCAACTGAACAAGGAACAATTTATCACATAAGTCCCTAAAGACCTTGGTCAAAATTTCCAATGTGATGAACTCCTCAAATTACATTTAATTACAAAGTTATTAGCTCAGTAATAGCACAATTGAAAAAGAAACTGCATAAACCCCTTAATTTCTTGCCTGTCAGCTTTTCAATTGTATCTAAATAATGGTCAATATTGCCATAGAAATACAGCGTAGAAACAGAGGATGAAACAGATTCTTATTGGCTATGGCCTTTTATGAAAATTCATTCCAATTAAGATTTTGGATACTAGCTTCAACACAGTGAAAGTCTTGCCTTCAAAATAATCTAAAATGCAAACTTTCCTCTTACCTTTGATGCAAGAATATTAGGAGGCAACGGATCATTTCATTAAATAAGACCAGAAAGTAGCCAATTGCCAAATATTTAAATAAGTCTTCCCTGCAGTGGCATGTCTTATAGCGCATGTCAATATTTTGGTTGCTTTTAATGGCACATCAGTCTACTCTCAGAGGTAAAACAAGTACAACCTGTGAGACCTACAGCTAAAGTAAAGATTTTTGAATATTGGATCCCAAATTGAGGCTGCAAAAAATGAAGTGCAAAGCTTAAGTGTGCATTAGAAAGGGAATCACCTAAAGCCACTTCTCAGGGAAATATGTGAAAGTGCCTAATATGGAATTTTATGAGGATAGATAGATAGATAGATAGATAGATAGATAGACAGATAGATTTAAAATGAAATGTTATGTTCATGTTAGGAGGAACGAGGGTGTATAACACAAGGTCAATCAAAGATGAATATTTTGCAAAGTTATCTAATTTGTATACTGGGTGCTTGCATATAAATTATTTAGATAAAAGCCTTGGAAAGATGAGTGAGGAAGTTTGACAGAATTTTCACTGACTACTTTAAATCTTTTACTTAAGGGCAGTAGAGTTATAGGAATGGAGAGATCTGAAGGTGAATAGAAGGCAATTCATAGATGCAAGCTCAGAATAATTAAGTCATGCAAATTGGAACCTGTTGGGCTGGTCTTGTGACAAATGTGACATTTTGCTTAAGAAAAGAAATAAAAGAAATCACATATTAAAGAGTAAGAGAGAGGAACAAGATTATCTGTAGATCATAACTAGCAGCACAAAAAAATTTAGATATTCCATAAATAGCCAAAACTTATGTGGTTTAACCCCAGCTGACAAAAAATGGAGTCACTCACTAACTACCCTTGCTCTGCCCTGTCTGCAGTGAGATGGGGGGGGAGAGCAGGAAAAAGATAAAACACTTGGGTTGAGATAAGAATAGTTTAATAATTGAAGTAAAGAAAAATATCATAAATAAACAAATACAATTATCAAAGTAATATTTACAATAATGAAAAAGAGAGAGAGAGAGCAAGAAACCCCCAAACCCCACAGGTGATGCACACTACACCTGGTCACCATTTGCTGATTGATGCCTGGTCTGGCCCCCAGCTGTGACCTGCAACTCCCAACCAAATCCCCCAGTTTATAAGCTGGGCATGACCATCCATGGCATGGAATACCTCTTTGGTCTGTGCAGGTCAGCTGTGCTGGACCTGCTTTCTCCCTGTTTTTTGTGTGCCTACACACTGGCAGAGCACGGAAAACTGAAACTCCTTGATTTAGGGTAAGCACTGCTTAGCAGCAACCAGAACATCAGTGTGTTGTCAACATTATTCTCACAGTAAATCCAAAACACAGCACTAAACCAGCTACTAGGAAGAAAACTATAACTCTATCCCAGCCAAAAACAAAACAGTGAGGTAGGACACATCCTTTAAAACATCCTGGCTAGACCTCATTAGATTCAAGCACAGTTTCTTGCCACTCTGTTTTGATCAATTTAGACTAAATTTTAGGATCCATATAACTGATAGCTTCTTTGAATTTATTCAAAGAATGACCTTTAGTGTATGATTATGCATTTCTGTAAATGAGCCATTTAAAGATGCATATTTATTCATGCAAAGCCCTAGACAATTACTTTAGGGATAATAGGATAATTTTCTATTTGTTAAACGGGTAAAGTGAAATAAAAGAAGAATTTACTGTGAGAAAAAAGAAGTTTAAACTGTTTTTTCTGAAATTATTTTTCATATTTACTCCTGCAAATTGTTATCATGGCTAGATGTTGGTAGTATGTCAAGTTTACATAGCACCAGCAAAACACCAGAAGTCTTATGAATAAGGAAGATATATAAACTGCACTTTGAGAATACAAACAGCTCATGCATACACACAAGAATTAGAAGAGGACAGGAATGAAAAATAACAACAGGAGCAGGATTGTATAATATCCTAGTAATGTCACAGATTATTTAGATCCATGACTAGTCTGATGACATTTGCTACATGAAGAATGGTATGGTAGGAAAAGCCATACAAATGGCAAGAAAAGCCTCAAAAAAAGTGCACTTTCAAGAAAAAGACGTTAAAAAATAACATACATGAGTACTCTTTGCTGGTTTGTGAAAGACCTAAAGTATCTCTTATTACAGTATAAATGGAAAACCTGGATCACAAAGAATCAATGAAAAGGGTAGTTCTCAAAAGCAAAGACCATTTTTCCAACCAGAGCATGGATTGTCAGATGGGATGTTTTTTGTGTTCAGGTTCTTAAAAAAAAAAAAAGAAGACACATGACTACAAGACAAGATTTTTACAGATATGTATGGAAAACTTATTTACGAGACTTACTGGTTTCAGTCCAAATTTATGCAGTTTGCAATGACAAATACATACTCCTTAAGAGAGGGGGAAAAAAGAATGTAATGAACCATAACTAAGAACATGAAAATTTGTAGCCAACAGCTGGAACCAAACCAAGATCCAAATCTTCAAGCCACAAAAAGTACTTAGCAGGCTTCTATTTGCCCTGTCATCAGACCCTGTAGCGGGAGACATTCTGTTGATGGGATAAGTACAACCTTCATGGCTGAAGATGTCTTGGTTTTAAGACTGAAATTTGATTAAACAGTGTGCCTTAGTTTGTACAGTTAAAATTTGATCTACCATTAAAGCAAGCAAATGAACTGAAGAAAATGAACTATGAAAGAAATGGATTTTGCAAGAGCAAATGGATTTGCAAAAGCAATTCCAAGCAGAAGCTCGTGAGAAAAAAAAACCCAAAACAACAGAAATAGGAGGAGGCAAATATGTGGTGGGATGGAAGAAAAATAATTAATGTCAAATGAACCTGAAAGCATGTAATTGAGTAATAAGGACTCTTGACTACCGCATGAAAGAAGTTGTAGACATTTGGTGTCGCCTTCAATTCAAATAAACAAATTGTTCCCAAGGGATTGTAGAGCACCGGTCTAAAGTCACTCAGACAAAACTATTTAGAAATTCTGAATTCCTGCTATTTCTGTATAAACTCATTGCTCACAAAGTAGGAACAAATAAAATCTGTCTCCTCCCAACTCCCATAAAAAGGTCTAACAACAGCTACTCCAAGAACTAACCTTTCCTGACCACCTTGGGAAATAGTGATTTAGAAAACTAATGGCTGACTTCGCAGACCAGCTGCTGATTGAAGAAGTCACAGTGTAATTAGTGAATTCTTTTCAAATGTACACATCTGGTTAGCTCTGATTTTCTCTAGGATTAATGCTGACATGACAGGGAACAGGCCTTGGTGAGGGCAGCCGTCACATTGTTCCTAAGCCCTGTGTACCTATCATAGACATTGTATCCCATAACCTCCTGACTGAATAATGGATCCATCCCTAGAGAAGCACAGTCTTCTCATCTGCAGCTCTCATTGTAAGGCTATTTCATAATATTACTGTTGACAAAGAAATGGTACTTTTCCTATGCTCCTAAATACATAATATTCTGCATTTAATAGTGCTCTGCTTTTTTACCATCTGTTTCTCCATCAGTTGCCATAAATATATTTTAAAAATATCCTTTAGACTCTCACAGATCATCAAACTTCCTTTTCCTAAACGCCTTCCAAGTTTGGCAATGCAACCTGCTATACTGCTTTGTAAAATAAAAGAAACAAAAAACCCTAAAATAGCCCCCCCCGTAAAACAAACAAACAAACAAACAAAACCACCAGAAAACAAAGCAAACACCAAAAAATCAACCACAAACTATCCTAACTGTCCTTTTCCTAAAAGTTGCACTCTGTAAGCACAGGCTGGAGTTTTGTCCCTACCAGAATACCCATATCTCCCTTAGAGTACTGCATCCTTTATAAAGAATAATTAAGGGTGTATTGATTGAAAAATTTTTCAGATGTTTAAGAAGGAAAAATGGAAGTTCACCTGGAAAAGTTCAGTAAAAATTGCTCATACCTACCTCAGGGATTTTGCACTCTGGGACATTCTGATCTCTCACTTAATTGCTTCTGACTCATTAAAAAAAAAAAAAAAGATGCAACAGAATCCATTAACTTCTTTTAGATATTAGTCACTTTGTTCCAACTTTTCCTTGTTGATTAAGAAGGCTCTTATAAAGATTTGCAACTCAGTAGGTTTACGTCCACATTTACGCCCATGCGAGACATGAATTGGGGGCATTGGAGAGTAAGGGCCACTGGGAACTTAGAATAGCAGCAAAACAAGAAGACAGAGAAGGACTGTAGATGCTGCATGACATGCACTGTTTCAGTTCTAGAGCTAGTTCCACTGTCTCATCCAATGCTGGAAAAACAAGATAATCCACCACTAGGAGTAAGTTCACCACATACAATGTTTTCTTTCCTTGGCTCGTGCTTCCTGGGACTTGAAATATGCAGTATGCTAATAAGACCAACAGCACAGCATCAACGAGTCTAGCAGGCCATACACATGCTGAGCATTACAGAAAAGGAAGCTTTTTTCACATACTTCCTCTAAAATCACTCCTACAATTTGGTATAGTTACAGATAGTTACACTAGCAGGATAGAAAAATGCTCCATGTACCCAAAGGCTAATGATTTTTCAACAGTTTGTAAGGAAATAAAGCAAACAGACCTCAAAACTAGTTGTTGGTTTAGATCAAGCATTCAGTGCATCACAAAGCTAGGGGGGGGAAATTCACAGTGGTCTGAGACTGATGATCTCAACTGCAACAGTGCCAAGAGAGCTATCTCCAGCGACTTGAGTGAAAGTTATAAAAGAAAAGTATGTCTCCAGTCTTTCTGAGGAGGCAAATTACCAGAGCTGAGGTTTCAGAAAGCTAATTCAGTCCTTTGATCTAGAAATTGGCAGTACCTCAGCGAGAGTTATGTTTGCTAAACTAAAGAAGCAGGAAGCAGCATGCTCCAGCATTGAGAATACCCATGCAGACATCTGAAAGCTTGGAATTTCCAATTTATTGCCAGTTATATTAACTTAATAATTTCTATTAAAAGTCAATAATCAACTTATTGTTTATAAATAGTTTATTCTGGTCAGACCTACAGACAAAAGCACATATGGACACACTTCATTTCAGAGCATCATAGCTCCTCAGTAGCAGGTAGAGCTGTCCACATATGTCCTTAATACATTTTTCTGACAGAGCCTGAAATCTGCAGCCTGAACTACTGACAATGACAAGATGATTTTCATTTTCGATGTATGCTTTTCTTTTTCCAGATACCAGACTGCCACAAATGAATATTTAACATCAGCATTTCTTGTTCAGACCCAACAATATCCACATTCACATTACTGCTGCCTCCATGAAGATGACACTAACTTACCTCAGGCAGGAGAGTGGCAAAGAGCAAGCAGCAGCAGGCTGAGCACTAGAGTTCCAGCGCCACATGAAAGTTTCAATCTTATTGTACCATACCTATCTTTACCTTTTTGATTCTTTAATGAAAATTAAATTAGAAAATGATAAATAAAGTGTAATCCTAATGAAGGGAACCAGAACAAGAGACAATAGGTTCAGTGGTGGAACATGAACCAGAGCAAGCATCTAAACCTAAGGTCTTATTTAAGGTCTGGCTACAAGATCAGAAAAGTCTCAGTTATCCTCTTAGAAATTGATGGAAATCATTCCCACTCCCAAGCCTCTCAAAACACACATCTCTAATAACATTTGCTTTCTGCAGCTTTCATCCTAGTGAAGCCTTCCCTTCTGCTTTAAAAAGACCACCCAATAAAGAGCCAATCTAGAAGAACAATGCCTGTTGCAGGCCACGAGTATTTCTTAATAAGCACATGGGGAGAGTCATTAGAGAGGCTGCCTGAAATTTTTGAGTAATTGGGGATCATCTTTCAGGATGATGAAATCATACCTCACTTAAACACCATGTAGTCCTCTGCTATGACTACAATTGGACATAACAGGAACTCCTGCAAAGCAGTAAATGGCTCTCCAGAACTGTGTCAAGAGAGTGTGTGATATAAATGCATTTTAGTTTCAGTGGAACCTGGTGGTTAATAGTCTAGAATTACTTCTGGCTTTCTGTAAAAGATTTCCTATGTAATTATGACCAGATGTCTGAACTGAGGCACATGCTCCAAGCATGTTTCTTTAAACTAGAGGTAAATACCTTCTGCTGCTAGACCTGTTTGATTATTAAATTGAGCACAACCACTGTGACAGTTATGACCTTCCTTGCAAAAATTACTACAATATACATTAGAGCATAATTTGACATTGAAAGGACATTTCAGGGCTACCACTTTATCACTTCCAGTTAAAGCCTTCTGTTATCACATTTTCCCATCATAAACTCACCTGAATTAAAGCAATTCCTAAAATGGTTCCAGAACCTTCTGCAAGTTTTGGGCTAGAGTATCAAATAATAAAACTGTCTACAGTGCTGTCAGTGACATGGAGAACTAAAGCAGTTAGACTGTATGAAAATTAGAAGGTCAGACACAAGTGAACTATCTGCAATTGCAGAGCAAACACATGCCCTGACAGGTGCCTGATGAGCAGACTGTCACCTAAAATAAGAAGATGAAGACATACAAAAATACTAATGCAGAGCAGCATATACTCCCCCTCAAGAAAGCAGCACCAGTTATTTCTGAGACAGAAACAGTAATGGCAGAATTGGGCAGTTCACATGTTTGTCGTGATCACACAGAACTCTGTGAATATCTTTCACCTGTGTGAAAGCTCAAATACCTACCAAAATTATGGTCTGCTTCCTCAGATATAAATACAAAATGCCCAGAATAAGGAAATTAAAAGGAACCAGCTAACCACTTTTTTAATATGTACACCTCAAAATACATTTTTGAGGATTACTGTATTCTGCAAGAATATGTAAATATATTGAACTATGTATTGCCTGTAACAGAAAATTTACAACACAAAGAAGGGAATGTTGCACTTACTGCTGAGTCAGTATTCATGGCACAGAGGGACAAAGGCTTTGTCACATTTGCATTGCTCTTGAATAGGCATGTAAAGTGAATGGAGAGAGTCTGGGAGGAATGCAGAGACATCATCTGAGTATCTGGAGATAAGGTTGGGAAAGCCAAAGCCCAGATGTAACTGAATGCAGCATGGGATGCCAGAGGCAATAATTAAATCTTCTCTATGTAGATAGGTGAGTAGGAAAGCTAGGGAGGCTGGTGCCACTGTTGAGCTTAGAAAATACTTTTCAGAGGGAATCACTATTTAGTATTTTTTTACGAAGTGATTTGTACACTTTTACAAAGTTTTTAGGGGGTTGTGTTATCTCAAATAGGTGTCCCCAGGGTTTTGTTTTGGTTGGTTGGGTTGTTTTGTTTTGTTTTGTTTTGTTTTTTGGTTTTTTTTTTTT
>NW_005054352.1:4881608-4899505 GCF_000277835.1 Geospiza fortis | reverse complement strand
GTTTTTGTTTGTTGGGTTTTTTTGTTTTTTTTTTTTTTTTTTTTTTGTTTTTTTTTTTTTTTTTTTTTTGTTTTTGTTCAAATTTGGATAAACAAGAGTTCAAGACACTAGTGGCTTTTGTATGTTCCATGACAAGTAAATTACTGTGGATAGGAAAAATTCAACCTTACATATAGTGAGCTCATGTCATGTCAGTAACTACCAAAATTTACTGTACCTTTCCTACAAAGAGTCATTTGACGCTTGCCAATTTTAACAAATATTTAAAAGATACATTTTTACAGCATCATAGATTAAAAAAACCCAAACATCACTGCTTTGGCTTGCACTGCAGCATTTATGAAAAGCAGAAGTCTTGAATTCAACATTTTCTCATTTCCTTTGTATGTGTGTGTGTATGTAATATAAGTCTGGCAAGTCTTCATTCTGCCATCTAATCCACTAGATGAATCTCTTATAGCAAAATTGAAATCAAATCTCCAAAGGGAAGCATAGCAAGTCAGTTTTCAGAATGAATGCTAAACACCTGATACCCTTTTAGTTGATCAGTTACAGAAAACTTTGGAGTCTGCTTCCATCCTCCCTGGTTTTCTGTTTTTTCAAGATACTCTTCCTGAAGAGCATTATAAAGATGTAAGCATGTAAACAGATCTTGCTCTCATTCCTACCCACAGCATCCTTAAATAAAGAGAACCTCTTGTCCTGCTGGTAAGGCAGGGCAGTTCTGGAAAAATGTGGCATAGAAATGTGACAGCACATCACACTCTGTTCCCTTCACTGTAAGAAACCAGAGTTTTTCTTGTTCGTTTGTAAAAAACACACTGCTAGTAATACAGTTGCTTCCCACACAGGAAGAGGAGCAAAGGACTTTTCCTTTAGTGTTAAGGAACAAATGCCACAATGTTCCTGACACTTGCCAAACTTGGAAAAGTCATCCCACTGAGCTTTCTTTTCCCTCTAGCCCACTGCAAAAGGCTTTGCCAAAATAAAAGAAATGCACTACAGATAAGAAAGATTAATTACTTTTTTCCCAGATTCTGCATTTAAGTAGAATGTGGACATGCCTTTAGGGAGGGATCCTTGTTCAAAATAAACAACTCCCTCTTCTCCCCCTTCTGCCCTGCCAGACCAGCAATATATTCTTTCCAAAACTAAGAGGGAATTAATCAGTTGTCTAACTTTTCATGTAGTTACTTTGCAAGTGGAAAGCTAGCAAAACATGCCGGTGATCTGATTTAGTTAAGTTTTTCTTGCCACTTTTGTACCCAGAAGAAGAGACCTGGGTACAAGACAATAGCAAGTAAAACTCCATGACTATTGCCTCACAGCACTGTTACAAAAGAAACAAACAGAAAAGTCAGCAATGCTAACTAAACCACACATTTCTCTTGATGACCCTCCTACACAGACTCTTCATCATAGTGATTCCTTCCTATCGCAAATATGTAGCTAAATACTATGCAATTATTTTATGTTTGTAGTTAATATTTGTGAAGCTTTATAGAGTTATCTTCAGGATACCTAAAACCTCAGGCGCAATCCCTGCTTATGTTTTAAAACTAAATTTTTATTCCCATTTGTATTCCCCAAATACTTTAAACTTACTTCTTATAAATAATCATTATTCAATTGGAGTCTTCTTTTACGTGTGTCTGTGAAATTCAATGTATTTCAATCAAGTCATTCTTTATTTAAACTCTTGTCAGGGAAAGGAAACTGAGACTCATGAGCACAACCAAAGCTATGAATTTAATATAACATTTACTTAAAACATTTTTTTCTTTTGAAATGCTTTTTGCCTGGAGCTAAATTAATTACTTTCTTGTAGTGACATTGTTCTTTCAATTTTAATTGAACAATGCTTTCGTATTGTTCATTTTCTAAAATTAAAAGTATAAGCACAGAATGCCAACTTTTCAAAGCAGGACTGTGCATAAGTGTCTCTCTTCAGATGTTTCAACCACATAGCAAACATCCATAACACTTCCAGTATGGGACACAAGGGTCTTGTACAGCAAAGCAAAGATCTGTTGATATTTCACTGAATTTTGAACACTGATCTTAGACACATCATGGATTATCCTAGTACAGTTTCATAAAGAATATCCTTAGTAGTAGAACTGATTTGGCCCATCTACAACACAAGCATATTTTTCATAAAAGAATTAAAAGCCTCTGGAAAAAAATATTTTTTTAAATAACATCATAATAAAATAATTTTTATAACACCACACTAGATGGATTGGAAGGAAAGAAATTCTGCTATTGCCTCAAGTTCCCATCTACAGATAAATTCTCTAGAAATTAATTTTAAATGGGTTCACAGAAGATGATTTGAAAGAGGTTTTGTGATCATAGTGTCATCTGGGGGGCTTGAAATACTGTAATTATCAGCTGCACTACAGGCAGAACAGACTTGGTTTCAATTTAACCAGTAGTATCTTACACCATCAATTTTATCATAAGCATTACTTCAGGAAACTAACACCATATATTACAGAAGTTTCAAGGAAATTATAGTAATTTAACAAATATATAATGTCAACCAAGTACAATGTAGCCCTTCATGAGGTGTTGTTCCATGAAATATTCCACTAAATAATGTACGCCAAATTAAAAGACTGCAAAGGGGAAGTGAGAATTTTTCTCTTAGAAAACCTGAAATGTTGTGCATTTAAGGACTGTAAGTAAAATGTTAATCTAATCAAGCAACAATTAAAGCCTCTTTTCATATGTGTGTAAGTAGAACTGACAGATTCAATTTCATTCCTTCTGCAAGATATTATGGTGCTGCAAATGTTTGAAGATTGCTCCCAGTGCAATTTCTAGAGCAGTACATACAGTTTCTATTCTCATTAAACTTGATTCAGCACAATGAACATCCAGCTGCTGCTCTGCATGCAGTGACGCTTGGGAGCATCCACGGAGCTAGCAAGGAAACGTCTAAATTTTACTCCCTTGCTTTGTTTTATCAAAGTCTACACTGAGTCTTTTATTCAAATTGTAGAGGAGGAGGTGATAGATGTAAAAGTAAGCAGTTGAATCATCTGGTGATAATGAATCATGGGATAAGATGATTTTTTTTTAATATCTTCTAAAAATTATAAAGAAAAATCTGGAACCATGCTGTCTTAAAAATTAAAACTAAATAAATAAACAAAAAGTCATCTGAAAAAAAATTACTTTCCCCCTTGTCTTTTTCTTTCATCTCTTCATGATCATTTGTACATGACCACACAACCCTTTCTTTGAGTTATTTCAACTTAAGAAAAGTATTGAACAGGTGAGAGAGTCATTATGATGACCATGGCTTTGTCACTTCATTGTTTCTCTTTTCACTTATATGTCACTCAACTTTTCAATTAAAAAAAAAAGGTGGGAAATCTTTCTGCGGGTTTTCTTTTCTATGTGTCTTATTAATACCTCTCCATAGAATTCCCTTTCATAACATTGTTTTTTCCATCTAGCTTTTTCTTTTACTATTTCCTTTGCTCAGTTGTCTCATTTCTTTCCTGTTCCAACCCCATGTTTTACATTTGCCTTTCTGGACTTAGGATACTTGTAGATGCCAATATTAAGTAGCTGAACTTTACAAGCCTTTGACTATATCTGCCCAAATATTCAGAATCTGTCTGTGGAGTTCAGCAGAGACTTTCTTCAATACTTTGATAATGGTACAAAAATATCTGAAAACAGGAAGAAGCTCAACCCTTGAGTAATAAACCATCCTCATTCAGAGATTTTTATTTGCAAATCAAAAATACATATGTGCTTTTAAGGAGGATAGCCCCCCTCAAGTTGTTCAAAAGAGTGCAAAGGTGATTTTGAAAATTCAATCAGATGGAAAAAAATATTCACAACAAATTATGGTGGTACAGCCACTTCCCCTCTAAATGCTCTAAATTAATAATTCAACTTCAATACCCTTCTCAGCCTCAAGGAATTTGAATCTAAATTGATTGGTTCGAAGATGCTACAGGATTAGGTACTCTAAGTTCTTAATTCTGTATTCTCAGACAGACAGGTGTTCACTGCAGTCTGACATTCATCTCTTAGGTGGATGCACTGCAAGCTCTGACCTTGGTCTTTCATACTCACTTTTGGGTCAAACACATACAAGAACAAGTACAAACAGGACAATTGCTGGCACAGTTAATGAAAGAAGAAAAGAGCACCCCTGAATGCATTACTGTCACCTGAACAAACCTTTCAGGCCCAAGATGGTAGGAATCATCATTTGCAGGCATTGCCAAAGAACAAGTATACGTTGGTGTCTGCCATTCTTCCACTCTGCAAACTCCGGTATCTCTGTTTCAGAAGGCTCACAAGTACCTCAGCCAAGTACTTTTTTTTAATAGTTACTATTTCAGTTGCTAGGGTGTTTTCTGGACATGAACCATTCACCCCAAATATCAGTACTACTGATTTCGCTTTTCCACGGGCTTAGAAACTGCCTTAATTACCAATTTTTTTAATATTCCCTAAAGACAATAAACCTGTGTAAGCATTTGTTTGACACAACAATTTCAGTTGACTGTGTGACTGTGTGTTGACTTTTGATCTAACTCAATTTCACAGGAACTCCTCTTCCAAGAATCTGTCATCAGAGTGACTTTTCCTTATATTTATCTATTTCTTGTCAAATCCTCAGATCCTGTTGACTCTGAAACCAGTTTTTAAGCTCAGCATGAGGTACAGGACTCACTATCATAAGCTAAGTAAAATTCAAGTTCACAAAATGCAAAGTCAATAAATGTGAATTTTACAATGGTCTCCAATGTAGCTATGGACCTAAATAAATTTTGCCTAAACCAATTCAGATGTAAGATGTTTTGCATTCATGTGGGAAATACACTGTTTCTCTGTTTCCTTCTTGTCTCCAAGACCACAAATACAAAAAAATTATAAAGTTCCTAAAGGAAATGTAGCAGAAAGTGTCAGAATAGATCTGGAGCTCGTATGTGACATTGATGGATATTCTAGAAAACTCTTGAACTTTCCTATTATAAAATTTCCATTAATTTCAGAACCAGGCCTTCCAGAGACTGGAAGGTAAGACAAGTCAGGCAAGAGTTCTTCCTATTTTTAGCTTGGCTCCTCAGACCTGTGTTGTCAGGTTTTGTGTTCCTTATATCCAGGACTTCTGACCCAAGTGACTGCATTCACCCACAGTGGTCAATTTTAAAGAAGTCACAGAGAAGTGAGGTCCTAAAATAGCTTGAGGAGGAGAAGGAAGTGACCCCCTAGGTGCTGGCAATGGTAGGAAGACTGCAGAAGCAGCATATGCACTGCTTAGCACAGTGAGTCCACAGAGAAAAAAAAAGACAGGGAAACATCCTCAAAAGTGAAAAAGTTTGAATTAAATTTTTCTTTATCTTTAAAGTCAGGCACCACAGAAAGGCATATCTGGGAAATTCATTTAAAGGCTTGCAGAAACACTTGTTTAAATGACATTGTTAGAAAAACGGAACAAATGCTCACAAGAAGGAAAAAAATATACAAACAAAATGGGTTACCACAAAATGTAGATATCCCTATCTCAAAGCAATTCAAAGTTATCTAACATCAACAAAGCATATAAAAAACACTCCTTAGAGGATAAGAAAAAAGTGTAGAATATTTTGAAGGTGCTATAATTTGGTGCCAAAATACTTTGTATCTTCATTACATATACAATGTTAGTTTCCCCTCTATCAAACTGACAGCTCTTTTAACAGCAGTCCATTTCCCGCCCTCAAGAAATGCACTGTGGTGGGAAGTGTTACAGAAGGGATCCCAAAAGGCTTCCAAGTATTAAAGATTTTAAAATCAATGACTGAGTGGCAAAATAATCCATATACTTTTTATCATGAGGAGTTATTTTCTCATTGCTGTTCTCTTTTAAATCAGATGTCTCAAAGGACAAAGTTAAATGGGTAATACTAAAAATAGACTGACACCATGTACTGCAACAAAGAGCAGAAAAAGGGAGCCAGACCTTGAGTAAGTTTTTGTTTTCCATGGAAGGAAAGAGCATGACAATTTTTAAGAGTGATCTCTAACCCCAGCTGCCAAAAATGAAATACAGGCAACAGAAGAATAAGCATCTATACTGCACTGCTGGAGACTGGAAGATGATTTATTTAAGCTCTTGTCAAGACAGTTCTTGATTTCTTCCAGAAAAGGTACAATATAAGATGGCTGGGCAGGGTTGTTGCTGTTGGATATACACTTTAAACTTTTACACTTTACATGAAGGGTGATTACAGAGCATGTCATATTTCATCAACAAATAAATAAGGACATTAAATTCTGTAATCATTAGAATATCAAAAAGTTTTATGCTTGCTGGGTCAGAACCTTCAGGTTTTAATGACTTTCAATTGTAGACAGATGGGCACCATGAACTGTTGTGACAGAAAATGTCCCATTCTTCTTTGCAATCTCAATGCATCCAGAAATCTATATTGCTTTTCTGTATGGTCAGAAAGCTGAAAATCTCTATCCTGGAGGAATTTACAGAGACCTAGGAATGAGCAAAATCGGAAGAAGAGGATGGAAGCAACGTTTCTTTCAACAGCATTTGTAAACAGTGGTTTTTTTAAGTCAAAGTTTTTATTATTTCCAGTGATACTGGTGCAAAAAGCAGCATAGGCAGCAGGGTGAGGGAGGGGATTCTGCTTCTCTGCTCTGCTCTCATGAGAACCCACCTGGAGATACCATGTCCAGCTCTGGGTCACCAGCAGAAGAAGGTGTAAGGACTTAAAGACTGCCTGTCTCAAACACTGTTAAGGCCACAGAATGACTTTGCCATAAGCACAGAATGGAACAACACGATGGCACTAACTCCCGGCCTGGTGGAGGCAAGATCTGAGCAGCTGCTTGTTTGCACATCACTGCTCAAGCAAAGACCCCCCTGAAATTATGGGACAGACCCCTGAATGTGCCCACCCCCAAATATGCTTCCAAGGAAACCTGGAACTTGGACTGCAAGTTAAGTCACCATTGCAGGAACTTGAGATAAGATAAAGGTGGTACTGTTGTTTGGGTCTTATGTCAGACCTAGGGGAAGATTAACAAAGCTGGGGGAGAAGAATGTGTCACTGATAATGGACACAAAGAATGCAGAATATATGGGTCAGAAGGAAAGCAAACTCACCAACTGTGTTGAACCAGCTCTGACCAAGTAACAGGTTGTGTATTAGGTTAGATAGAAGGAAGAAGCTTTTGACAAGGAAGCTGATTATACACTGGAACAGGCTGTCCAGAGTGGTGGTAGATGTCCATCCCTGGAAACATTCAAGTTCAAATTGGATGGGGCTCAAAGTACCTGATATAAAGATGTTCCTGCTCATTGAAGGGGGGTTGAAGTAGGAGGAGTAGGAGTTTCCAACACAAACTATTTCAATATTCTATGCTTCTATGAGGTTCCCTCAAAAAGATTCAAGTCTATTTCTGGAGAGGCATCATTAGGGGTCACAAAGGAAATTCAGAAATTTTTTTACTTCCTCTTTGTTTTTCCTGAGACATATGAAAGGGGGAAAAAATGGTTAACTAAAGCTTTTAGGAATGCTTTCCAGATGTCACCCTCAGAAAGAAGCAATGACAAACATAAAGTGAAGAACATTTCCCTTCAATCTTGGAGTCACCAGCTAGCAAGTCACCTCTAAGTTATCCCTCTTTTTGATAAGAAACCTCTTTACTTGGTTAGTAACATCCACTTGATCTCCCAGAATAAAACCTGGAGTCCCACAGAAACCATCTCCAACTTTTTTCTTAGTCAGAGAATAAGAAAATTAAAGTTACAACTCCAAAAAGTTGACCTGGTTAACTTCAAATCACACCTCTGTTTCAGAAAGGTGTTTTTTTAATAGGAGAATGGCCATACCCAACCCACACTAACCTTCTGTAAGCTTGAATGTTCAGATAAATCCTGCATGTAAGTTCTATACTGAAATCTTCAAAGCATTTTTCGGCATATGTGCAAATTGAAAAAAAAAATCGTTACTAAAGTTACATAACTGTTTTGATTTGTTTTATGAATGATATTTTATGAGAAGACAGTTCTGATAGCTTACATTTCCCTTGTTCTCCTCTCATTCCTACATTGTTTTCAGAGTATTTGTGCATTTATAGCTTGATATTATTTGTTTTCTGAGCATAAAAACATTAAATTTCTCTCTTTGTTTACCCAATGTGGCAGTCATTTTGTTTCCAGTCTATCCAAGTAAAGTATACTCAATCTTGTCTAGAAAGCAAACTGGCAAGTAAAGCACAGTCTAAAATCTTTAAATGTTTTTAAAGCATATGCTCTTTTTTCTTCACAAAAGTCAAACCATTCCTACTTCCATAATGAAAAATATTTTGACATGACTGGTACCTGAAAACGTCAAGCAAGTGATAGTCTTCCATCATCACAGCTTGTTGGGAGGCAGAGGACACCACACAGACATGCCAATATGGCAGGAATAGCTAGCAGCAAAGGGCTTTCTTCTACACTGGTCAAAATAAGGTCAAACTCAGCAAAAAAACCCACCAAGATTGTCAGAGAACACCCTAAAAACTGCGCAGGGAAATATACAAGAGTGCTCACTACAGACATTTAGCTCCACACTTGGATAAACCCTGCCCTGGGTATGATCCTGTATGGAGGAGAGCTTGGTACATGAGTGGCTGGAAAGGAAATCTGTGGATCTAACTTCATAAAGTATCACCAAATCTGCATGAATTTTAATTATATTGATAATAATTAATATTTTACAAGGCAATTTCTCTTCATAATAGTCTTATATTTATAATTTTTTTTATTTGGCATAATCAGAATTTATAGATATTGTTACAGATATCTTAGTATGGGCAGAGGAAAGGAGTTATTCCTCATATTTTTGATCTATCTGTCCATAGAAAGGGAGTTGGACTGGATGATCTTCGAAGGTTCTGTCCAATCCAAGCCATTCAGTGCTTCTCTGGACACTACACAAGTAAAATATATTCACTTTACAACTTCTATTAGCTCAATATGAACACCTTGCAGGCAGTCTTTCTGGAAAAAAAAAAGAGTGAGTTCTAGAAGACAACACTTCAGTTTGCAAGACAACTGATCTATCTAAAAATTTGATCTGCAAAGGTCCTTTAGTCATGACTGCTGGTAGGCAGGAAAGTTATAAATAATGTAAAGAAGCCTGACTTCTCAAGTTTTCAGTCCTACTCTGTTCAGATAGATCGCCACCAAAATCTGTCTCCTGAACTACAGGTCTTACAGGGCCAGCAAACTCTACCTACAATGTGTGAAATTTGTTTGGAGGTGTATGTTCAGTTGTCAGACATGACAGTTTTACAGTGGAAATAAGTGTGACTGATGCTGGAATTTACTCCAAGTGAAGGAAAAAAAAAAAAGAAACTTGCAAGCGAAGAGAAAGGGCAAACCTTTAGCTAAAAGGGTATGAGTACATCCAAGGCAGAATTGAAGAGCTGCGGTGCTCTTCCAGGACAATTCTTAACTGTGTAAAATTTAGACACAAAGAGTGAAATTCTGCTCTACCTTCTATCCTTAAAAATGAATGCAACAGGTAGATTAAAACTGGAAGAGTAGATAGCCAGAATTTCTGGCCATTTTAAGCATCCACAATAGCAACTCACTTCCTGAGCCTGTCTGTTTAAATAATATGAATCTCATCATCTCAGTATCTGTCTCTGTCTGACAGAGCCTTTTATTTTTTGATTGATACTTGACATTTATCATACTGTTTGGACAGATCCTAGTGACAATTTGGAAAGATATTTGCTGGGATTTCTGTCAGTATTTCATGTTCACACAGCAGACCCCATTAACACAGAATCAGAAAAAAAGCATCTCTTGAATGCAAAAGAGAAACAAAATGAGTTCCTTTCAATTAAGTCTGTCAATTTTTCAGAGATTTTTAACTCAATTCATGGGACATGGAAATCTAAAGCAAGGGTTTATTTGTTATTTAATGCTTCAGGAGAAACTTGAACAAATCACATTATTTTACTCAGCAGCAGAAATATATTTCCAAGAGCTCTGATCTGTTACAGGTTCCTTTGATTTTCAACTTCATTTGGACAGCAAGGAAACCACATAAATAAATTACAGTTAGCATAGGACAAATATTGTGTAAATGACCTACTGTAAGAAAAGTCAGCAAATTTAGTGAGATTGGAAGGTAGAATAGAGAGCAAGATCTAAAAAACAATGTTCCAGGCTTTCTTCCACAGTATATTTTGAATGAAAAATACTGTGTTCACATGACTTTATATAATATCTGAACATGGCTTTTATCATGCAGAAAATTTAAACTTCCAGTACACCTTAAAACAGAACTCCAGATCTGAATTAGTTGTAAAGGTAATTCCTGTCTAACTTCACATTGGAGTTATTTCAGTTCTAGGTAACAAGAAGTGAGAAAATTTAGTATATTTAGTGGATCCAAACAGAGACATGAAGAAACTAAGAAAATATAATGTTTTACAAAATTTTAGATTTTAACTATATTAAGAAGGTAAGTTGTTTTCTGGAAGTTGTCAATTTTCATTATTGAGGGGAAGATCTGCTGTGATTAAGTATGGAAGTTTTCTAGGTGAATGCAGGAAAGATGATCTTTTTACTTAGAAAGTGGTCAGAAGTGCTAGTTTAAAACTTCTATCATATCAATATTCTTTGTTTCCAATTTAGAAATGTGTACATAAGTGCTGTTATTTATGTAATTAAGTCTCATTTAGTTAAGTGAATATGCATCCGCTTGAATGATTATATCATTAGGCCTCATATTTTTGTAGAACTTTAGTCACTATACTATCACACTCAACACATACATTACTGTTCCATTTTGCCTAATTCCACTTTGTGAGAACACTCACAAGAAGATTCACCTTTTTTGACAGACGGGTTTTCACAATACTTGTTCACACCACCAGATTTTATGAAACTTCTGGCACAGGTGAATGTTGCAGTACTATATTCTGATCTATATAGCTTTTAGTAATCAGAAAATGTAAGGAAAAGAGGTTCTGGTGTACCCAGAAAGTATATAATTAATGCTGTGCACTATGTTTATGATTTCTACAGAATATTCTAAAGACATGAAAGAACAAATAAAGAAAAATAGCATTTACTGTCTTACAATTATACAAGGAAAACCTATCAGGCTGGAATTCCTGGTTTTCTTTAAATCGTCCATGGCTTTTAAACTTATTAATTTTCAGAACACTTCAATGTTTTATTTCCTGATATCTTCTGGTTTTACTTATACATAACACATGAATTTCAAAAAAAAGTTATTCTAGAGTATTCTTTTCCGACAAGGTCAAGGAAGAGAGTAAAACAAAGAAAAGCCAGATGAAATTTTCTGAAGCAGGTAATATACGGTTTGTAAAGTTTTAAGTACTGTAAACTAGGACAGTGAGTCCACATATTATATCAAAGGTCAAAATACAATTAATTTATTGTTCAAAACACTGTATTTGGAAGCACAGTAATGGGAGCAGCCTAGCTATTTGCCATAGCATGGATGTCTGGGAATATCTATTTTCTTTGGGTTTACCACCTTTCAAATCATTGGTTGATAGCAGTTTCACTGTCTCTGACATTAAAATGTATCTCTTCTGTTCATTTTTCTTCAGACTGTTCATGAGCAAGATCAGTTGCTACCAGTATTTTTGTAAACAAACAAATTAAAAATAAAAGAGGACTATTAATGACGAGAAAATGCTCATATGCGAATTGCATTGAGTGATTGTCTGTCACAGCTGGAGGTCAAACAATAAAAACTCATGAACTTTCATGATAAAGCAAATGTAAGGCCTCTATCAACAGAAAAAAAAAGTAAAATAACACTTACACAAAGTGTTAATATATGCCAAACAGTAAAGACAAAAAGAAGGAGATATGGTTATGCTAGATTCTGTACCAAACATGAATATCTTCATCCTAGGTCTGGGGAAAATTTGAACAAAATAATAATTGCAAAAACAATTCAGAGCCAAGTAGAAAGTTTAGCAGACAAGACAGGTTCCAAAAAAACTAATATTTGGCACAGCTCTGCACTTCAATAAACTTAAAAAAAAAAGGTATATTGTAGCTGGTTTTTGTTTCTTTTTTTTTTGGTACCAACACAGATGACACCCCTGATTATTTCAATCCTTATTCACACATATATATTAAAAGGTCCATAAAACCATTAGAACTCTATCTCTATACACATAACATCAGTCAAGACATAAGCCTTGACATGATCACTTGAAAAAAAAGAAAAATTTAGTTTTGCCTTTGAAGTATCTGCCTAAATAGATGGAGTTACTGGACTCTCATTTTGCTAAATTTATCATAAATTTTTAGTACATGTGATGTGAATTTATTTGGACAGAAATCTGAAATTCATGTGTATTCTTTAAAAGAGCTCTTTGTTCATATAAGTGAGAGAATAGCCAATGATTTTTGAAATGAACAGCAATACAAGTGGGTGCCATGTAAGTTTACAGAAGGTTGCCAGTTCACATGTATTGCAATTTCTGGTACCTATCTCCATATTTTCTTTCAGGAAATGTTGTTAGAACTCAGATTTATTTACTGCTCTCTGTTGGTTTTGTGACTTAAGTGGATGTTGAAAGGGCACAGTCATTCTTCATTACATCCTTAGTCCTTCGAAGAAGCAAGCAAATGATTTAAATAACTAACCCTGCACTGAGCACCTGCCTTGAATCACCTCTTCAGATACCTTAAAATACTATCAAACGCTCAAACCTTGCAATTAACTTAAAATAATGGATATACACCCTAAATTCATTTTGTTCAACAGTCTGGATTAGAAACTAATCTTAGATGAAATATGGAAACACTAACACCTTGTGTAATATATGCTGCGCTTCTTTTAAAAACTGATATCCTTAAAGGTAAGGGAAAAATCCAGAAAAATATCATTGGTCAACTAAATTACTTTTGCTGGGAGGGATTATATGGACTGTAGGATTGAACATGTGAATTTTGCAGCATGGATGTTAATGTATCATCGTGAAATGCCTAAGTGAATTTCCTGTATATAATGAGTCATTTGCACACTTCAAGGGAAAGTCGTGTGTCTCAATAGCCTGGAAGATCTGAAGACTCTTCAGCAGAGCTGCAGGTGTACTGGTTGATCAGAGGAAAAAGATCAAATGGGAATTACTCCACTGCTCTAAAGGCCTGCCCCACACACCTCAAGAGTAAGACTCAAATGAAAGAGCTGTATTTGCATGTGGGGTCAGGGTCAAGGAGACAGATTACTTTGTTTGCAAAGGAAAGAGAGAGAGTAAAAGGTGAATTTATACACTCAATGAACAGAGATATAGTGAGTAAAATGTATCAGGGTGAAGATGCAGTGGTAATAGGGGTGGGGGTAGGGAAGGAAAAAAAAAGGGAAATAGAACACAAAATTTTTGAGTGTGTTTTGCAGTTCTGAGAGGTTAAAGTGCTTATGTTCAGGCATTAATATTGAAATAGTATGTTGTTTTCTGAGAATCAAAGTTTAAAACTTAAAAATAGTTTTTGAAAAACATCTTTTTAAAAGAGTTAGTCAGTATGTGGTACAAACATGCATTGTCTCAGAAAATCAGATATGGCACTCCAGATCATAATTTTAAAGAAATCCTGAAAATTTACTGATATTGTTCTGCTGTGTCCCCCCGCCTCGTTGCTCTCCCCCAAAAGAGCACAAAAAAACCTCAAGAAACCACCATCACCACCAGTAAAAAAAACCCCAAACAACAAAACAAATAAACAAGCAAAAAACCCAACCAAAAACACGCCAGAAAAAAACCTCAAACAAACAAACAAACAAAAACTACACCCAAAACCAAACCAGAAAGAGCTCACAAACCTTAAAAAGGCCGCATTCTAGACATAGGCCCCATCTCCCTGTTCTGTCTGATGTAACACAGTTTGGATTCTTCACCTTGACCATGCCCAAACTGACCACCCTTCTGGCCAGAGCACAAAATCCCTCTTCCCCATCTGTGCAGTGTTTTCCCATAGAGGACTTGGCCTGACTGATCTTGTAGAGAATGCTGAGTTAGCCTTGTAAGGGCTTGAGCTAAGAAGAGGATAAAATTATATCAATTAACCATCAGACTCAACTGAGCCACCTCAAGTAACTCTTGCACCAGTAAGGGAGAACGGACAACTTTTGCTCAACTGCTTTCACAATTTTTGTACCTGAAGTCCCCTGGAAGCACTGTAAGTTCAGAGAGCTCAAAGGCACTGATCTTCTCTTCTTTTTTGTAAAATAGAAGTGGAAATTGCACAATCTCTATACTGACTGAAAATGCATTGGTGCTCCATGCAGAGAGAGGGGTTTTTTAGGACTCAGGGTTTGAAAACAGTCAGGGCTTTCTACATTTAAGTATTATCATTAAAGCATTTAGAAGCCAGCAGAGAAACAGAAACACCACCAAAACCCAGCGGCTGCATAAGCCGTAACAATGCTACACACATTCAATTTTGGATTCACGGACAAACAGAGTTCATGTAAACTGTACTACAGCAGGTGGTTCTTGAGAGGAAGAGTGCAAAGGAACAAAGGAGTTCTATATCTTAAATGGACAGAGATGTAAGAGCAAGGTTGCTTAAAGATCATTACAAAAATGTAAAACAAGATACTCCAAAAGAAATTTGAAATTAGAAAGTTTAGCAAGTATCTGTTACAATAAAGTTAACAAGATAAATAATTGGCTTCTGTATTTATAGTTATTGTGGATCTTTGTAAAACTCTATGTAGAAATTTGTGCTATTTATGCAAGATGTCATAACAGGAGTTACATCCAAAGATCAGGACAACCACTTAACAGTTCTCTCCTGTGACATGTAAATTCCTTCTCTGCAAGTCCTCCTACTATTTAAAGAAAAAGATTCTCTAGAATTAATTGTCAAACATCACAGAGGAAATTTCAATTCCCCCATTAACTAACCAAATTAAGGGGGCCACAGTGTAATTCACAATTATTGACTTCAGCAGGTTGAAAGTTCACAGTTTTTTCTGAGAAAAACCTGGGTCCTGAAACTAAGAAGACTACAGTCTTTTGAGTATTCTCGACGGTTTTGTGACTACAACCATAAGAAATAAAATTTTCAATTTTTACCTAAAATCAGAGATGCTGCCTTGCAATTTCAGAACCTGGCTTTATTCCAGCTAAAATTAGCTGTAGCAGATGCAATCACTCACTTCGTATATTAGCTATGAGTACGTGCTGAATACACAAACGTAGAAAAAAAATCTTTGGAAAAAAATATTAATCAGAGTATTGAAGAACTGTACTGGACAACTTTCCTAATTGCAATTAAAATCTGCAGTACCTACAGCTGAAAAAATGGTTGTGCATTTACATTAAGCATTTGACATGCTGTAGGTGTTATCAAACACCTAGAGTAGCAATGTTATTTAAGGAAGATTAATTGAATCTCTGCAAAGCCTTTGAACTTTGTTATGGCAATATTTAAAGACAATTCCACGTAACATGCATACTGCTGCTTCCTTCATCAAAAAGTTGCATCCCAGACTTCTGGAAATGCTCCTATCTTTATGGTATCTCCTGTCTGTTCATAAGCTAAAGGATCTGATGCACAACACTGCTGATACTAAATAAACAGAGAAAATTCTAATTTGCATTTATTATTCTTTTTTTTTTAATATCAAACATCTATGTGTTATATTGAGAGGGAGGTGTAGACTGTGAGTTGTTGGCTACTGTGGCTTTTGATATAACAATAATGCATGAAACAACACTGACAACTAAGACAGCTAAATGAAATCACCAAGTACTACTCTAGTAAAACAAACATCTTGCATATATCATATCTGATTGTATTTCCTGTGTATTATGAACGGGTACCCTCAGCCTCTGACAGAGTGAGCAGAGAGGAAAATCCCGGCCTAGTGCTAACAACAAAAGATTACAAAATCATGCCTGGCAATTATATGAAAAGTCAAGACTGGTGTGTTTGTGATCTCCATCAAAGCAACTAGTGTAAAGTGCAATGATGAACCAGAGAAAGTAAAAGCATGAAGACACTCTATAGGAGAGTCATCAATACAGTTCTGCAGACAAAAATAACTCAAAAATATGGTAGAGTTCTGTGATAGATCAAACGAGCATGTGGGTGAGCAGATAGTGTCTAGGAATATTGTGGGAAGTCTGCTGTGAAGTCATCATGTAACGGAAGGAAGGGAGTCTCCACATCCCATGTTGAGGTATTAAGCAGATTCCACAATGTGGGAAAGGTTACAGGCACTGCGAAACCTACTGTGAAATGACCTGGAAATGGGATGCTACACCACACAGAGTTACTTCGAACACACAGTTCCTAAAGGCATCCAGGGAATACAGACTTCCTGCAACACTGAATAAATTGGTAGTAAGACAGAAAGCACAAATACTGCCTCTGACTCAGGCTTTCCAGAAGACAAGTACCATCAGCAAGTCAATTAGAATCTTACAAGTCATTGGGAAAGAATCTGAGTGCAAAACATAAAAGTTATATAGCTCTATTTAGTAAATTTTTAGAAATATATAATATAATAATAAAAACAAAGATGATAATGATAAATGACAACAAAGATGACTACAGGTATGAAATACTTGTATAGTACTACCCAGTAGAGGAGATAAGACAGTTTCCCCAAATACAGGGAGGAGAGGGAAAAAAAGATAAACCACCAAACATTATTGTGAACATTGTTGAGAAGGCCCTGAGATGATAATTCCCTATTTCTCATAAAAGCAATTAAGAATTAATAATTTCACTGCAAGTGTAAAAAAAAAACCTCCTCCAGCTAGTATTATTTAAACTGTAAACCACTTTGATACAGTACGTTAAATGAAATAATTAAAGATGGATGAGTTAAAAGAATAATAAAATCATAATTTAATGAAAGAGACCAGGAATGTCTCAAAGCAAAGTTATCCAAACCAAACTGCTTTGGAAGGTGCTCCTGACTGACCTATTAAACTACTGTCTATCACAAGCTTGAGGGATCCATAAAGAAAAATAATTTTATAGTTGTCCTACATTTAATATAATTTCCTTTTGTAACTGCTGCTGCTTATCATTCTCACACTGAAGAAGAATATTCTTCTTGTAGACATTCAAAAGTTTTATACTTCAGCCAATTAGCACAGTGCTGTAGAAATCAAGAGACCTTGATGCTGGTTCTGACTCGGCCCAAGGGGTCTCTGTACAAAGACTTCAATTTCTCCTTCAACTTACTGTGATTGCTGATCTGTGATTTTTTTTAGCTCTAGCCAAGTTTTTCATATAAGCTTATTGCTTAGAGCTTTTTGCCTATTTCACCTGAGCAGTTGTTACAACACCCTGTGAACTGTGGGACTGACCACAGTGACCAGTCCTTTAACTGGGATGTATCCATACCAAAATCCTTAATGGAAATGTAACAGCGGCTTGGATTTGTATTAGTCCTAAAAGCCTTCCCATCTGGCAATAATTAATTCTGAGCTCTAAAATATCTAAGAATAAGCTAAGAAATAGTACAGAAAGGACTTTTTCAAAGGAGGATCACTTGTAACAGCGTCCCTTGTGATAAAGAAAGAAGCGTTCAGAGGCAAACCACAGAGAATGAATTGCTGGTCAGGTGGGTGAATAGCCTCATTCCCATTTTTATTTGTTTCTTCAAGTGTAGTCTTCCTGTCTAGCACCGTACCTTTTCAAGAACACCTTTATGTGACAATATGGTGTGTGCTAAAAAAAGTGTACTGTTAGGATGAAGATACCTGAAGGTACCTCCTTAATACATCACATCTGTTTTGAAAAGGATTGTTTCCTTCAGAGCTCATGAAGTAATGAAAGTCATAACACATGGATTTGTAAAGAGCCATTAACACACATGTGCATTCAAGGAAGTAAGGAAGATGAA
>NW_005054352.1:4855110-4881598 GCF_000277835.1 Geospiza fortis | reverse complement strand
GAAGAAAATTTGAAGAAAATAGAATGAAGGAAATATGAAATAATTCCCCCATTAAAATATGATCACTATCTAAAAGCTTAAGAAAATTTTTTTTAAAATAAAACATGCAAAATCCCAACTTACTTTACTCAAAATTGCTATACAGGTATCTTAATAACTATTTGAAAATAAAGACAAATCTGGCTTTGATATCCAGTGTGTACTTCTCCATGACTGAACTGATCTATTTAACTTCATTGTGCATTCTCTACTTTTGTTTTCAGTGTTGCATTTTTGTTCCTGCTCCAACAAACAGCTCAGTACTCATTTGAATCTAGTTTCAGTAGTTGCACATTTGTGCACTGATGGGTAACAAATATGGAAGAGATACATCAAAGAGGTCTTGTGCTTGTGGGAAGAGATGAGGTGAGCCTGACCACAAAGGGATAAAGCAGCAGCCAGCAGTGGTGTGATCACTGTGAACACACTGCAGGGTGTGTTCTTGCTTTAACACTGTCGTATCACAGAGTTCACCAGGTTACCGGGCCCTCCGGAGACTGCCCACACATGATCATAAAGAAGGCTAACACTGATGCTGAAAAGACTAAAGCAGGATCAGATCTACTTCAGAGAACTCACACCTGTATCAACTGATTAGATATCTATGTCCAGAGAAAGCATTTTCTATGCTAATGTCCATTACTTCCTCCAGAGATGAAACAAAACTGGTAAATAACAGCAGCTGTGATGAGATCAGTGTAATAACACCAAAACAAATAACATGCTGTTATCTCAGATGGGTCTAAAATGATTAAACCAGAAGGAAGAGGGGTAATTTATTTATCTGTATATGCAATGCAACACTTCAAACATCTGCAATATGACCACACTAATCTTCTTTTCAGTGCAAATAATTTATCTTAATTTTCATTTTTAGTAAGCACTGCATACCCTCTTGATGTTACTCAGAGATTTCTGGTAGAAATACTATTGATGGAAAGAAATAATTTTACAGCAGAAGTGCTGGAAGGTTTTGACAATTGTGGTAACACTGTCCTTGAAATTTGATCATTTTTTAAAAGGTGGCTGCACACTCCTCACATTGAATAACTCACATTGATGTAAGATATATGTAAGATGTAAGTTATATGTTATAACTCAGATGTAAGAAACTATTGTAGTGATTTCTTTTTTAATTTTTAGTAACTGATTACATTTAATTAATGAGTAGAACAAAAGCTATGCACTGTCTCTCATCCATTGTCCAGGTCACAAGAACTACAGCCTTTGATTAAGCCTCTTCTCTGCCTCCATTGTTAATCTGATATAAAATTACTAGAAAAAATATGTAAGGTTTCTTGTCACGAGCATATGAATATTTGAAGGATAGGGTAATTAAGAGGACTCCACATTTCTGATTTTTTGAAAGCTAATATTAACCCTGATTAACTATTTCAGTTAATGGAACTATCTCTGTTTATTTAACAACTAATTTAACTCTTAATATTTCATTTTCCTGTATTTGTATGAAGGAACTAGCTAGCAAAGGCAGTGATTTGCCTTCTTTTCTTCAGCTGTCTAATATGAGCTCAGACATAAACAACTTCTCCTTGGGAGAAGAGTAGGCATATATCCAGTGCCTTCAGCAATATTATGCAAAGAATGTGTCAGAAACAGATGCTCTGTTTTCTTTTTTGCTAATACGATGGTTTGGCCCTGGCTGGAAGCCAAGTGCCCACCAAAGCCACTCCATCACTCACCTCCTCAGCTGGGCAGGAAAGGAAAAATGTAACAAAAGTCTCATGGGGCAAGACCAGGACCAGGAGAGATCAGTCACCAATTACTGTTGGGGCAAAACAGACTCAGCTTGGGGAAATTAATCTGTATTTTCTCAAACCAGAGTAGGATAATGAGAATTAAAAATAAAACTTAAAAGACCTTCCCCTCACCCTTCCTTTCGTCCCAGGCTAAATTTCACTCCCAGTTTTTTCCATATCCCACGCCCAGTGGCACAAAGAGACAGAAAGAGCTCTGGTCACCTCGCCACATTGTGCCTGCTGCTCCTTCTTCCTCAGGGGGAGGACTCCTCACACTCCTCCCCTGCTCCAGCATGGGACTCCTCCCACAGGAGACAGTCCTCCATGAACATCTTAAATGGAGTCCTTCCCATGGGCTGCAGTTTTTCCCAAACTGCCCCAGCGTGGGTTCCCTCCCATGGGATCAGTCCTTCAGCTGCTCCAGCATGGTCCCCCACAGTGCCACAAGGCCTACCAGCTCTGCTCCAGCATGGGCTCCTCTGCAGGAGCACAGGTCCTGACAGGAGTCTGCTCCAGCATGGGCCTCCCATGGGATCACAGCCTTCTTGAGGCACCCTGCTGCTCCAGTGTGAGGTTCTCCGTGGCTGCAGTTGGATATGGACTTCACCATGGACCTCCATGGCTGCAGAGTCACATCCGCCTCACCGTGGTCTGCACCACGGGCTGCAGGAGAATCTCTGCCTGTCCTTCTCCACTGACCTGGGTGTCTGCAGAGTTCTTTCCCTCCCATATTCTCCTTCCTCGCCTCTGGCTGCCGTTGCACTGCCGTGTTTTTTCTTGTTAAATATATTATCCCAGAGGTGCTACCGCTGCTGCTGATCGGCTCTGCCTCGGCCAGCAGTGGGTCTGTCTTGGAGCCAGTTGGCACTCACTCCAGGGCACATGGGGAAAGCTTCTAGCATCCTCTCACAGAAGCCACTCCACTGGCTGCCCTGCTGCAAAAATCTTGCCATGCAAACCTAATATATCTAGATGATAACAATATTTCATTATGTTCCTGATAAATGAGTGAATATTTTATCTCTCCATCTTAAATCCATACTGCACCATGCAATGCATGCAAATATGAATGTATAGAACAGACTCCCAGTTACCACAGAGTCCATTGAAGGATCCCCTCCTGACAGTTCCTATATATTATGCAGGAGACTACTGGCTGTACAATTTAAGCTTACTCAAGACTCAATTATCCCTTTACTCCTCCCCCACTTTTATATAAGCTCATGACTTAAATGATTTGAGCCTTATGAAACCAGCAGATCCACACTCTACACTCACACAAACACAACCCAAACCACTTCAGATGAATAATGAAGACAAGGAAACAGTATCACAGCTATCTCTGTGAAGCCACTGGAGTATGGTTATGGAAGCTGAAGTGAGATTAGAAAGTCACTGAAGAAGTAATATCAACTACAAAGTTAACCGTACTAGAAGTGTACTGGAGGAGACTCTTATACGAGGACTTCAAGCAGGTAAAGGCTGACCTAGAGAGAGAGTGAATAAGCTAAAAGGGAGGAGGTTGTTTTATCCTTTTGAGGCTTAAAGGAAAAACAGGTATGTTGAACCTGAGGAGTTTTAGCTCCACAAAGAGAAACTTTGCATGTCCATGCAGTTACACTTTACCTTCTGTAATTGACCTTGCATATACCAAGTGAAATAAGGGATATCTTTAAATTCAGGCTTTGCCTGGATTGCTATTTTTGGCATTGAAAACAATAACAGCTTCCTCACCAAGGAGTGCAATTATTTACCTGTGTTTCAGTTGGAATTTTTAAGCCTCTTTAATTGATGGTGAAGGACATCCTAGAAAGGAAGGCTTTGAATATATCCCACTGATTTTCAATGCATAACATTCAGCCCAAAGAATGTTGAGTTCACATTGTGCATAACTAATGTCTTCAATTACATTAATAATGGAATTATTAGTCTCACCATGAAATCCTATGTCTACTCATACCAAACATTAAAAATGTCTATTATATTTTTATTTTTTATTCACATTTTATTTACTTAGTACTCCTAAGTCAAACATCATTTCCTTGGCTATGCAACACGCCATACAATGTAATTTTGTCTTAGTACCCTCAGTGCTAAGACCTTATATGTTTTGCATAGCTGTAGTGAGTTGACTTTTGATTTGTGCTAGTAATGACAGATGACGGGTATTTTCCCCTTCCAGTGATAAATATAGCCTTAGTACATACTTAGTTTGGAAAATGCACTGACATTTTTCAGGATAAAAGGTTCTCTACAAACACAGAATATTGCACGCAACACTACATTTCTGTCATGGCAATTATTAGGCTTACATTATTACTGCCTTAAATGAAACATGACTATTTTGCCACAAAATGCAATGAGAAAACATTTTAGTCTGGAAGATCAGATTGGGCTTGCAGTCAGAAATAATAATCAGTGCTTACCATGTGATGTTTTTCAATTTTCTGTATGACAAAAACAGGAGACTAAAATTGTTTTTTTACTTATCTGAGGGCATTACCTCCTTCCAAAAATAAGGGCACTGATTTTTCTAGGCATATATGTAAGACAAAATAATTGGCCAGAAATATGGATCTGTTAATTTAGTGAACCATACACAAGGCAATAACTTTTGTTATAACCATTGTGGACCATTTTACCAGTCCAAACGATAATAAACCAACAGACACGCAAATTTATTATTCAAAATTAATGTGCAATAGCCATTTCTTGTATTGCCAAAAAGGCAGCTTACCTAAAACAGGAAAAGAAAATTGGCACTACAACTGTTCTAAAGAAAACCAAAAATAAACTCCTTCAAATTGAGTTAGGAAAAAAAAGTGTTCTTATAGTTCTCCATAGAACTATAAGAAACAAAAATAAACTAAACAAACACCTTAACTGCACACTCTGAATATGAATTTAGATACATTAGTAACATGGGTGTCCAAGCTTAGAATTCTGTCTATATGAAGTTTGATTTCACTACAGTAAAAATTGAATTTTTTATATTTATCTGCTAGTCTTGCCTAGAAGAATGCTTTTCTATATTCCTAATTAAAACAGTAGTTTTTTTAGGAAAGTAATATCTCAAACAGATATACCCCTTGTCTTTTCAATTCATATGTCACATCTCTAAAATGTAATTTCATTTCAGAACAGTTGTTACAATAAGATAGCTTATTTAAATAATTTGATTCAGTTATCTTTTAGTTCAGACCTAGTTAATTGAATGACCCCATATTAATTGACTAGATATAAAATTAATTATAAAATTGACAAATAGTTTCTTTAACAGGAATACATATCAGGTGACTTTATAAAGTCAGCCTGATGACAGGCAGCAATTTACACATTGATTAGCAGCTGTGGGACAAAGAATAAAAAGGCATGAAATGTAACTGTCATATTGAGAATACACAGTTTGGTGATGTTTCTTTGAGAGAGATAATATCAGCTTTTCTCTTGTTCCAAACACACCAGAGTTACTACTTTTCATTTCTATAACAGTTTCCTCTCTTACCATGCACATTTTCAGTCATCAGTTTACTTCCAAGAGATACAAGATTATTATTCATGTGTAACACAGCATTTATTATAAGTCTTGTCCCTATGTATTCCCCTGTTGTCATCACTTTGCCTGATTTTAACATTAATTGATAAGCAGGTTTTGCTATGTATGGGATCTGTGGAGATTGGCTCCTTTTGATAAGGATAAAACCACTGTGATGTTAGGAGATACACACGGCAACAACTAGATCTGTTTAGAAGAAAGTAGTATTTAATGACATTTAAAGGAATAAATAGCCTGTTTGACAGAACTGTGTTTCTACTCTATGGATGGCCATTCCATGAGATGCTCCTCAAAGAGTTTAGATATTATGCTCACAACAGAGTGGATTTATTTGTGGACAGATGTGGTCACATGTTTCAGTATCCCTTAAGGGAATTTCTCTCCTAAAGTGTGTAATAAAATAGAAAGAGCAAAGCATCAAGACCACTACTAGAATATGCACATAAAGATGTGCATAGACACACAGTTACATATCTCATTCTGCAAGCTTTCAGCAGGTCTGAGTCAGCCAGTGAAAGGATCTTAGCCCTGTGAGCCTTTGATCATCAATCCAAAAATACAATCTATAAATTATAATCAGCAGAGGCATAAAGCAATAATTGCAACCAAGGAATTTCAAAGCAGCCCTGATGCCAAAATGGTTTCATAGACACTGAAGAGTTTTTGAGCAATGCACATTTTTCAAGATCTGTTTTTCCACAGAAGATGCTGAGTTAAAAAAAAAAAAAAGGCTAAATTAGTCTAGTCTATATTTGGATTACTGCTGCTTGCCCAGAGGATAGAAAAGTCAGAAATAAAATGGGTCTGACCACTGGATGTCACTCTCGACTTAAACCTTGTTACATTAGCTGTGTTTCTGGCAAAAGGAAATTCTGGATTTTTCTATCATTGTGTCTAAATTACAGCATGGCTGAACCTCCAGAGGGATGACTGAAGGCTGAAAGTGCTGCTTTGCCAACAAATTCCTGAATAATCTTAGCATTTGCTGGATTTTGCCTCAGTTTTCCAATCTGCAAATCATTAGCAAAATGAAATCACACTTTTTAATCTCTAGGAGATAAAGGATTAAGAACTAATAAAACAGAAGAACTGTGGCGGAGAAGCACTGTGAAAATACTGTTACTAATACATACATAATCTGGAAAATGAAATTTTTACAATGCTGTGGTAGCATATTGCTTTATAGTATGGAATTACAGAAGGGTTTGGGTTGTAAGGAACCTTGGAGATCCTCTAGCTCCAACCTCCCTGTCAAGTGCAGGCAACACCATCCTCTAAGACCAGGCTTCTCAAAGCCCCATCTAACCTGGCCTTGAACACTTCTCCAGGGATATGGCATTCACAGTTTCCCTGGGCAACCTGTGCCAATGCCTCCACATCCACACAATAATGCCCTGCTTATGTCTAACCTAGAACTACCCTACTCTACTACTGCAGAAGTACTTTTCAGGACTCTTTGAGTACTCTTGTCAGCACTAAGACTACTACTGTACTTTCCTGTAAGTAACATGCATTTTTGGACAGCAGACAGTCCCACTTTCTGTCAGGGTAAATATATAAAACTAGAAATATAATGTTTCATGAACTAATGCTCATAGAATTTTCTTTTAGATCTGATGGCTATCAAATGAAATATTCATTTGACAAATGAAAATCAAAACCTCTGTCATATTCAATTCAGTAATTTCACTAAATTGTCTTGGAAACATAATGGTCACAATGCCAGTGTAGAATTTTTGTGAGATTTACCAACACTTACTGGACCTTACTGGAGAACTTCTCTGAGGAAGAATTCTCTGAGGAAACTTCTGAGTGATTTCCCATTAGATTGGGGCTCTCTTGGAGGGCCCTCAAGGAGAGTCTTGGATGGCAAATGAGCTGCAGGTGGTCCCTAAGCAGGAGTCAGAGCTTGCAGTATCAAAACCCACACCCCACTCTGTCTCAAGCCCTAGTTCTCACATATTTTTAAAGCTCCTCACATGCTAGTAGTCCGTTATTTACCTGGGTTTTCAATGAAATGTATTTTTCCTAAAGAATCCAGGTTTTTTTTCTGTAACTGTTCTCCACAAGCAAAGAAGACAAGGGAAAATCAGATGGGGATCCATGGTGACCTCTGCTGATTGGGCTCCTCAAGTGGGAGCAGGAGAGCAGCCTGCCCCACCAGGAGTCCTGAGATCCATTGTCACTGCAGGCTCACACTGAGAGCCTCTGGGGCTGTGGGCAACAGAGCCATGGGACTTCATGCTGGGAAGAATGTTTTGGGCTTGTAAAAGATTTGTTATGGGATGTTCAGGAGAAGGATCAGGAGGAACCTGGTTGGATGCGGGGGAAATAAGCATGGAGGAGAGCCAAAAGAGCATGCTGTACAGCCAAAAAAAATGGGGGGAGGGGGGGTGTGAAAGGGACCATCCAAGTGCAAACAAGTGTGGTCAGGACACTTATCTGATGTGAACTGTGCCTGATCAGTGTGTTCTGTTTTGTCTTCTCATTAAACCCCATTTCTAACTCTTCCCTTGGTCAAGGGACCCTATTCCGCATGTCGGGGCATGGCAAATCTACATGCCAAGCAGCTGACATGGAAACCACTTATCGTGGGGCCTGATCTGTCTTTAGAAAATATACATGAAGACAACATTTTCCTCTTGCTTTCCCCCAGTATTGTAAAATGGAAAAGGCTTTTGGGAATACTGCAGCCATTTACAGGAAAACTGACTTGAACAGCGTTAGTCTGTTAGAATCACAGGTACTCCTACTTACTGCTTCCTGCATGCAAGAAGGAAATTATTATCAATAAGCAAAACAAAGGGATGTGAAGCCACAACTCCATAACAGTGTGTCAAAAGCTCACAGTTCATTTAGGACCATTAAGAGATTTACCACATATAAAGACAAAACTCTAACAATGGTCCCAAGTAGCCAGTGCTGTCCTTCAGCATTTGCTTGTAGCAAACACATTCAACAGTATGTTTGCTTTAAGCAATTAACTATGTCTTAAAACATGACCAAGCCTTTCCTGGCAAGGACCCTGCAGGTATTATTCAGTGGTAGTGATGATGACAGGGTTAAACACCCCAGTTAACGAGAAATACTGTGTAGGGTAAGTGACCAAACTCATTGGAACTAGAACCAGGAAAAATGGGCAGGAAGCCAGAGGTTAAGGAAAACAGGTAGAACTAACTACTCCTTTTGTTACAGACCTAACATACAGAAATACCAAACACATAAGTCTGTTTCCTTGTAGTTCTCATTTCCAAAGAAAATTCTATTTAAATTTCGTTCTAAAATACTACCAGCCCTACTTTTTCTGATTACAACTTCTCAAAGCTGGTTCTGAAATGAAAATATTAATATATCCTATTCACACTAGTCTTCTGTGAATGAAAGACTCTGCAGTTTAAACTTCACCATTTCCTGTTCACTTTCTCTTCTCTAAAAGTACAGAAATCCTATTATGCATCTAAAATGATAATTTTCTACTCAACATTAATTAGCAGTCTAGTGTCTGATATTATCTGCCCTGGTACAGTCATTGCATTTGATACATGCAAATAATTACCTTACCTGTAAGACCATATATATGCAAAAGTCCAAATTGGTTGAATGGTCTGTTAATCACTAATAGTTTGACCAGCTTGTTTTTCCTAAAATCAGGTAAAACATTTTTCTTTCTCATGGAACAACAGAGATTTCCTAAAATGGCAAGTTTCCATGGAGAACATATGCAAATTTTGTCAGTTTGAATTTTCAAACTCCTGGGCAATGAGATTTTCTTGCTAATTCAACATTAGGAGCAACGATAACAGCAACAACAAAAAACCCAAACCCAAACTAAAACAAACAGACAAAAAAAAAAAAAAAGAAAAGAAAAAAAAAGCCAAAAACAAAAACCACCAACCAAAAAAAAGCAAACCAAAGAAAAAGTAGGATAAATTCCCAATCATTTATAAAGAAGAAACAGTTGAAGCTGCATGGTACTGCCATAGATAGTGTGGTTACTGCCTTCTTCTGTGTTTCCTAGCTTCTGCAGGATCCCCACAAGTGAACAACGTGACAATCCACTACCACCAGTCAAATCGAGGATTCCAAGGCACACATACCATTTCTGTGTCCTTACAGATCTAAGTATGAGGTATCTTGACTCAGATGTATTGATAGAAAACACTAGAATTATTTCAACCTGGCTGTAAAACTTGTTTGTTTATGCACATGTTGTAGTGTCAAGCAGATTACTCACACAAGGATGGTGTACTGAAGTATCAGCCCCAAACTTAACATTCACTCTAGGCTGGCTTACACCTTTTAGGTTAAACTTGTGTGTCAACTTGAAGACATCTCATCTTCTCCACATAAAAGTACTACTTCATTGAAATAAAGGGAATCTGAGTGCTAAATACCCCTTGTGTGCCCCTAAATGAAACCTAATTTTGCATTCGATAACTGTCTATAATTAAAAAAAATTACCTGCATATATGTGCTATCTTCTATTTGCTAGCAGTCTTACCTCCCATCCACTGGCTGAACACAAGATGGGATTTGCCGTGTGTTTCAATTTGAGAACTTAAAGGTTGTGGCTGGTACCATGAAGTTTAATTTAATATTATTATTATACACCTACCAGCTGAGGAAAGGAGAAAGTCATAAGCAGATCATCATAAGCTCCTCAATGTGCTCAAATATAAGCAAGAAACTGAGATGTGACATGAACTAAACTGCTACATTGAATTCAGAAATGAATGCATAGGTTATGGCAAGAGATATAAATATATTTTCTGTTTTTACACATGAATACCCTTGTATTTAGTGAGTTCTATTTCACTGCCAGCCTCTAAATGGGCTATCTTGATTTATGGCTTTTTTATTTGATACTAGTAGGAGGCAGGAAAACAGAACTGGAAAAGAAGCAGGATCAGAGTGTGTGTAAAGATTGTGATTCACAAGCACTGGCTTAACATTATGCTTAAATAAAATTTAATTAAATTACTGTTGCTTACAGCTGATTTTTAATCCTATCAAGAATGTAATAAAGAATGGCTTTACATAAAGCAAAGTACTTTTAACTCCTTTTGAATTAACTACACAATGTTTAAGCACAAGATATTTTCCATTCAAAAATTATGTTTTAGAAGACATTTCATTATTTCTGAAGGCTAGTATCTTATATTTTCAGGAAGGAAAAAAAAATATGTATTGTTTTCTATAGCTCTCTACTTCTCTTGATAAAAAATACCAAATAAAGAGCCATGAAAAGTAGTATTTTGCTCAAATGAAAAACTGATTATTGCCATTACCTTCATCATATAAATCCACAAAAAGAAAAAAAAAACAACAAAACAACAAAATTAGAAAAGGAGTACCTGTCATTAGCATATTCAGCACTTTACCCTTTTCACACTGAGAAGGCAAGTATTCTGCCATGGCCTAAGGAAGCTGTATTTCCACTACTTAAACTAAAGAATTTCTTGTCCTGTAGGTGAGCTCCTGTATTACATTATAAAATCCACTGGCCAATACCAGACCCATCAAGTCTCGTGCATTCAGAACAAGCCCTATGCATGTGTTTATCATCCTCCTCCATGCCAGTCACTCCTGATGTTGTGCTGCCACAGTACTGCTGCTTTCACGCTGGATGAAACTTAAGCTTTTTCACTACTGCAGCAGTTTCAGTGTGGCATGAATCCTGAGAGCAAGGTGACAATCCAGGAGATCACTCACATATATATATGAAAAAAAATTTCTTAGTCTTGGTGGGGAGGATACAACTCAATCCAAATTCCTAGTACTACTGGGCTTTTTTTTTGGTTTTGTTTTATTTTGTTTTGTTGTTTTATTTTGGGGTGGGTTGTTTGGTGTATTTTTTGGGTTGGGGTTTTTTAATGTGTTTTTTAATACTTTTTTTTTAATCTGAAGCAGTAATCCAGGTCCCAACTCCACCATCCTGTGCTCTCAGCTCAGGCATGGGGAAGCTGCATTGACAGTATCTGTCTAATGCATGGAAGAGAGTCTGCCCCATCCTTGCCAGCCATCACCTGCTGCTGGTTTTCAGTATCCATTTGACTCCTAATCCTTAGAGTTCTAAAATTTTTTAGGAGAAAAAGTCAGAAGACAATTCTACACCTGCAGCCAAGGATACTTCTTCATACATGAATAGGAAAATGCAATGAATAACTTTTCATCATGAAATTGTAATGGAATTTTAAAAATAACTATCGGCAAGTTCCAGTTACATGAAAATTCAGCCTTTTAGCGCACAGATATTTCTCAGGTATATGCACAAGAACTGTTTATGGAAATAAGTAGATATCCATTTTCTTCTCTCTTGCATAAGACTATAAATGAGGAGCAGTCTATGCTAATGATGTTTTGCAACTATCTTTGCTGGTGTCTGAGAACTTCACAGATAATCAATTTTCACAAGACTTGTGAAATCAGCAGTTGCATGATCTGTCTGCCAGAGACAGATTCATGCCAACATACATTTTATTTTGGGCATCCAAAAGAGCAAACACTATGGGGTTTGTTTTATACTTTGTTTTTAGAACACTTGACATCACAGAGAGAGCCTTGCTATTTAAAACATACCTTTCCCTCGACTGCAGCTGCAAGTGTTTCACATCTCTGCCTAACAGGGCCTAGATTTTCAAGGCAGTTAGACAGATTCTATTTTGGATTAGTATCCCAAACATCAGGAAGCCAACAGGTAGTCTTCTCTACTTCAAATAGTATTCTTAGCCCTATACAGTGCAGATATGAAAGAAAAAATCATAGAAGAAGGGACTGTTGCAATTTATAACATATAATAACATTCCCTCCTCATGTACAATTATCTAGTATCTTCAGTAAAGCAAGTAATTTCAAAGTAGTCCAGTCATTGATCTGATGATGCCAGATGAAACCCTACTAAACACTTCTCGTATTAAGTATATTTTCATACAGTGTAGTAAATGGACTCTTGTCTCAGTGAGTATTTAGTCAAGACCTTTTCAACTCAGCTCAGAAACAGTGAATAAATTATATTAATTAGAAATTTCATTAAAAATACCAATTATCTACTGCTGGGGACTCTGGATTCTTTTGCCTACTCATCATCTGTGTTGTTAGATTAAAATGTTCTTTGAGGTACAGACTGCTTTATGCCTTATGCAATATTCTTCATGCTTAGCAAATAAACAATATATGTTTTGCAGATCCACTATTGGAAAGAAGTTCTCGTCTATTAAAGGATTTTTTTTCTCTCTGGTTTTAAATGGCATTATAGAAGGAAACAAGATTTAGCTGTAATGTTTATTAGAAGAACAACTTTCAGCTCTTTACTGTGCTATATTCATATTTAAGCTCTTGCTTAGAACATTTTCAGCTGCATTAGGTCTGTTGAGCTAGACCAATTCAACTTAAAATCTCAAAACCCAGCAACTTAGGCACAGTTCACCTCTTTCTGCTCCACCTTTTTTTTGCCATAAAAGCACCATCTTTAAGAATTAAAAAAATCAGATTAATTTCATGAGGCCAGCCAATGTGAATTTTTTTTTTCTCCCATGTTTTGCAAACACAAGAAGGAATAGGATCACTGTTAGGCATAGACATGGAAATTAATTTCTGCTGTCATAAATTTTGCATAGGCAACTAAGTTATCCTTGAGAATTGAATCTAGTGGGAGAAGTCTCCAAACTCCAAAAGCTTGGGATTTTTCCTTATGGGTAGAATAACAAATTCAGCAGTTCCTGCTGGGACTGTGATTATGACCAAAGTGATCTGTGTATGCACAAATATGAGGGAGCTACTGACTTTGGCTTGGGGATGAAAGCATTTTATTCAATGTTGTTTAAGGACAAATTAGACAAACAGCCAAACCATGGTGTCTTGTGTTGGTACACGTTGTCATAAGTGATTTCTCCAGCTCTGTTGGTCATGGGAGGTAAGGGAAAGATAAGGAAAGCAAGAAACTTCTGTCTAGTACTTTGCTATGTTCTACTCCTGGCCACTAATGCAGGTTGGCTTGTTACAATGTTGTGTGTGTGTGTGTGTATATATATATATATATATATATATATATATATATATGTATAAACCACATACATAGACAGAAATATCACATTTTCTGTATCACAGAACTTACATACACCCACACTACATTTAAATACTATTAACTTTTTTTAAAAAACTGATTTAGAAGTACTATAAAAGAGGAAACCAAATAGGAAGTAGCTGACAAGAACCTGTATATTGATGATAGTTCTGTAATGCTCTAAACTGAATTTGAGACAAACTACATTGGCATTTCTATTTTTGTTCTTCTCACTGCTAAAAATTACAATCTAATGATAAAATGTTTTATTGCTGGCTATCTTATAAGAGTGTCTTTCACCTGGGAAAATTATGGAATCCACAGAGGAAAGAACATTTTTCCTACCATATATTCTACAAACTGATGCAAATTTAAAATTCAGGATGGTACTTTTGGCCTGATTTCCTCTGCACAAATTTAAATTCAATTCAATAAAGTTGCATATCAGATCTTGTAGAATTCTGTATGGTACACTCAGGATCTGCTCTAATTACAGTTAACACACTTCCCTGAGAGACTGCATGTATAATTCAAAGGTGAACCAGGTTATTGTTTGAGGCAGATTGGCCACTGGCTCATTATGAAAACCACAAGGAATACTGTGACCTGATGGCAGTTGTACCAATAAACTGATACAGAATGCTCTGCCAATACCCAAACTTCTGTGCTCAAAAGAAGCAGGCCTTAGGGGATGCTGGTCCTCAAAATGTACTCAAGCCTTTTGTCTAGTTCAGCCACTCAGCCTGACTGGGGGGAATTTAGGTGACACAGTTATCACAGGCAGAACAAGACTGAATGGTATGGTCAGACACTTGATGGAGCTGGGTGGTCAGACATGGCAATTACCTCTATGTATAATGCAGAGGAAACAAGCAGAACATCATAAGGAAAATTAAGAAAACAGAAGGACTGGGTTTTTTTAATTTTACAACCTGAATTGTAATTACTAAATGTTTCATAAATGTTATTTCTTTGTGACAATTTGGTTTTGTAGCTAAATTAGTAGTAAAAAGGGATCCAGAAAAGCAATAGTCACATTAATCTGCTCTGTGGAAGTGAACTTCAGTATTAAGAAGAATGCGAAAAGCTTAGTACAAGAGCATATGACATATGAGGAGCAGATAAGGGGACTGGTTAATGCAGACTAAAGAAGGTTAAAGGTGGGAGGTAACGGATGTGCTCCACAAAAAAAAAAAGAAACTTCTAGAAAAGACTGTCAGAGTTTGCTCAGAGGCACAGTGAAAGGACAAGAGGCAGTGGTTGCAAGTAGCAATAAGCACAATTCCTAATGTACAGAGGTAAAATATCCCGTTGGGGTCATCAACATGAGGAGACACTGCCCAAGCAGTAACTCCTTGAAGGTTCTCACAGCTCAGATGAGCAATCTGTCCTTATTTTGAAATTTGTTTTGCTTATCAGGGGGCTGAACCAGATAAGCCCCAGATGTCTAGAACAGTGAAGAGCTTCTTTCTCATTACATTCAAGACACTAAGTAAAGTTCTTCACACACATGCATCCAGACAGAGGAAAAGAAAAAAATCTATGGCCCTGGAAGAAGGCAGCAATTCAAATATCAGTTTACTTCTCCAGATACCACTGGTAACTGATAAGGGAATAGACATTCTACATGTCTGACATTCAGGATTTTTATCACTAGACGGTTTGAAATCCATGCAAGGCACAAGCCAGCATGGATACAGCAACACAATAAGGCTGGGGGTAGTGTACAGTTAGTGTTGTATGAGTCTGGCTCAGCCTACCAGATTGTAACCATAAGAAATATGTAACAGTAACCATAAGAAATATGGGTTTTTACTTCCTGGGGGAAAAAACCAAAATCCTAAAAAGCAAAAATCTATAGAGAAAATGAATACAATTCACTAGATAAGCACACAAAAGCAATGAGACATTTGGGCAAAAAATACATTGGACTCTGAGGTGTTCAGTATTTTGCTTTGTCTTTAAGGGGAAAGACTTGAAAGTTATCTGCAATGAGATGATTCACATTTTAGAATAAGCATAATCTATAATTGAAAAATCAGTTTGTTTCCTGGTGCAAGGTAGGTTGCTAATAAGAATTTCGTTTGAATAGTTGAATAGTATTTCCCAATTGTACTTAATTGCATTTTTAAAGTTGTAGCTGTATTTATCTGAGTATGTGGGGTTTTTTACATATTTCTAAGGACTAACAAGTACATTCCTTGTCTTGATAACAACACTAAGTGTTGTAAAGGAGCAAGAAGCAGCCAAGAACATTATATTGTAGCCTGTTTAGAGAGAGAACATCGTGCTTTGAAGCAATCACAGGGGAAGTGCAAGCTGAATCCAACATAATTTCCAGGTTTGCCATGACAGCAATAGCCCCCTATATATAAACATAAACAAATACATTGTAGTAAAAAACCCAGAAAACCTAACCAAACAAGAGACCAAACCAAACAAAACAACAATAACAAAAACCCCCAAACCCAGAAGTTTATGTGGGTGGACAAAGAGTGAATTTTCTTCTCCTCTTTGTCCTTAGTCTGTGGTAGGATTAGAGCAATATTCAAAGAACACCCACTTTTCCAGTCCCTAGTGTACTATTTAAGAGAGAAATATTTCAGATAGATTACAGGAACTGCTGCTTAGTTAGTAAAGACACAGAATCTGAATAATCTCTTAGGGGAATCATCAGCTTTGATTTTCTTCCTACTTCTAGAGTTTATTGCTTCCTACCTCCTGCAATGAAGCACAGGAGTTTTGTAAGGGGCCATTACAGCAAATTATAAAAGAAATCCGGATCCTCCAAATTCATTATCTCCATTTCTACTGTCACAAAAACTAGTAATCCGAGGAGGCACCAGATCTGCTCTCTGCCCTGGTCCAGATGTGAAACAAGATGTTAAATATGTGCTCTATCTCCACATAAAAATAGATTACCAGACATAGCAAACAAAACATATATCTAAATTATGGTTAAGACATTATTCCTTTATTCATATAGAAAATATAATTGAACTAAGCCGAAGTATTCAAATATAATTGAGAACTACTTAAGTTTTGTAAGCTTTTCCATTGCATGTGGCACTTCTTTCAGACACTCTTTAATTTACTTCTGTTGAAAGAAGAAAATTAGTTCTTGCTTTCCCCCTAATGCTATCTATTACTAATTGCAATCATTCCTTCCAGTGCAATAACATTAAAAAGATGCAGGAAGCCCAATTCCTAAAGCATTTTTATTGCAACTTCCATACTAGGCAGTATAATGACATTAAAACTCTCTGATGTACTGTGCAAATGGGTAGAGATGTACTATGCTTACTCTGGCTTCTCAGGGAGAGTGAAAGCGATAAAATATTGATGAGGTGGGATCTGGAAATGAAGCAAATTCCCTTTTTCTGAAGCAGCCAACAGTTACAAACTAATTCGCAGAGCTAGCTCTCTTCTGACAAGTCCCTTCAGTGCAGCTTCCACTGACACAGAAAGTGACAGGCTTAGGAGCTGTGTCTCCAGTACCATCTCTGCTAATGTCCTCATGGGCTACCCTGGCAGAAGATAAACAAAACAGAAACACTGATGTTATCTGAACATCGAGCCCAAACAACATCTGCAGTGTTGCACACACACACGGTTGGATTTTTAAATTTTTTTAAAGTAGGGGGAGAGAGAATGTTATGAAAAAGCTGGGTCCTGATTAACAGTGTAGGCAAGGCACTCACTGGGGAGTCCCAGAAGAAGGGGGTCCCCTGGGAACAGAGAGCAGCTGTGCTGGCAGCTTCTGCCTGGCTGTTGCTCTGGCAGCCAGCAGTGGGGCTCCCAGGGCCAGCTGGGCACAGGACAGGGACACGGGCACATAGCTTCTGAGCAGCCTCTGCTGCCAGGGCTGCACTCCCTGAGGAGCAGAAGGCTGTTGACGGCAATCTGAAATTGGAGTACGAGCTGCTGGTAGGGAGCTCAGGGAAATCAGGCAGATGCTGCTGCCCTGGCAGGCAGAGGAGACAGGAAAACACTTGCCTCCTGTGTTACCAAGACAGAAAATCCCTCACCACTACTTCTGATGATGACCCATGCTAGGGGAAAGAGAAGAAAAGCACCCATTTTACAATTAAATATGAATAAATAATTTATATGTAACAAATTTTAATCACATAAGTCTATGTGCAAGAAGAAACAATGCTATATCATAACTTTTTCCATTCAAATACTACTTCTATAAGAAATCCTAATTACTCAGATAAACATGCATGAGAAGATTAGTCAAATCTATAAAGAAAATAAGTCATGTTGGATGGATAGTGAAGGTCGAGTCTAAGGAGGCAGATTAAACACAGGTGGCTCACTCAGTTTCATTTAGAGTTTTTACTGTATGCCAAAACCCCTAGCTGTGATACAGCTGAAGGAAGTATGGAAAAGACATCTTGTGTGTGAGAGGGAACACCTGAACTACTTGTTTTGAAGAAGAGATTTAGATAGAAGATCACAAATCATAAGTGAAAACTGTAAAAAAAACACTGAGATAGTAAATGAAACTTAAATCCAGTAAAAAAATAACTAAAATTAACCAAAAGGATGTTTTTCCACATACTATGGAAAGAATTAGGATTAGATATAATTCAAACTAATTGTACCATTCACTCTTCTGTTTGACATGATTGCTATATTTGCACATGATTACGCCTTTGTAATATGCCAGACATTTACCATGCAGGGTAAAGCTGAAAAATTCCCATTTATATCTTCTGTAAGATATTTTGAAGAGCTGTACAAAGGTGGAAGCATTAGTCAAAGACACGATGTTATTTGGAACACGCCTTTGGACGCTTACATACCCTAACACATAAAAATTTGTACCTCACTTTCTATATTCAGACTTATGTTTCAATATTTAGAAAAAAATTCACAAGCAAAAACTGTACTCACAAGCAGAGAGCGTTACTAAATACATTAGCTTTACTAAACACATAGGATTAACATCCTCAGGTTAAGAGGTCTCAAGCCTTTTTAAGCTCAGGTCTATTTAGGACATCTATACTACAGATTCACTGCCTGCTCCAAACTTTCAGCATGACTCACTTCCCAAAGAGCTGTGCCACATTGTTTAGGAAATGAAAGGAAGGAAGATGTAAGACTTTTATGAACAACCCTTTACACACTGAACAGTCATTCCTAGAAATGTGTAGATTGCTGCAGCTTCAGCAGTCTTCTGGGTGCTCTACACCCAGAGGTGTTGTAATCCACTGGAGCCTCGCTCTTGTGGATGCACAAAAGGAGATCATACGCACAGTACTTTCACTCTTCTCAAATCCTGTGCAAGAGGTGTTCAGCCTGTACTCCTGTGATTAAACACTGTGCTGTAACCTACACTGGTGTCCCAGTGGATAAGGTACCAGTTTCTTCAAAAGTGAAAAAAAGAAGTTTAAAACTAGGATAATGAGCAACCAAGAAAAGCTGTTTCTGTGGAAGGCAGCATCCCTTCAGTGGCTGAGAAGAAGATGTTACTCCTTTGCATGTGCATTTGATGTGAAGGAAAGAATACTACTGCAAAGTCCTCTAAGGACACCAGTCAGCAATAAGGTATCAAGCCATCTCACATACATTTACATCCAAAATCTACAGCCTTCCAGACATGGTCTGGCCTGTAAGTTAATCAGTGCTTAGTATTCCATTTATTAAATGGAAATTGGTTTAAAAAAATATTTCAAATGCCTAAGCCCTTGTGAGAACCACTCTCACTGAAAGACTGTAGAAAAGACCTTTGGAGAGAGAGAAAAGCAAAAATTTTAGTAATATGCACAGTATCTGTGTTATTCAGAATGCTATGAAAGAATGAAACATGTAAATATTTATGTAGCACAACCTGTCTTGCCAAAAACCCCCAAAAACCTCAAAACACAGAAAGCTCCAAGATATGATTGAGATCAGCGGAAACCAGGTGGGCTGACTGAGGGAAGTGTTCCAGTATTGCTGGCTTGTATATGTTTTACATGCTATGAGAGATCATAAAAGATGAATTCACTTTTATCTCACATGAAGGTCACTGTAGCAGTTCACTTCTAATTCCATCTGTTTTGCATTTAATTTTCACTGATGAAACAAACAGTTAAAATAGCTTTCCTGTTTCTATGTGTCTTTGATATATCTGTTTGGGTTATTTTTCATTAGGAACAAAATCATTAAGAATTCTGTGCTAGTAATTTTTAAAAAGTGCCATAATCTTTGGTAAAACCATTTATGGATTTAGATGTAAGAATTTCTGTGGGAAGTTACATCATTACTGGGTTTTGGGTAAAAGAAAAGGGACAGTGGAGGAAGAAAGAATTTCCAAAATAAAGGACTAATGAATCTTAGCAAAAAGACTTAAAAGCACCTAATAGTCTTTTTTTCCTTGGAACTTTTAGGGATGGAAGAGAGCTAATGCTCAGTAGAGTCTACACACACTACTGACTTGCACATCTAATTTTTCTTCTTGGTACCCGTGATAGAGACAAAAAGGCTACTCAGACCTTTCATTTGGATTCCAAAGCTTTGTCTGTCCCAAATCTTCCCTCAACTTCTATCTGAAATGATTTTGCACTTTTCCCCCCCATCAATTGCATGTTGCCTTATTTTGATGATTACAGATTTCATAGGTAATTCATTTTTCTAGATACCTAAGAATCATTCAGAAGAACAAAATACTTCCCATCTAAGTCATAAAGAGAGGTCAGGTATTGTATTTTGAAATCCTGACTGAAACACTTTTCCTGCTACTCTAACATAGTACAGCAAATGAATAACTGTACAATGTGGAACAGTTCCAGTGAGGACTATGATTATTTGTGGTCCTGACAGCTGTAGTCTTTCTGGTTCCACTAAAGCCCAAGATATCCTGGATTCAGTACAGCTGCTCATAGTACTCCACACTGTTTCTGGTTTTCCTTGCAAAATCCTATCCTTCTTCCCACTTTCCCCATGGAAGATGTGAACACATATTGAGTAGAGCAGAAATGGAAAGACTGGATATTTCACAAATGAGGTTCTCAGCCTGAGTAACACTGAGAGAATGCTTTACAATTTTTTAATGTCATAAAAATATCATTATTCTGTCTGGTTGACATTAGTTAGGATAATAGCAGTTATAAATTAGTATAAATTAACTAAATTGTGAGGATAATTAATAGGTACTGCTGTATTAAATTCCACTGCAATTCTGCCTGAGTTCAATAAACAGAGAGATGTGTAATACAGGATACAAGTGAATAAAATAATTTCTTTAGACAGATGGAAACAGAAAGATTTGTGCGTATAGAAGGAATAACTCATGGCATATAATGAGTGGATGTTTCCTTTTTTTGCCATTCAAACAACTTCAGCAATCAGCATTCGTCCCTACTAGAGTGGCAGTGGTTTGTACATGGGTAAGAAATATGTGGGCTAGGGAAAATGACCAATAGGGAAGCAGGAATTTACAGCTGACACCAAATTGTCATTGCCACAGTATGAGAGATTGTACATGGCTTTTATGGATGGTGTCTGCCTTTCTCTCTGCTATCAGCTCTGCTCCTGACATAACCACAGATGGCTGTGGCAGTAATTCACATTTACAAATAAGAGGTCTAAATCCTGGTTCAATAATGACTTATTCTACGCAATGTGGAACCTTTGAATAATCTGTTCAAGCATTTGCTCTGAACAAAAACACCTTCCTGTTAGCTCAATACCATGTAAAGTTTTTGTTCAGCTATGTGATATATTAAAAATCACTTTTTTTTCTCTCTCCTTTCTGGTACACTAATTAAAGAAAAAATAATCTGAAGGCTTGTGACTTAGCTTAAAAACATATTCCTCTTGCAGTAGAAAATGATAAACAATCCCTTGTATTCTGAAGTCTAGTTGTGTGCTGTCAATTTTTTTAAAATTATTTTTTCATTTCCACAAAAATAGATAATCTGGTAGAGAGTCAGTATTCAAGTTCATACACATAAATTGAAATTTCTCTTTTAAATGAAATGCTTCATTTCTAAAGTAATTCAAAACATAGCAATTTACATCAGTTCCCTGAAAACAAATTATCACCTTCATCATCTGTTGAAATTAAGAAATAAAGCAATGTGGGTAATAGAACCTCTATTCTCAGGAAGCCCTTTTGCTCTCAGAAAGACATTTTGCTTTGTCTTCAAGACAAAGTATCACCAAAAAGACTGTTTAAAAAGACTGTTTATTTGAATAAAACCAAAATTCAATATTGCTGAAAACTCTGTGCTGCTCAAAATGAAAGGGCATGTATTAAAAGAGCTCTTCTTCATGAATCTGCATGTATATGAATGGTGAAATATTTAGCTGACTCCTAGAATAAAAATCATACAATCATAGAATCACTCTTGTGTTTGCAGAAAATTTGCCTCAAATTTTTAACATTTCAGTATTGTTGTCAAAGATTTAATAAGCTTTCATAGGTAAGCTGTAGGTGCCAAAAATATGTCATAATATTCTAGCTTTAAGAAAAGCAGCGTATTTTTATCCATTTCATCACTTTCCAAACTGAATGTAGTTCTGAGAAGCCTTCATTTTGTACCATGAAACTAGAAAGCAAGGACTTCCTTCACGATCTCATCTCCCTAGAGAAATCACAGTTCATTTCTAAGAAGGCTCTATTAAAAAGGAGGCTGCTTCACAAAACCTCCTGGCATGTGCAGCAGCGATAAAATCTCCACAAATATAGGTATGATGTGGAAGGGCAGTAAACAGTTGTAATAGCAGAAATGTGTCTTGATGACCCAGACTTTCCCACTCTGAGAATGCAGTACTGCGTTTTATTATTTAACTAGAGCAATAACAATAGAGAAAAAACCCTCAGAAGGATGAAAGTGCTTTCAGTTTGTTTTATCTTGCTTCTTGTATCTGGTGAAGTCAGCAGCATTTCAGTGTAGGAAAGCAAAAATTAGGATTCTAACAACTGTGAAGAATCTTTGCAGTCTGTTGCAGATATTCCCAGTGATTTCAATTCACTGACAATATTTCTGGGGACAATGCTGATATTCTGAGGGCTTTGCTGCTTGTTTTATTTGAAGCCATGCTTGAAGCATATCTACTTGCTGTGTTTGAATTTGATATGGGTACATTATGACACTTTCATGCTCCGTTTCTGCATAGTAAACACACATGAAGGATAACTATTTCCTGTCTGGTTGATTATAAACATAAATGAGATCTAAGCAACTCACTACATGTAAAGAAGTACTGGCAAATTTTGTGGGGAGGCAACAGATGATTTTTGGTGAAGGACTACTGTAAATTCAAAAAGCCACAGATGACCTTTTAAGGAGATATTGGTTCAATGAATACTGATGCTTTGCAGACTTTTCCTTAGCTGAGAGCTAGGAATGCTGTTCTAGCCTATGTTTGATCTCAAATAAATGATTACTAGAAATGCAGCCATTAACTACCTATTGAATGAAAAAAATTAATCATAATTTCAGTACACTTCTTCAAGTATCCCTCACTTAAACTGTATCTCAAATCCTGTTCTACACATTCTGCACACACAAAACATGTAATCTTGAAATCTTAATTTCTAGTAATTTGAAGAGATGATATTCAAATATTATATGTATATATATATGAATGTTGTCATGAGGTAACACAAACTCAGGGATAACACCTCTCCACTCTATCACTGTAGTTACTTTTCAAAGTTATTGCTACAAATTCATAAAGACTTCAAGATATTACAAAATGAAATTTTTTTTCCTCCTCAGAAAAGACACACAATAATATTCTGTCTTCCAGTAGGTGAAAAACACCACTATTTTACTTCCAGATTATATCCTTCCTGAGGCATGAGTCTTTCTTCTACCATCCAGCAATTCTGTAACTTCCTCATGCACTTAAAAGAGCAGCTACTCTTGAAAGATGACAATAGAAAAGACCTTACACTTTCTTATCAAAAAGAGTATTCACATGATGTCTAACTCCCATAAACACCAACATTAACTGAAGTTTGACAGGATTTAAAGACAAAAGCTTTCACCAGGCAAGACTGGAGGGGCAGAGACCAAACAAGTTAAAATAGCAGACTGTTTTGAAAACATTTGTCTTTTTTTTCTACAGGCCGTAGACACAACATAGTTACAACAAAGATTAGCTCAATATTAAAAATCTATATTCTGAAAAGAAGTCAGTTAAATCATGTGGCAAAGATCCTTACATTATTATTATCTTGTGGATGAGGACAAATTCACTTCCAGACCACCAAGATTAAGAGCTTCTTTGTAAGTTCATACTCAGAGGATTTGAAATGCATCACTGGACAGATGAGATAATAAACAAAATGTTTTGATTCATATTTTAATAAATATTTTAACAAAATGTAGCAGCATAATGACAGCTACAACTGTTAAAGTTGGACCAGTAATAATACAGTGAGCATTAAATATAGTTTAAGTATTGTATTATATTAAAATGAATGCAAAAAGCCATTATTTTGAGATCAACCCCGGCAATGGTACCTTCAAGTGAATCATTTTTGTAGACAGTACCAAGTTTCACAGTAACCACATACAGTTTAAAGCTCCCCTGGAGAACCAGAAATCACCAGCTCTTTAAACAAGTAAGGAAAGCAGCAGGGTTTCAGCTACTCTGCTCTGTGTGTTACAGCTTGGAGTATGGGTTATACAAACACTCAATTTCTGCATCTGTTTCTTTCTTGGCACTTTCACTGCAATAATTTAGGACTCATTCATATATTATGTTTGTACAATGCCCATCACAACATCCTGCTGAGTTGTAGTTTTCATGCATTTTTACAATATCAATGTTTGTAAAAATCACCTAGCATGCCAAACTGCATTTCGATGCCTGCCTGCAAACCTCAGCCTTCAAAACTTACAGAATTCCCAAAGTATTCAGGTTTCTGGCACTCCTAGGTATGCACTACAATAGTGCTCCTAGTCACTCCCCTCTCTTGCCCAGAACTTCCTGGGTTTTTAGACAGATGTCTCCCCTCACTCTTCAAGGACAGAAATGGAGTAAGGAAGGCTCCAAATGCTCCTTTCTAGGGATGGTGGGGGGAGATGGGGGACAAATAAAAGAAAGAAGCAGCATTTACCAGTGGCCAGCGTCTTCCCTACCAGGTAATCAAGATTTACAGAAATTTCATTTGTTTAACATTAGACAGAAAACTGTGCCTGCATTCTCATACTTCCTTCCTAGTTATGTAGCTCACCCACGGACACAGGAGGGAAACTGATCTCCTTGTCCATATTTTCTAGCACTGGGCTATGGTATAATTTGTCCACCCAGTCAGGATAAAAACCCCACATTGATCATCTTCAGGTTTCTTTAGGGGGTCTAAGGCCATAAGGCTACATTTTTTCAAAAGGGGCGCAGGAAGATAAAAAGCCACAGCAACACAGTGAAGAAACATTGATCTATATTTGTAAATGGCTTGTGCAAATTCACATGGATTTAGTGAACAGGTTTTTTTATGTTTTTATCACCAAAACATTTTCTGAGAATACAAGAGAAAGAAGGGAATAGTTTCAAAGGCAAAAATTCCTATCCAAAAGAAAATAATAATCACTGCAAGCCGCATGGAAATAAAAGCATTGTTGTAGATACACCTGTCATTCTACTTCTCTCCCTTTGAAACAATTATTTGTGTGCATGAGGTTTTGAGCTACTGGTGTCTTAACATCTTAACATCTGCCATATGCTTACTTGTCTATATGAGCACCGCTGTTGATCCTCCTGCTGGCCACAATTTAAGATGATTTAAAGAGAGAGAGAAGCATCTGGACCTGATTGCTTATCCAGTCTTTGTAGGACACTTTCACTACTGATAAACATGTAGAGGATGAATTGCATTTAAGTATTGAACTTACATATAGGTAAACCGAACAACTGATTTGCATACAGAGGTGTATGTCCACCTTTTGTACTCAAAATATATAGACACAGAGGTGTGTACAGAGGTGTGTGTCCCCTTTTGTACTCAAAATAAATAAAAAACAGATGAAGAAAGAAAAGTTCCCGGGTTTTAAGTTGATTAAATATATTTTTATGAAGGTGGACTGTACACAAACCACAGCATCAAGTGGTTTTGACTTGCTAGCTGGGTTAAACTGATGTGAGACAGTGAACAGCATGGCCTACCAGGGTTTATGTTTTCAGAACCATTTAAAAGTCAGATCAAAACTTAAGCAAGGACTGATGAGTTGTACTGACACAATGAACAAATAAAGGTAATGATAGAAATGTGTTTACTGACCCCATCAACATAATTTTTGACTACTTCTGCTCAAGGAGAAAGATAAGGAGTGCAAAATCCCCAGATCAAAACACATCATTAAAACACAGACATTTTCAGGCAAGGATCACAAAATATTTTCTTAGTCAATTATGTACACAGCCATATTTCATTTACATAATCAGACATGTAAAGAATGTATTTGGTTGAATATTATTGCTGTTGGTGGTAATCTAATGGATATTGTGTACAACCAGAAGAATTTCAAGGCTCAAAAAATGCAGTAATTCCTAGAGTATTTCAGTGCTGAGTATTGGATAAGGAGGGAGGTTCAAAGCCCAGTTCAAAGCACTGGGTTTTGAACTAAATCCTGCCACTTTACAAAATCTATTCCTGTTATTTCCCCTTTTATTCTTGCAGAAAACATCCTGTTGATCTGTTGCACAGACAGGTAGATAAAATGCTTTGTCCTTGTTTCACAGAGATGTGTCCAACTCCTCAGTGGTTCAACAGACTGTCAGTTACACAAAAAGCTTTGCATCAATTCCCTGCATTTCCTCCCATTCTAAACCAAGACAAAAGGCCATAAAATATAAACAGAACATACACATCATGTGTAGAAGAAGCAAACAAATATTTTCTATTTAAATATGGCGTCTCATCATATGATGTACGTCCATAAAACAACCTAATGCTGGCTTCATAATCAAATGTGAATACATGGAAATCAGTCAAAAAGCATAAGTTTCACAGAAAAAATATGATCTGAAGAAATAACTTTCTACATTTCTATGGTAAATGAAACATGATGTCATGGCAAAGACAAAAATCAGCCTTATAAATCTCATGTTGCAGAGCAGACAAGC
>NW_005054352.1:4834494-4855100 GCF_000277835.1 Geospiza fortis | reverse complement strand
CCTAATTTACAGAGCTTTCAGGGAAAAAATGCAAACTAGGAATGTGCAACAAAGTGCATGTAACCTGAAAAGACAAATCACTCAGTCGGAAAAGATGCTCTATAAGAGTAAACCATTCCACATAAAAGCAAATGTTCTGTATAAAGGAAATTTTTGGATTTGCAGAGATTTACATTCTTATAATGAAGGCAGAAGTCAACTGTCAATGGATGTTCTAAATCCTCATATTGTAGGGTTTAAGGTAAGATAATCAAACAAAAATGGATTTCTTCAAGCAATGTCTCATGATACTCCATAAGGTGATAACAAAGAAGTCAACTGTATATTTATATGCTGTATGCATCCCAATGAACTGGAATCACTGTCAGCCTCCAGAACAGCAATCAATCAGCTGATCTGAGCAGAAGCACAGATCCCCACACTTAAAGTGCAAGAGTAACCAAAGGCCTACAAACCTTGCCAGTTGAGTAACACTGTATTGCACTAAATGTATTCAAATATTCTCCAGGTTGGTGTTCCCTAGGGCTCAGTATTGGGGCTAGCTTTGTTTAATGTCCTTGTTGATGAGGGGACCTGGACAAGGGCACCAAGTGCACCCTGGTGAGGCAAGTTTGCAGATGGCAAGAAATTGAGTCCTAGCATTCATCTGCTAGAGGGTAGAAAGGCTCTGCAGAGGGATCTGGGCAGGCTGGATCAGTGGGCTGAGGGCAATTGTATGAGTTTCAATGAGGTGAAGTGCTGGGTCCTGTCTGTGCCGTGCTACAGAACTGGGGCAGAGTGGCTGGAAAGGTGCCCAGTGGGAAAGGACCTGGGGGTGCTGGTTGGCAGTAGCTGAACATGAGCCAGCTGTGCCCAGGTGACCAGAAAGGCAGTGGTATCCTGGCCTGTATCAGCAGTAGTGTGACCAAAAGGAGCAAGGCAGTGATTGTCCCCCTGTGCTCAGCACTGGTGAGGTCACACCTCGAGTGCTGTGCTCAGTTTTGGGCCCTTCATGGCAAGAAAGACCCTGAGGTGCAGGACCAAGGGCAAGAGAGAAGGTGAAGGGTCCAGAGCACAAGTCCTGTGAGGAGTGGCCAAGGGAAATGGGGGTATTTAGCCTGGACAAAAGAGGGGAGATGAAGGGAAGGGATTTATCACTCTCTACAACTACCTGAAAGGACTTTGCTGTGAGTTTAGGTCTCTTCTCTGAAGTTTGTAAAGCATTGGAACGGACTGCCAGGGAAGTGGCGGAATAATCATCCTGGAAGTGTTCAAAAACTTTGGAGTTATTGATCTTGAGGACATGATCTGCTGTTGAACATTGTGATGGTGCTGGGTCACTAGTTGGACTTGATGATCTTAAAGGTCTTTTCCAACCTTAACAATTCTATGATTCTATGAAAAGGGAAGTGAAAAGATTGCGCTACTCTCAAAATCAGAATTTTTTGTCATTAAAAAAATGGAAGCTGCGCTGTCCTCACTAGTTTCACGCAAGCAACAATTGCAACTGAAATAAACCCAATGTTAAATATACTTTAAAGCAACAACAGGATAAGAATGTAAGTGCACTAAAATATCACATTTCTGTCACATGTTTGCTGTAAAATAACACATAGCAGACCTGTGAGAGAAAAGACTTTCACTAGTGGCTCAAAGTATTTTTTTTCAGTTGGTCATAAATTATTTGTCGATAAGTATACAAAAATTGACCAAATAAATTCTACAAAATTAAACTACATCTAATGAATCCCTGTCTCATCCAGACATAGAGACTGAAATATTAGCAGTATTTGAGTGTGACCTCACTGTAGTCTGTATAAGCACCTCCTCTGATCATCTCCATAGGATCTGGAGTAAAATTCCATAGAATCTGAAATATTGCCAGATACATCCATGTCTGAAGATACCACACAAATGCATCAGACTAGCAATACCATTCTGAAAAAAGACAGCTTTATCTCCATAACAATATATTAAGAACAAATAAAAGGAAAAAGCCACATCTGCATGACTTAACCTTATGAAAATTCAGACAACTAAGTATGTTACAACTTGTGTTATCTGCAAGGCCCAGAGAAAAGCAATTAATAGATCAGATTTTAGAATACATTATCTATTAGAGAAACAAAACAAAAAGCCACAAACCAAAACCCCCAACTTATTATGGTGTTAGCCCTGAAACTGCCCACGGACTTTATTTTTAAAGAACCATTCATTTTTCTTCAACTTAATTAATTTTACATGTTCGTATCCAAGCACAACAGCAAAATGTTTGTGCCATAGGTAGAGGTAATCAAAATTCTATGAAAGGACAGAGGCAGAATTATGGGCCTAATTTCTCCTAATTTCTGTTTTGCCATTATATGGTTCCAGTCAGCACTAAGGACTATAAATTACAATAAGATAACATCATACCACAAAAGTCAAAATCAGCCAAGATTGCAACTGCAAACAATTCATGTTTTCTAATAAACTAGGTTTCTGTGCTGGCTGAACATGCACCTCAGTAAAATCAGGACTCAGGATTTGGAGGATGGCTGAAGGAGCAATAACTGGTAATTATCACATTTCTTGAGGTGATATAACCATTTCAAACAAAGAGTCATTCAGAAGAGCATGATAACATTTTTTCTTAATTCTTTTTCCTTTATCAGGCATCTGATTGCAGCAATTATATGATTAAAAAAAAATTAGTGTTTCACTTAAGCGCATTTGTTTATAACTTTTGTTTGCTTCTGCACAGATACTGAGCATGATAAACATGTTATATTATTTTATTAATCTCAGATATATGTACTTTTGTGTGATTGCTGCAAGGATTAAAAACAGGCAGACTATTATTTGTAGCCATACAGCTCTTGCATTCTGATAAAATTTTTAGTTTAATCAAGGCTTCAAAATTATGTAGCTAATTTTCATATTTAAAAAAATTAAAGTAGCTGTATCTGAAAATTAATTTTTTAGCTAGAGGCATATTATTAGTATTAATATAATAATACTTATATATATTTATATAGTATTTTATTTGTATCTTTATTCTGCATGGCCTTGGAAAGAATAACTTATGTTTATCACCTTTCCCTATGAACATTCAAAAAAAATAATAACAATCTGAAAAAAGAAAAATTATTTGTATTTGTGTGAACCATGCATTCTGTCACAACAAAGCATTAGGTCTGGGCTGAAATATGCAGGTGATTAGGTAAGCTTTCTTATCAATGAAATACAGATACTTCAAAGCTGGGAAATATTTACTCACTCCAAATTAGACAGGTAATGTGCCAAAAAGTGTATTTGCCTGAGACACAGCTGTGGGTTCTTAGTGATTAGATGAATGAGCTGAACCTTATATTTCTATGTTCCATCAGAAAAAACTACACAGTGCATCTAACTCTATATTGAAGTACTGGTTCAGCTCACTGGCTCACAACTTGTAGAATTACATTTGAATCATTAATGCTGCCTACCTTCCTCCCCTGAATTCTGTCTCAGTCAATTAACCAATCTCAAATTAGTTGGCTCATACAACGTGAAAGTATCACAAACTGAGAAGCTACTCCCCTAGGTTCCCACTACTTTTCCTGAGTACAAATCCAAACATGGGTTTATAAAATATTGAGATGAATACAATATTTCTTAAACAACAATTGGAAATGGGAATAATAACAGAGTACATCATATTAAGTCATGCTAAATGATCCAAATATTAAGTTAATTAAGAATCCAAGTACTTTAAATTTGAATTGTATCACAACTGATATACTTTATCACACAACAGACCACATATTTACTAAGAAAGATATAATTTCTCTCTCTTTCCATCCAAATACAGAGTAAACCTAATTCAATGCAATGAGTTTTTTTTCCAGCTCCTGTTGAGAAAATATTTTAAGAAGAAAAATGAGATCTGTTCCTATTATATTTAAATAATTCAAAGCCATTCCAAAATCATACAATCTGACCTTCAGTAGATTGTAGATATCCACGTTTCTCTCAATTATTTTTAATTAAAACATTTCCAATCTTGTCATGGTTTGACACAAGCTAAAAGCCAGGCACCCACAATAAACCATTCACTCATTCTCTTCTACTACAGTTGAGCAGAGAAAGGGGAAAGAAAAATCAAACAGCTCATGAGTTGAGATGAGGATTGGGAAGAAACACTCTAAGGGCAAAATAGCCTCAAATTTAAATGGTATAAAGAAAATTTATTAACAGAACTAAAAGAGGATAATGAGAACTGAAATAAACCTTTAAAACACATTTTTCTTCCCTCCAGCCCCTCCTCCCTTCCCACCAACAGCCAAGGGAGACAGGGTGTGGGAGTTTTGGTCAGTTTTTCATGTGAAATCTTTCTTCAGTTTGCTTTGGGAGAGGAGTCTCTTCTACTATGCCATGGGGTCCTTCCTACAGGAGACAGTTTTCTGTGAACTTTTTCAGCGTGGTGCTAATTGTCATGAGCAGCAGTCCTGCCCAGCCTGCTCTAATGTGAGTCCCTCCCCCAGGCAAAAGAGTCTCCCCAAACTACACGGCATGGGTCATTTTAGTTTATGGGCGTAGTCTTTTAAGTATAAGCTGCTCTAGTTTGGAAGCAAGGGTCCTCTTTTTCTATCTCTGGAAGCAAGGGTCTGCTTTCTCTGTTGGGGTTTCCTACTAGACTACAGCTTTGCAGCAAGCACCTGCTCCAGTGTGAGCACTTTTTCTCGTGGGCTGCAAGTAGATCTCTGCATCCACCCATGCACTTCATGAATTACAGGAAAACTGTTGTATTAAAGTCCTCACCACTGCTTGTAGAAGAATTTCAACTCTGATGTTTGGAGCACCTCCTCTCCCTCCCTCCTTTTACTGCAACCTTAGTGTTGCCATGTTGCTCTCCTCATGTGTCCTCACCTTGTCCTTTTCTCTGGCTTGGGAGAAAATTGTTGTCTGTAGGTGTGTTTGTTCTCAAGTTCTGTCAATTGAAAAGTTCTCACAGGGTTTTGCAGCACTGAACAGTTGATCTCGCCTGGGCTCTGTATCAGGCTCATTATGCCCCTCGCTGTCGGCCACGTGGGCCCCACTGGCAGCACATGGGGTACCAGCCACTGCAGCGCTGGCACCATTCCACACCTCTCTTCATGTGGGATGCCAAAAAGGAGGAGCTGCTGCAGCCACCTCTGCCCTTGTGCCTGCAGCATGGCTGGCTAAAAGAGGTTAACAGGCAGAATTCACTGCAAGCCGTGCTGAGATGGCTGTATGGCCCCAGCCACTCCTGCGCCAACTCCATGGCTCCTCCTGGGGCCACAACAGCCCCAGTCCCCTCACCTCCACACTCCTTGGAAAAAGGGCATGCATGCAGTTTTTATTCTTCTGAAATATGTAATCACAGAGGCGTTACCAACTTCTCTAATTGGGCCAGCAACATGTCCAACGCCAGAGCCTTCAGGGATCAGCTCTGCCGGACACAGTAGAAGCTTTGAGGAGCTTCTCTCAGAAACCGCCTCTGTGGCTTCCCCCACCACCACTAGAATCAGGCTGTATTAAACTAACACAAATCTTCACAAAACCCTTTGCCATGTCCTAAAGGGAAGAAAAAGCAGAGCTCAAAGCATCATCAAGACCCAAGGCATGGTGAGTAAGTGATGAATAACTCATATCTCATTAGATGGATAGAGCTGCATAATCTTAACAGGGGATTAAATTTCCATGCTTCAGAAATGGGATTATCTAACTGGATCTTCCAGCTTTGGGGAAAATGCAGGTGTCACTGCTTCAGTACTTCAGAAAGGATCCTCCAGGATCCTTCAGAGGAAGCAACTGTGAGTTGATACTTTGCTTTCACTTAGGCACTAGTGCATCTTTCAAGGAGAGAAGAAGAAAGAGAAAGCAGTCTTTGACCAATTGGTGGGAAAATGGAAGGGAGATAATTCTTCCAGAGCATTTGAAACTATCTTGGATCAGGAGGTCTGAGTTTCAGTATCTCAGTACAGAGCTATTAGCAAGTTGGAGACTTCTGAAGATTTTTTGCTCCTGGCACTGACAAACAGACCTTTAGTGGACACATATTTTATTTCACATATCCTTACAAGACAGGATTGATAACTATAGCCGTGATCTCCTACACTGTATGCCCTCCTTCAGATTGTACCCACAATCACTCTAAAGCGCCACGCGGCACAATCTACAAGGAGATGTATGATGATCATACATTCAACTCAGTTGGAGTTGAGTGACTCTTCCACAGCACTGGTTTACTAATGCATAGTGGGCTTAAAAGAAAGCTAGTTCAGATGATGAATGTGTAACACCAGTTAATAAAAAATAAAATCTGCACTACAAAAAGCAATTGATGGGTATGATCACCAGTGTGAATACTGAAAAAATAATTCCTCAGCTTTTCAGAGAGGTATCATTCATGTTTTCCTTTGAAAAAGCAACAGTGAGGTTGAAAGTAAAGAAAAATATTGAATTCCTGATTTCACACCTAATTTCACTAGAAATTCTTTGCTTCTATTATCCATATTAATACCTTGATTAATGCTTCAAACACTGTGCAGATTTTTGAGAAGGAAGCAGTCTAATGGCTGCTTAGTAGTTTACCCTGAAAATTTGGTCTTATCAGTGCACTCTGCAAGGGGGAATATTTAGCCATAAAAATATTTCTCCTGTATATTTTTCTTCATTGAAGACTAAGGAAAATACAGCTCAGGTTTTAAAACAGTTTTATTCTGTGAAGTATGCTTTAACCAAGTGTAAATGTACAATATGTACAAATATGTAGAAATAAATATATTTAAATTGTCCATCTAAACAAAATGGGAAAGATTGCAGGCAACTAATGTACCATTCAGATTCCTCAACTGCTTACAGTTCTTTTACCACTCAGAATTATTCAAGTGAGACTAGGAAGTCTTCCACAGCTCCCCTTGGTGCTCTGTTCCTCCCACCTCCAAATAAACAATAAATCTGATCACTTTTGCATCCCCATGCAAGGATTTATCCAAGGCCTTGAGCTCTGATTGCCCCAATCACTATCGAGATCCTGAAGCTGACTGTGTACACTAATGTGGGGTAGCGAGCCCATCACAGCTTAGGGCTGGAATGAGGCCATTGATATTGAGATAACAGGACAATCTGATCCAGAGCCTGAGGCCTCTGCCAGAGCTGCCTCTCAGAGCTTTGTGGCCTTTCAGCTTCCACCCAGTTGTCTTCCACATCAACCAACATCAACCATTGTCTCTGTGGTAGGCAGCAGAAACATCCAAAGGAGATCTAAAACACCAGTGAGACCCCAGAGTCTTTGCTCTTCGTCATCCTGCATATCGTTTTCCTACCATCCTTGCTGCCATGACTGCAGCAGCAAAACCTTGTGGTTAACTGACAATAAGGATCCTCCTCCTGCTTCCCTCTGGGAAGGAGATAGATGGAGCCTGAAGATAAAACCCTGTCTCAGGATCCTTAGGGATACTTCTTCTACAATAGCTGTGAGTGGCACCTTAGACTCGCTCATAAAGAATCTAAAGAAGTCCTGCCAAAGAAATGATGGATAGCCTCGCTGTGCATTGCTGTGCAAAACAAGTAAATATTCAAATTTAAATTAAGTAGGTCACAGAAAACAAACAGCTTGACAGCATGAGGCTGATAAAAATTGCTAGTTCAACTGCTAGCATGTGTAAGAGCCAGAGACACAGCAGCTGTCTGAACTTTGTGAAAGCTGTTGGTTGCTGCAAATCACTTTCTTCAATCGTGATACAATCAGTCATCCCAATAAATCTGTGAGACACTCAGCTGCAAAGCCATTACTGCAAAACCAACTCTAGAACATAACTGCAATGTAATGTGTACCTAGAAACCACTCTGCTTCACATCTACAGAATACATACAAAGTTTGTCACCTTTCCCCCTTGATGTATCTGCTGCCACCAAGCACTGAGGGTAACTTCAGAAGATTCTTCTGACAACTCCTGAATTCAAGAAGCTTCTGTGATAAAAGCCTCACAGTTGCAGTACTGTTCTGCACTAGTTTAGGGTTTAAAAATATATCTTTGTCCACATTTTAAAACAGAACAGACACCCAGATATTTTCTTGGAAGATAACAGCCTGTGCTCCATTTTGAAAACTCAAAAAAAAAGTTTGAGTGAAAAATCAAATCAGGAAGGCACAAATCACAAGATTTCTCCAGTTAGATCAGGCTGCTCAGGTCCACAAAATCTGTTTCAGTTCTTACCCATGCTTGTGATAACAGCTTGTTTCCATCACTCTTGTCCTGACCCTCAACATCCTGGAAGAAACTCTGGCTTCATCTCCTCTGGACCCCCCTTCTAGGTATAGAAAGGCAGAAATATTATTTCCCCTCTACCTTCCTTTCCTATAGTTGAACAAACCAAGGGCTTTTTTGCATGTCTTATGTGAAACTCCCTGCCAAGTTTAGTGATCTCCATCAGACTCAACTTCAGAAAGTCCATGTGCCTCCTGTTCTGGGCACCCCAAAACTGGACACAGCACTCAGATGTGTTCTTACAAATAGAGAGATGGCATTACTTCATAGAATCCTAGAGTAATAGAATCTTTTAGATTCCATCACTTCCCTTGACCCCTGCTGTCCACAGCCCTAACAGAGTGCAAGATGCAACTTTGCTGAGACAGCATGCTGCTGCCTTCTCTTCAAAGTTCCTGTTCACCATGAACTCGTCTCCACCACTATTTCAAGTATTGAAAGTAAAATAGCAAATGGGAAGTCAGATAATGTTTTAATATTTGTATAAATGATCTAGATGCAGCAGCTGAATTCAAATTCAGTCATTTTGCCTACCATACTAAACTAGGAGAAACTGTGAACTCCCTTGAGGATAGAGGGGCCTTAGAGAGAGCTCTGGACAGACCAGAGAGCTGGGCAATCATGTTAAATTGAACAAGAGCAAGTGCTGGATTCTGCATTTAAGAAATTATTATCTTGATTGTACGTACAAATTGAGGATGAGAGGGTGGAGAGCACCCCCACAGCAAGAGATCTGGCAAGATCCCTCAAGACAAGACTGAGGAAGAGCAGGTAAGGTTACTTGGTTTGTTCACTTTGAAGAAGAAGGGCTGAGGGGAGACCCCGTTACAGCCCACAGCTACCTCAAAGAGGGTAGCAGAGGAAGAACAGCTGATGTCTTCTCTCTGGTAAACAGTGACAGGACACGAGGAAAGGGACTGAAGCTTCCTCAGAGGAAGTACAGATGGGACATTAGGAATAGGTTGTTCACCCAGGGGGTGGTTGGTCACTGCTCCACGGGGAAGCAGTCAGGGCACCAAGTCTGTCGAAGTTCAACTGGTTAAGTCATACTATTTAGTTTAAAAAGTTCTGTGAGGACCAAGAGTTTTGGAGTGAATGGTCCAATGATCTTAATAGGTCCCTTCCAATACCACATATTCTGTAATTTTATGATTCCAAGTACACATGGATGAACTAACTAATTTTAGCACAAATCACGAATTATTAATCTGCTCTCTCCAGAATGAGATTGGGAAGCAGACAGCAAACAGCAGCTAGTGAAAGGGTTAACTTGATTAGATAAAATTTCTGCAACAAACTGATATTAGTAATATAACATTCTAAAATGTATTGTATTTTATTTGTACATGAAAACCAAAGAAATTTCTTTAATTTTAACTTTTCTATTTTCATCTGCTTTATTTTGTTAATAAAGTCTTGTCAATATTTCTGTTGTCAACCTACTTCAATCTTTTTTATTTTTAAGTAACTCACTTTAATGAATGGAATTAAAAAAACCTAAGTAGTAGGAACAGAGATCTGCTAATATGTATGTTATCCAAAGAGGTGGGATATATTAATAATCACAGCTTTAAGCATAATATGTTTTAGCATTTATGTATTCACAGAGTATTCACATCACATATCAGCTGCACAAATGAGTTATCAGTATCTCATCCCTTATTGAAACTTGGGGCGGCTTTTCTGTTTGTGTTCTTTTGGTTTTTTTGGTTTTTTTTATTAACACTGAAACAATGTGTTACGTTTTGTTGCCCGTGGCCTCCCAGCGAAAGGCTGAAAGTCCTCACAGCAGGAAACAAGTGTTTTAATGACAGTTGATTTGAGTTTCTGAGAAATGTATCAAAGGAAAAATTCAGAAGCATACCCTATTGCCTTGTGGAAGCACACAACAGGAAACCCACAAAGAGCTGAAATTTTAGTGGAATGGTTTTAGTACAGACCCATTGTACAGACCCATGGAGTTCCTCATTTCACCAATATCAATTTCTTCAGCTTTAGGAAACAAGATAACAGGCTGTTATTGCTAATTGGAACTGTTACTTCCAGAGTATGTTGGCTCAGCAGCTTCTGCAAAATCAGTCTACATTCAAGGGATATCAATTCCGAGAACACAAAAATAAAGCACTATAAAGCAACTTTGAGGATATTAATGGTAGCCTTACTCATGATGATACACAATACATGCTTCCAAACTGGGATTTTTCATTGCCAGACAGATTTTCTATAGTATTCATACACATCCATTGCTTTCAACACCATTATGGTAGAAATGCTATGGGAGAAGAGACTCATACCATCTGAGTTCAGACTGTGTTGCAGTATTAACCTTGTTTTGTCCAAGGCCAAGGAAGAAAATGTGAGTTAGGGTTAACAGCCACATCAGCCAAGCTTAAACCACCACTGGAGAGAAATCCTTCCTGACATGAAATGACCTCTGAGTTTCAAAAGAGCATTTACTACCATGTGCTAACAGTGGAATTGGGCTTGGGATGACTGTCACAAAGAATCTAGTTATCAATGCTTGAAGCAACATCACATAAAGTGATCCCATTGCTACTGAATAAATTGCATTCCACCAAACAAACTAAAGGAGCATGCTCCACTACGCATTTCCAAAGCACCAGGAGTCAAAATTCTCCCATTAATGCAGTTTTAATGTGATAAAATCTCATTTTCTGATTACATCAATGCAACCAAGGGTTAGAATTGCCATGGATAGTGAACATATACTTTTTTTCTCAAAGAAAATTTAAAAGCAATTTTTTTCTATGTTATGCTTCTAATCAATTTAGTTAATAAATATTCCACTGTAATAAATATTACACTTCTTTGCAGATACTCATATTTAGTTAATAATATTAAGTAGTTTGGTTCAGCTGTTTGCCCTCCTTAATTATTTTTAGAGAAGTATGCATGAGATTTAATATAGAAAAAAATTGCAGCATTGGTTGTCCACACAAGCATTTGCAGCAGAGAAAAACTGCCACAAAGTCAGTCATGAACCAAAATAACATAATGTGCTTTATACATATCCTGGACTATTGAACTTCAAGCTTCAAGCTCTGCTATCTGGCAAATAAGGGTCACACCACCAAAAAAATGGGTGTGTCTCCATTGAAACAACTGGATTTCAGATGAGTTGGAAATAAATAAATGGAAACGAACTGTGCTAACACATCTCATGGTGCTGAGATGCTAAATTTTATAGGTAATTTTGTGCAAACTATTTGCTCATTTCAGTACTTGCTTAAAGACTTCCTATTGTATTCACATCTGTGGCAGACTAAAATATTGAGTGAAAAGTAGTTCCAATCATTTGCACTAACTCCACAGACATCCATTTTATCATGGTATGTCTTAGTAAAGAAATTCTGAATGTTAAATAAGACAGAAAATTTTCACTTCTTAGGAAATAAAAGTAACAAAAAGAAAATAACCTCATCCTTAGATTTTATATGATAGCAATAGCAAGTTGTCAGAGTCTAAGAGGAAAAAGCCCCTCTGAGCAATTTACTATTCCCATTCTGAATGAGCTAAAGCTCCCACAGTTACCATTAATAAGGAACTGCACAGCATATTTTTGTCTCGATAGATCAGATTTTTATCTTTAAATTATTCTTAAGTAACAGCATGTATCAAGATAAAATAAGCTGATTACATTTAATTTCCCACTAGGATATCTCTGAAAACATCTTTTTATTCTGCCCCCACTCCCCTCCAATTGTGTTAGAAAGCTCAAAATCACCTTTTTATTCCAGAGGAATGCACATAAACATTGAAATTCCTCATTTGTATATAATAAAGGTAGCACACATACTTGAAATTCAGTGTCTTAATAAGTACTGTGCTGCTGACTGTCCCCCACATAGAGTTTTAAAATTTCTTTGCTAATGTGGGCATTAGAAAGCATTGGTTTTATTGCTACACAAAGAAACAGGAGTATTTCTGCTATGCAAATAGAAAGCAACTGAGCTCTTGCAAAACTCTCCCTGAAGTCATCAATGTTAGTCAACTCACATTCTTGTAAATTCAGTTAGATTAGAAAAACGTTGTAGGCAATTCAACAGAAGTGTTATTGAGTCTCTTCAGGACACTGAAATGAAGGAGGATTGTGATACCCTCTGTTTCCTTGCTAACCCTTTCCCAGTTTATAGAGCTAGGATTAGAATGGAAGGCTGAGCAGGAGTCTCACATACCCATGCTGGTCTTTTCAGTCAGATACCTGACATCCAGAGGAAGAGAGAAAAAGATGAGCAGCAAGGGACTCTCAGTCTTACTTCTGTGGAGGATGTAGTGGAATAAATAATCTAATAATCTTTATTGGAAGATAACAAAGAACCATATATCATGTACCTATTAAACCAGCCAATTGTGGACAAAACAAGAAATCATAGATTTTAAGTGCAGCAAGAAAGATCCAGGTAGATGCCTCAGAAACATAGACAGGGTCACTGAAAAGATTGCATGTGTGGGTTATGGCTTTAGGAACTTAGAAAAACACCTGTAAGAAATGATGAAGCAGTTCTGGTGGCAGAGTAGAATAATCATGTCTCTTTTCACACATATCTCAATTTATCCCGGTCTCACAGAAGAAAGTAAGTGTAGGACCTCTAAAAAATTGGCATCATATTCTTATTTAAGACAATTTTGGATTTGAACTGAATAATTTAAAAAAGTACATGGTTTCCAAGAAGTATCACTTTGCAGCTAGCAGTATCAAGGACAGCAGGAAATTAAAGCCGTCACGTCCAAACCCAAAGGGATCCCTTTAACTACTGCTCTGCTTGTCTAACAAGCATTTTGGGCCATCTTGATACCTGATTTACCCATCCTTCAGCCAGAGAGAGCTGACCTCTTCCTTGGCTGTCTCAGTCAAGCTGGATTGCATGTAGCAATTTTGTTGTCATCATTATTGGCATCATAACCTGGCACCACTACTGCTTCTGTGAGCACAGGCTAAGATAAGTATCTGAAAACTTCTTTGAGTAATGCAGTTCAGGAAAAGGGCCAGCAGAGAGGTGGGCAGAAATGCAGGGAGAAAAAACTTAGAAAAGATGTAGTATTGTGTCTGGATTGTGCAGATATTCAGTTTTAATGTAAGAGCACACAATTTGCAACAAGAAAAAACACTGTTCTTTAAACCTGTTCATCTTCTGAATAAGACACTACCTAATAATTTGAAGTACTGAACACAAAAGTTGAATAGGAATGTATTTGGAAAATCTCTTCTGCCATTCAGAACACTAAGAAAATGCTACATGCAATCACAAGAAAGTCAGTCTGAATGGTCCTCAGGTTGCCCTGCAATTTATCTCTTCATTTGTTTTAGTCTCTTTTAAGCTACATGCAAAGATGAACATCCAGCCATTGCTCTGCAATACAGCTGTGATATTTCATTACAACAGACCCAGTGGCAACATGCCACAGCAATTTAGTACTCCAGTAAGTTAAAAATAGGGCATCCTTCTGAAACAAAATAATGGCTCCTCCCTAAATTCTTAATTATGATGGATTTCTAATTTTCTATTTCTCCTGTCTGCATTTACAATCAACAGGTGAAGAAGAAGGTAAATGAAAAAAGTGTTTCACTCAATCAGCTTCTCACTAATGAAAAGTCAGCCTGGTGATTGTTCTAATTACAAAATAGAGTCCTGATATTTTTTTCAGTAACTTCCTTGACACTGTCAAAAGCACTTTGTCAAACACTTTCATGTCATTATATTATTTGAGGGATCAAAGATATTTTTGATGAAGTGATTTCGTTTCATGCTTTATTACCAGCTTTGACATAAATTTCCAGAGAGACCCAAGGGCATTCCTTTTTACACTGTAGCATAGTCTTGTTAGCAATTCAGGTGGAATAAAACCACTCAGCTTCACTTTATGGTCTTGTGCCCTGAATTTTTCACATGGCACCCTTCCAAACATAAGGAACAGTATAGCAGAGCAACATTAAAATCTTATGCTCTTAGGACAAGATTCTTCTAACACATAGTACCTGTAATCCCTTGATGGTATGATTTCTACACTTGGTAGCACTTTAAAATTATTTTAAAACAATACTGTGCTCAGAACAAGTGCTCTTTTTTTCTTCTATTCTATCAATATACACCAAAAATGCTTATTTTAATTTTTTTTATTTATCTGGAAATGACTTTAAATCACCTCTTACATAGTCACAAATTAGGAATCTTGCATCTGCTTTCTCATAAGCAGGTTAAATGCAATGTTTCACATATTATCAAATAAAGGCCAGTGGGAAATGGTGCCATTTTCCACATTTTGTAAGTACCCAGATCTGAAAAGGCTGAACCTCAAGAGAAGCAGAGATCAAGCCAAAACCTTCTCTGCGCAGAAAATAAATGTAAAATCCTAGAGTACTTCTCTGATACCCCATCTTTGTCACTGTAACCCATTGGCCATGTGCACAGAGAAAGCCAAAACCTCACACCAGTATTTAAGATGAAGGTAGAGATAATAATGAAAGCTAGATTAAGGGAAAACACTGAGAATAATATTGAGATGCAGGAGGATAAAAACCTGTACCAGTTGCAGAATCCTTATTTTAAACAGCTAAGTATGTTTCTACTGCAGCTGCTGCATCAAGACCAAAAATTTAACATTATCTTTTCTATCGCTTCTTTAAAAAAAAAAAAAAGAAAAAAACAACAACAACAACAAAAAGAAAAGCACTCACATGGTAGTGACATACCTAGAAGTAAAAATCTTTTGGTTTTGTCTCCTAAAATTTTCTGGTTTAAAACAAGAAACTTTGCATTTGCAGAGCCCTTTCCAACTTGAAAATCAAAACTATTTTTTTCCTTTACATGGCATTAGTAAACTACAGCCTCTGCCATCAAAATGGCACTGATATGTCTACCTTTTACATGTAGGTTTTTCCATGGAAACATGACTTCCACCACTACACTCTTTGTTTTTATCCCTCCTTCTACTTTTTCTTAATTGGGAATACATCCCTTGTTGTGGAAACTAATTTAATGCTACATCTCTTCCAAGTCAGTGGCCGTCAACCCACGTCACGCTCAAGGAAAAGCTTCAGTCAATAAGGCAAACAACAAACAAGCTCTGATTTGCCCTGCATCACATAAAAAATGTACACTGCACCAAAGAATTAACCACAGAGTACTTTATATAAAATGGAAAAAAAAAATCAACTTCCACATTTCATTTCCTTCCAGAAGAAATGAACTGGCATAATCTGTCAGAAAATCCTTACACATGAACATGACCAGTTACCACATTAAAGGGATCAGCTCAATTTACCGCTGATGAGAAACATGACTTCAAGAAAGAAGTAGTTTTTGAGAATGTGCAACCTCCAAAAGGCATATTATCAGTTCTTCAACCTGGGCTGTGAAATGTCCCCACTACTCTGCCATTACTGGGTTATAGAATGTGAAGAACTCAAGGGACAGCTGACAGCTGAGCAGGGTAATGCAAGCACACCTGTGCAAAGGCGTTCTGAAGCTCCATTGCAACAACCATTGCTCCCCTGATTTGGAGTGTAAAATGAATTTTTTACATTAAAGTGGGAGACTGCAAAGACACAGCAATGCCTTAGCCCCAGGTCTCTTTCCTGCCATCCTTAAATGGTGGAACTGATGGCATAAGGAGCAGAACACAGAATGGAACACTGAAGCTTTCTCTTTGCTGGAAATATGGCTTTTGTGCTTCTAAGGACAAATAACAGACCCCAGAAGACCTGTGAATCAGAATCAGAAACATGCAACATGTATTACAACGGTGATAGATACAACTATGTTCTTTCTGACAGGAAAACAGAATTTTATCAAATAATTTCCTCCTAGATAAAACTTACATGCATGCATAAAACTCATCTGTATTTCACACCATACACAGCATCCCAGCATACACAGAAGTGTGACTAGTTTTTCTATTAGTGAATTTATAAAAAGATTGTCACACTGACTGATACTTTCTCCATGCCTGTGTGTCAGTCTGATTTTAAGGGCTTCCCCAAATGCATCAAATTCTCCTGAGGGATGCATAGTGTTGGCTCACTCATTATCAAAATTTAACTCAGTAAGCTGAGCGCAGACACAGGTAAACTAGTACCCTAATTTTACTGTTGGTATTGCACATACTTCTTTCAAAAACATTTGGTATACCACCTCAGTAATTATAACTGTATGCATTAGGATCTGTTTCAATAATCTCAACTTTTCAATCAAGACTTAATAAACCTGTCTTATCCCTTGTTTTGCAGTTTGAAGGGTAGATATTGTAAATTAACTAAGATAATAATCAGAATTCTTATTTATTAAGCATAAGCTAGAAGACCTAAATGTGAACGGGACATCAAAAGAGTAGCAAAGTGCAAAAAATCTTAGCATTTTGACTGCCTTTGTGTTTCAATTTTTGTTCATTTTCTCACTGATAGTAAAGTAACATAAAAAAACTTATGATTCTCTTTTTGAAGACCCTCTCATGATTATTGCACACAAATCCACCTTTCAAGAATTTTTAAAAATGCTTTATCAAAAATATCTCTCCTGTAATACAGGACTGTTCTATCAGTCCAATAACCATTTTTTTTAAATTTCCTAAATCTATTTGAGAAATAAAATTGTCTCCAAAAGATACAACTTTTTTCCCTCTTACAATCACTTTTTCTCACAGCAGGGGTTTCAGAAATAGAAACATTTACTGTTTATTAAAGGACACACTTCATTCCTCCACCATTCTGGAGAAGCAATATTCTTCACCCAATTTGTCAAATCAGATTTTTTTAAAATTATCCTGAAATAAAATTATATTTGGTAATCAAATAGCAATGCAATTTTAGTTGATGTCAGCCATTGAACAGTGTGATATTTCACCATGTACCTTAATAAAGCCTGCCTGGTCTTCATTCCTGTAGACACCTTCTTTATGGACATAACCAAACTAGCTGTAGTAGGAGAAATATTGTTAACACTTTTTATTCACATATATCTGCTCAGTCAAAATTTCTTATCTACGTACTGTCACATTCAAAAGACACTATGCTGTAGGGAGACTTGTAAGGGGGCACAGTATTCCCCAATGAGATGCAGCTGTGTTGACACCTGTAAGTAATCGAGAACCAGGGCCATAAAAGGGTGGAGCCGGACAAAGAGTCAGAAGGCTGCAAGAAGAGCTAGCAGAAGGCTGCCCAGAAGATGACTGCAGAGGAAGACTGCAAGAAGCAGGAGAAGGCTGCTCAGGAAAAGACTGCAGGAGAAGAAGATGGTGAGTTCCCCTGGAGGGGGATGAATAATTCCAGAGGAAGATTGACCCCAGGAGGGTAGACTCCAGGAGAGGGTTGGAGAAGCTTTGGACATGCCAGGGCTCTGTGGTAGTCTGGCAGCAATATCTTTCATTGGATCGCTGCTGGATTAGCTGCAGATGCTTCTGGCTGGGTGCTTCAGGAAAAGCCCCTGGAGGGGATGGACATGCATCGGGGAAAGCCCCCGGAGGGGCTGGACTCTGCTGTTGTAATGTATTGCTGTAATATAGAAGTATTGTTGTATTGTTTACTGTTATGTATAAGTATTAGTGTAAAGTGTTTGGGGCTACTGTGACCCACTGGGATGGAGTGGGGGAGGCGGCGTTGGTGAAGCTGAGAGTGGCAGGTGGAAGCCACAAAGAGGTCTAGGCCTGATTATCTAATCAAGACACCTGGGAAGAAGCCACAAAGAGGTCTAGACCTGATTATCTAATCAAGACACCTGGGAATAGGTGAGCCACCAACAAGTAATGAGGGATTTGGTTTGGGACATTTAAGGTATTTACTTTGAGTTATGACTGCCTCGACAAATAGAGATAGATGCTGGTGTAATGTAGCTGGTATAACGTATTTCTGTAATGCATAAGTATAGTTGTATAATATATTACTGCATATGTATTGTTGTAAACATGTTTAATACAACACTATGCCTCATTCCAATGAGCTATTTTTCATGTTTTTAATTTTGTCTTGGGTTACCTTGTGCATTCTTGGTAGGACAATGAAATAAAAATAATTAATAAAAAGAAGACCTATTTTTTCATTTGGTAAGAAATTTAGTGTCTGATCTCTTTAATCTTCCACCAGTTCAGGAGCTAGCATAGACTGCTACCCAGGTCAGGTAAATCTTATTTATTTGGTAGAGCTAAGGTGGCATTTTTGCCAAACTGTATGTTGGGGAAGAAAACCCAAAACATTCTCCCCAGTGTTTCTTCTGATTGACTCTGTTTCCTTTCCTCTGGTCCTTCCAAATTTCCTGCCTTACAAGCCTAATTATTGACATGCAAACTAGACAAAAAAAAATATACTGTTCTTTTTAAGAAAAAATGATGGGTAATCAGTTACTTTTCAAATATTTCATGCAGTATTTCTACATTTGCACATCTATAAATCTGTCGTGTTAAGGCTTATTGCACATTGCTGACCTTTTTTATTCAGTTCTACTCTCAGCTTATCTATTTTTTTTATTTTTCTTGAGGATATTGCCCATTTCTTGATTGCATGGCAGGTATTATATCTGTTTCAAGCAGAAGTGCAACATCTGCAGCCTCTCCTAGGGCACAGTGCCCTCTGAGTCAAGTCTTTAGCATGATGACATTCATTCATTCATTCATCCATTTTTTAAGAACCCAGAACATTGTTCTAAAATGTCTGGGCTTTTTAAAACTAACCTGATTATCTCAGGAGAATGACAGTTCTGCACAAAGCCACCCTCTCTGCATACTTGCTCAATGCACTTCTTAGTCCTTACTTCAGACAGGAAGACATTAGGCAGTGTGTTAGCATGTTTTAAGCATATTGAAACAACTACAAAAAATACCAGCATGGAATGTGTTACAGGAAGTAACTCATTAGAGGAAAAAACGAGAGCAGTGAAGGATGAGCCGATGACACAAGTGGTAAAAAACCTCTCCAATAAATTGTTTCAATCTGTACTTCCAGCACAGCTCCTGTGCTGTATTGGAGGTACAGATCCTAGAACTCATGCGCCTGTCAGAAAACGAAAAACTGAGAAAACAGGATTACACAACTACACCTAAATGTGAGGGTATTAGTGAAGTGGGATAGAACAGAATACGTGCCTGGAAAAAAAGCAAAGGAAGCAAAACTGGACATATCTACAGATCTAGCTTATCTAAATTAAATGAGATCACTTTGGCCAGAGCTCTATCCAACATCAGTTGATGCAACTGAGCACTGTTCATCCATTTCAACAGGGTGGAACAAGAGCTTAACCTACCTGCTGAATAACTCCTTTCAGTACCTATTTAAAAAACAGTAGTTGCAAGACAACACAAAAAGCCTTGCCTTCATGAAGTTCTAGATTTCAGTGTTTATTTAGATCCATCACTATGAAAGCACTGACACTACATTTAAAATTGTATCCATAGGATAAGGACTTTAAACTTTTGATTAAAAAAATATGGAAATAATTGAAAAGTTAATTCCCATTATTAGGAAGGTCCAGGTAATGTCACAGTGAATTTATGTGTGTGTAAAAGAGGAAATCTCTGTTATCTCTCATTGTTGCAAGTTTAGAAAAAAGCTTATTTTGGAGCTTAATGGTAATCTAGTTTTGTTCAGGTAGACTAAAATAAGTACAGAAATTAAAAGGACAAAACAGTGTTTTACATTTTCTTACTCTACCTAAATTTACAGTGTACATTGATGACAGTGTACAATGATGGACAAGGCATGTCATAATAAAAATGTACCATAACATATGAGGGTTTGCAAAGTTTATTTTGTTATTGAGAGCATTGTCTGCAGAGAAAAGCTGTATAGAAAAGGGTCTAGTGAATGTCTACTCAGAAACAATATTGCATTAGCCCTTAAGACCACTTAATCCAATTGGAAACTGAGCAATTAAAAACAATGAGCTTAGATTATTGCACTTGCCTTTCCAATGTTTTTTGGATTTAGAGGAGCATCTTTCATTTAGAAAAAGAAAAAAAGTTTCTTCTTTATTTTGGGAAGAAAAACATGAAATATGAAAGCCTATTTTGTATGCAGTAAAATATTTATACTACTCCTCTGGTAATTTAATGCTGCTGTTATTACACCCTTTCCTTGATGGTAGGAGAATTTCCTCAGGTTGGCTGCTGGAATTCAGACAATGGGCCCCTGTTCTCATGCCAGTCATTTGCTTTAAACACATTAAATAATAAAAGACAAAGAGAAGGAGCAAAAATTAAAGCTTTTTTGGGGAAGCCTTGAAGATGCTATGTAAGCATTTCCCTCTCCAGCCAACAAGCACTGCTCATGAGCTGAGAGAGGAGCCAGAGTTCCACCTTCTCTGCTGTGGTCTTTCCCACACCTTGCACACCCTCTGTGCAGAGCTTGCTTATCTCTGGTTATTT
>NW_005054352.1:4832606-4834435 GCF_000277835.1 Geospiza fortis | reverse complement strand
CCCTTTTAGTCAGCCCTTTTAATAATGAATCACAACGTTCATCCTTAATAAGCAATGAAGAGAAACCATACACATGGGGCAACATTCGTCTGCCAAAGAAGAAATACTGCAGACTACGCCCCCTCAGCCCCTGATCCCCTGGCATTAAGAATGACAGTAAAACTCCTCACATCTGAGTCCTCACACCTCGCCAAAATTATGTTGTTCTAAAAACACAGGACTTGTGGAATTCGCATATTCTCATGAGTGCTTCTGGGGCTGGGGGGGAAAGCCTTTACAAAACAATCGACACCACTTTCTGATTTGTTCTATATTAGTTATGTTTTGATTTTTTAAAAATCTAAGTTTTATCTTTCTTTTGTTCTTTGGAGATGCTCACAATTTACCCCCCCCCCCCAAAAGCCATACATCTGTTTTGGAAATAGAAATATTTTTCAACTGTAGCCCCTTCCCCTGAGGAGGTGAAAACTACCTGCTAGGATACACAGCATGGTCACTTGTGAATCATATATACAACAATTATACATACAACATATGTCTGCTAAGTGCAATGTCATACGCTACACTACTGCTCAACCATGTTGCAGTAGTAAGAACTGACCTAATTTCCAAGCTACTCACACAAAATCAAACGGTTATATCAAGCATTACCATCTAATACACTGTCAGAATAGCCACGCTTTACCTGGCTGCATGTTAATTTCAAAGCCAAACTATCAAATACTATGATGAAATGAGATAAATATTATAATGAATAAAACATTTTATAAAACAAAGCCTATAGGGAAATTAGTATATTCTTTAAAATTTTATTGTTCAATCCAGTTAAGATGTTCCAAGGACCAAGCAGACTTTTCAGGTTAATGTAACCTATTTTTTTCAGTTTGATGTAACCTATTTTTCACCAAAAAGTTGATTCAAGAGATTTTGTTTTCCAGTTACAAATACCTCTAAAACGGCTTCAGTGGGGCACACAGTAGTAATGGCATGCTGAGAATAAGAGCCCTCCACATTATATAACCCCAAATCATTTTTTCAAACAGAAAATAATTATTTCCTAGGAAAGCGCATTTTAAAACACTTTTAAAAGCACCTTCAGAGATGTGACACTTAGTTTAAACAAATTTAAAAAAGACAAAAAAACAAACAAAACAGAAAGTTTCACTGATGCTGTTTGCCCTGCCAGTCTTTAACTGATCCTATTCTCATGTACAGATTTTGGCAAACCAAGATAATTTTTTGCCACCCACATATTGCTCCACTTACAAGTTGGTCAGAGTGGTACTGGATCTTCAGGTACTGCCTAGGGGCTAGGTAACCCAAAGAGCACATAGCAGAGGACTGCTCACAAAGGAACACGCCTTAGAAACAGACACCTTCTTCATCCCTGGAAGTTCACAGCTTGATAAGACAAAGCAAATTGAAGCACAGATGAAATCCACCATCCCTTATTTCCCTTTTTACCCCTTTCACAGACCTTTATGGGCAAACACACACACTGAATAGAATACAGACACACAATATTGGTACCTTCAGGTACTCACAAGGGGTTTTAAAGGCAGCAGGCAAGGTAATTAATAGTAAAGTTGGAACTATTTCTAAATTAACTTTCCAGCAACAGCGACCGCAGCCCTCCAGGCAGGTGCTCAGCGGCAGACACCAGCTCCCGAACGCAAAGCGGGCTCTCACCGTACCTTAAGGAGTCTGACAGAGGGGAGGAAGGCGGCATGGCACAGCTTCCGGATGGTCCAGTTGAGTGGCCGGGGTGCCTCGGTCTGGTTCATGACTGTCCGCAAATCCCAGCGGGAGATCAGCCGCAGACCTGACAG
>NW_005054352.1:4799059-4832403 GCF_000277835.1 Geospiza fortis | reverse complement strand
CTCCCGCCCGCCTCCGAGAGCAGCAGGGCTGGCCAGGCTCGCAGCTGAGCCACCTGCCTCACTCATGCGCCTCATGGGCCAGAAGCAGGGCAGGAGGAAGCGAATTCAAATAAAGCAAGGGAGGGGTACCTGCACTTTCTTTCCCAGAGCATTGCGAGGAGAGGGAAACCGGCATGAGGGGAGGTGGGGCCAAGGCTCAGAAAAGAGAGGGACCGCGGCGGGGGTGAAAGAAATAAATTCACTCTTGATTTACTGATACAATGGCCCTAAGAAGCCTTTAATTGATCTGGCACAGTACCGGTGTGCTAGTGGCGAGTGGCTGTGGGGAGAAACCGTACTATAAAGGCATGAGGGCTAACATACACATCCTGGCAAAAAAACCCTCAGACAAAGCCAAACCAATTCATCCCGTTTGAATATTAAATATGCTCACTACGTAATTCTATCAAAGATATGAAAATACGTGAAGTAGTATTGCTTGGGCAATTCAAGTACGCCAAAATATGTTTCCATTTGGGGCAGTAAATGGCCTTCCCAGATAATGGAGATGTTCTTAATGGCAGGCAGTTCTCCAGCCAAAGAAAAATACCTTTTTTTCTCCCTACTTTTTTTTTTTCTTTTTTTCTTTTTTTTGGGCATGAAGATTACATGAAGGAGGAGTTAGGAACTGTAAAAGAAGCATTCTCTGAAGCAATGGTGATTTTTCATGTTGCCAGTAATAACCAGTTTTTACTCAGATTATGGACGAAAACACCATCTTAAACTTTACTGCTTCTTAGTAAAGTTTAAATCTCTCATAACTGAGGTTAGGAAATACACATCCAATTTATTTAGCTAGGATTCACCAATCTGCCATTTTCACATTTTCTTTTAATCTCCATAAAGCACATATATTTCTCCTCTATTTATAATTTATTCTTAGAATTGTGTCTACATTAATCAGAAAAGCTGAAGAATTGTCCAAATGAGGTGTAAAGAGATGAAGACTATTGTTTCTTTTGAACATAGGCATACCAATCAGCTCCTCTTCACTGTAGCCTCTCAGGAACTGTATAAAGGTTCTTGTTCAATGTCAGTGTTGGATTCAAAAATGTTCTGCCCAGAATATAAAGTTCAAGAGCAAAGTGCAAGACTAACTGTGCACCAGAAGAGGTCATACTTGTTCCACCCCACTGTACATGGAAAAATTATGGAACCTCAAATGTACAGGGACTAGACCATGAGTTGTCTGTAGAATGGAGTGGGTAGAACACCAGGAGACATGACTTAGTGACAAAACTTGTGCAGATGATTTTCTGGTTGTGACTGAGCAGCTAGTTAAAACGATACCTATTTAAATACCTCTTGAGTTCTGAATGTATTTCTTTTATGAAAGGAGGAAAAAAAAATTGTGTTGTTAGTGAAATTAAACTTGAGTAAGTAAATATTATTATCTGCAACTGCTTTTCCAAGACTGTATAAAGGAGAAAAAATTTAACAGGTAGAAAAAAATAATCCTGACTTAAAATAGCTTGGACCATGGAAGATGTATAGCATGGTAACTTTGTTCAGCTATAAGCGTAATCATATCCAGTGATCAAGCTCTTGGGGTTCATAGTTAAAAGAAAGAAAATAAATCAGAAACAAGAACTCAAGACCATGGCTCCCCCCTGTCCCACACCCGCTCAAGTAATGCTTAGATCTTTTTTCTACCTTTGAGTTCAGAAAGGGGTTTCCTGGGAAGGTACCATACTCATCATTAGCTTGTCCCTTTCACATCTACTTTGCATTAGGTATCTGCTGTAAAGCAAAATGTTCAGCCTGTGTGTTTGGGACAAAGAAGACAAAGGAGTCATAGCATGCTGCCCTTCTTTTCAATGAATAGAGTAATAACTCTCTGAAGATGCTGGGGAGCTAAACACAATGAAGAAACATAACAGATAGCTTTAATAAACTGAAAATAGTGAGCCCGATGTATCTTCTGGCTTCCACAGAGCTTCCTGTCTTTCAGATGAGCTCTATCATTGCCTTCTTCTGCAAACAGTACCTTAGGGATGAGAGTTGTTATATGCTGCAGTGTTTAATATACACCAACCCTTATTCACATGTCTGTTTTCCTTGGCTTTGTACCTTGCCTAATCATTTGTACTTGCACAAAGTGAGTGCAAGAATATGAACTTCTGCCAGTGGCAGTGAGGAAGCTCTGATAGCAGGATATTATCATGAGATAGGAACTTCACTTCTACCACAAAATCCTTGGGTGTCTTTGGGCAGACAGTTTAAACTGCTTGTCCTTAAGGCCAAGCCTTAATTAGTTTTATTTTTAATGTATGTTTCTTATAAGCAATATTGGAATGATTTTGAGGCTATTAAGTGTAAATATGAGGAAACTGAAGCAAGGAGATTTCTTTCTATTTCCAGCACGCCCTCACTTCCCTACCCCCATTTTGGTAAGCATAGATGGTGAAGATTTGGAAAGTACAGAAGAAAATTCTGAAAAGCTTCATTTTTCCCCCGAGATTCTGACGATAATGATTAAAAATAGTAGTGAAATGGAGGACAGGAGGAATATTATTTGGGGGGGGAGGTTGTGTGGTTTGGGGGACTTTTTTATTATTTCAGTGAAAAAGTCAGAGTTTGAGTCTCATATTTCTGGTGGAAAAAGCAAGTGCTCTGATCAGATCAACTCCTACAATCTGGGGCCTATTAGGAGCAAAGATGTAGCAATCCCACTAGAATTTAAGACTTGCTTTGCTAGATTTAAGAGACAGAGCTGCCACTTTCATATTAAAACATTTTTTCCTTGAAGCATGCTCCCTGAACCATCAGTATTTACCTCTGGTTCCTTGTCTGCTGCGAAGGAGCACCTTTGGTACCACAGGAGAGAAAAGCAAACAGAAGACAAATGCCATTGCTTCCTGCAACACAGACAGATTTCTACTCCTCTTAAAGCTATTGTTCATGGAAAGCATTTTTTGACCAGCTCTTTTTGGATTCCTGCAATCCAACATGACAATAATTCTACTCTTAGAAAGTTCTGATACAGTAAAATTTAATACCTCTGGAAATGCTACAGAACAAAAAGCTTCTGAGAAACACATCAGCATCCAGACTACTCTGACCACATCAGCAATGTCCAACATTTTCAACTTGAGAGCAAAATTAAACAAAAAGGTATTATAAGCAAACCCCAACACTACTCTCCTATCCTGTCCAAGTAACAATTCCTTTATGAAACAAGAGATGCTGTGTAAATGGCAGGACCAATAAATGAGAGAGACATATTGGTCACCATGGTAGAAAACCTCTTCTATGTGCCCACTACCTATCTGTGGAGAAACATCAGGCAGAAGAGTTTTCTCATTATATCACACCTGTTTTCCCATGTACATCATAGACCAGGATCATAAAATAATAAAATCATAGAATAGTTTTGTTTGGAAGGGATCTTTAGAAGTAATCTAGTGCAACATCCCTGCAATAAGAGGGACATCTTGAAGTAAACCTGGTCAGAGTCCTGTCCAACCTGACTTTGAGTGTTTCCTGAGCTTAGGAATCAACCATCTCTCTGGCAGCCTCTGTCAGTATTTTACCCCTTCTCACTCTAAAAAACTTCTTCCTTATATCTTGTATAGATCAATCTCCTTCAGTTTAAAAACTGCTGCCCCTTTCCCCATCACAGGAGGTTGTGATAAATGTCTGTCCCCATCTTTCCTATAGGCACCTTCAGATATGGAAGACTGTTGAGGGTCTCTCCAGAGCCTTCTCTTCTTCAGGCTGAATAACAACAAGCCTCTCAGCCTTGAGGTGCTCACAGGAGAGGTGCTCCAGCTTACTGATCATCTTTGTGGCCCTCCTCTGTCCTGGTGACCCCCAGAGCTGGATGCAAGACTCCAGATGGATCTCAAGAGAAAAGAGCAGAGGGGCAGAATCCCCTCCCAGGCCCTGCTGGCCACGCTGCTTTGGATGCAGCCCAGGACACAACTGTTTTTCTGGGCTGTGACTGCCCAGGACAGCCTCTCATCCACCAGCATTCCCAAGTCCTTTTTTTGCGGGGCTGCTCTTGATTTGCTCATCACCCAGCCTGCTCTGATACTGGGACTTGCTCTGACCCAGGTGTAAGGTCTTGTACTTGGACTTGTTAAACCTTGTGAGATTCCCAATGCCCTACTTCTCAAACTTGTCCAGGTCCCTCTGGATGACACCCTGCCCTTCAAGTGAGCCAACTGCACCACTCAGCTCAGTGTCATTTGCAAACTCGCTGAGGGTGCTCTTGATCCTGTTGTCATTGATGAAGACTGGTACTACTACAGACCCCTAGAGAACAATTCTTGTACAGATGTTGGTCAAAAAATTCACCACTACCCTCCAGATGTGATCATCCATCCAACTCCTCATCCACTGAATAGTTCACCTATCAAATCCATATCTCTCAAATTTAGAGAGAAGGATGATGTGGGGACCATGTCAAAGGCCTCAATACAACACTGAGAAGAAAGACATCTTCACAGTGTAGTTAGAGAGCCACTTTGTCAAGGCTGCCTTGCTCTTGGACCAAAGGGCTTGCACTTCCCAGTAGGATAGCAAATACCAGAAAAAAATAGAGCTACCCTTGTATTTAGAAATAGAGCTACCTTTGCTTGCAGTGGCCACCATGGGTCTACTACACAAACATGCTGAGGTGGAGGTGCTAGTTCTTCATAAGATATTTTGTCCATCCCCTAGGTTTGTGGAGGAAATGGCAGGATGGCAATAGAAAAAGAAATAATTCAGAAGCTCCTGTTTCAAAGTCAGTGCTAACAAATCCTTCAATTCATAAAGAATCACAATTCACCTTAGTATCCGGTCACTTTGAAGGGCTATTAGCTAAATAGTTGAAAAGTATATCAATGAACAGAAAGCTACGATAATAACAGCAAAAGGGTATTTTTCTACATACTCATATTCCAATTTGTGTCCATTTCATATGATTTCTTGCAAAAATCAGAGGATAGAAAGATAAGTTTATTTTTTTAAGGTTTGGATAAACTATACTTAATTTGATGCTTGCCATAACTTCTTAGGAGACACAAATTTTATTGATGTTTAACTCAACTGATAATTAAATTATAAAATTAATCCGCTGCTCTCACATCTTTTCTATTCATTGCATGCCTGAGGGTTTTTTTCTGCTGTTATCTCTGCCAAGATATTTCACAGGTCTTTTGCCACATGCTCATAATTCCCTCTTCCCCAGACACAGACACACATACTAATGTAATGTCTGTCTACTTATTAAATATTAATTAAATAACTTGCTATAGATGAAGATAATTCCATAGTTTCAAGCATATATATAAACATTATTGTATGTAGCTATAAATCATGTCTTCTGGCAACTGACTGAAAAGATGAAGTAAAGGTTATTCTTCCTTTTACCCCAAGTTTTATAAGGATGTGATGAATATTGAATATGATTATTTTATATGCCTACTACCTTGAGATTTCCTTAAACTGATCTGCATCTGGCTTTTGCCTGGAAAAGCACCTAGCTGGGCTGCCACAAGAGATCTCAGCGGTACCACAGCGCACAGGACTGTTGAGAACAGGGGAAGCAGACTGGTGAGAGAGCAGGTGAACTGGGCAGTGCAGCACACCCACTGTGCCCCTGTCAGAACTGTTTTTCTAGAGACCCCGTTTGATTGTTCCCAGTTCCAAAATACAGAAGCGGAGGAGTCTCAAAGTCACACTATGGACTGAAAATGTCTTTGTACAGATAGGTTCACAAAGAGCCTACACCACTATTTGTGGTTTGTGGTTTCTGCAGCTACTGATAATTTGCACTACTTTACCTTCAGTTACTCTCCAAGTATTGTAAATCTACCTACCCTTAAATATTGAAGCTGTATCTTTGAATGGTGTATTACATCAGAAATTCCTCTTTAACTGCAGGCTGAAGCCTTTTAGAATTTATCTTTGAAGGAGGTTAAGGCACATAGGCATGTAACGGTTATATTTTGGGACTAGAAATGTCCATGGTTGATTGTTACTTAGGTACAAATGCCACATTTTAAATTGGAGTCTATCTTAGTTTAAATAGAATTTCAAGTGTAGGCAAGCTGTCAGTTCTTTAACCTCTGCAGCATATGACAGAAATAAGGATGCTCATACATTTAGATTTATGTTTATGTTAAACATTTCTTTCCATCTTAGCCATCATGTTCTTATCTGAACTGTTTAAATTTGTGTAAATACTTTCTCAATTTTGACCTATAATATTATTTTCTTTATAATTTCCCATTCAGATATCAAATTTACTAAGTTATTTTGGTGTAGTGTTTTTTAGTCTTGATTATTTTGCTAGAGAAAATGCAGAAAAAATACAAAATTTCATGAGAGCAATTCACCTTGACTGTTATGCCTTGCAATGAAGACCCTATAGAACAACTCTCTTGCACTTCTGTACCTCACTTGACTTAGACAGATGCAGTATGAGACAAGGGCAACTTCCTCACTTCATCTCACAGTATTGCTGAACCAGAAAACAGTTTACCCTTTGAAAGTAGCAATGAATTACAAAAAATCTCTAATGCCTTCTTCTATGGAGTTATAAAAACCCCCAAAATCACCAAATGATATTTTCCACAGGTACTACATTTCTGCATACCTCACCCCCTCAACTTCTGCCCTCCTCCCAAAGGTGAAGAACCCTAGTGCAGACACCACATCTGATGATGAAGCCTCCTGCAGCCACTTGTTTCAGATGCTTTGAGCACATTTAGTGTTTCATTACTGACCTGTCTGCTTTCCTGAGTAATTCCCTTCACTATATTTTTATGATTTTCGAATGCATCAGTGTGGACAGCTAATCCTACATTGCCTTCAGTGCTTTCCCCAGCTACTCAGTTGGCTGTGTACCACTGTTCATCCTGCTTTGAGGAACCAATCTGGCCCCCAAGCCCTTGTGGTGAAGGGTCTCTCTCTGTGAATAGTTCAGTCACCAACACTGAAAAGACCACAGAGGGGCACCCTCACACTTGTGAGGAAACACACCAGTGGCTGAAAGCCCAGGAGAGACTCAGCAGGCAGCACAACAGAAGCAGCTGTGAGGAAAACTGCCAAATCAATGTAACACAAACAGGTATAGTCCCAGCAAATAACAGCAAAATTACTTGCTAAAGAGTGAAAATTGTGTTTATTACACAGGTACTATGAATTAACTAACTGTATACTTGAACTTTCACTAGGAAATCCTTCACAGAAACTTCAGCCTCAATGAAAAAATGAAGCTTGACTAGAATTTTAAGTAATTTTTCCACACACATTTTGCACAGCAATGTCTTCTACTAGGCAATGAGAGGACAATGTATAGAGTTGGATTTTTTTTCACAGCATAACACAAGAAATTGTGTAAGGCTGAGCTCTTGAAGAAATTAAACAAACAAGGAATGGCAAAATCTGGACAAAAATACTTCAACAACAATATTATTCAAAACCAAACTTACCTTCTGAAATAGACACAAATTACTCCAGTGGTCTACTTTAAAATACGCTTTCAAACTAATAACTTTAATTGGGTCTATTTTCAGCACTTTGTGGATTTTATTTTGATTTATTTCTAAGTCACATACCAAGTCTATGTATATTCTTTTTATATTCTGGACTAACAAACACCTGCAATTTTACACCCTATTTTCCCTGGAACAATTATAGGCACATCTGGAGAGCAACAAACTCTGGATGGTGTTTTCCATGTAGTCCATTGCAATTATTATATATTTGCATACAGTGTCATGTTGGGAAGAAACCAAAGCCTGGGGCCTTTTGGACTGGTCACTGATCAAAGCTGCAGGAAGAGTAGTCAATATCTCTGGAGACAGTAATCTAGTTTCCCAGTCAGAGGCAACAGATGGGTGACACAAAAAGTGCCAGATGACAGCAACAGTAAAAAACACATCAATTCTATCAAATAAGCTGTAGTCTCAGCTTGCATTTGCCTAACAACTTCCTGAGGCTGATTTGCTTTTTAAATCTCTTTTGTTGTTATAGAATTTGGACCCTTTTGCTGCTTAGATGTAAAGTATAGCGTAGTTCCTTCCTCAAAAGAAACCACAGAAATTTAAACCACTAGAAACTAGATATTCATTGTTACCTTTACATTGAATCACATTTGTTTCATGGTTATAGCCAAATTAAATCAGTCCATTTGAAAAGCCATCACTCATAAACCAAAAAAATCTACCCAAAATGTGTTAATTTCTATGTCAATTCTTAGGTTGGTTGTGAAGCCTCATACTAAGTGAATAGCAAAACAACAATCTCTTATTTATGCCGGTCTAAACTCTTAAACCAGACACCAGAGTCAAACTGGAGCATAAAAATACACTGAAGAAGGATCTATAGTTTTTTGTTTTGTTGGTTTTTTTTTGGTACAGCACAACTGTAGTACTACTAATGACAGACTTAACTACGAGTTTATTTAATGAGTCAAGTTGCCCATGCTTCACTTCTCCAAAGAAAATACACGTAACTATTGGGACAGACCAGCAGAGTCCATGGGAACAGGAAAACAGAGCAAAAGAAAATGGAAGAGGATTCTTTTTTTTTAAGTGTCATTCACTTATGCAACTGGTCTTTGCAATAGTCTTTAATTGAGCATTTTCTAATGCTGCATTGTGCTCATGGCTCCCCTATCACCACTATAAAATTCTAGCCACTCATACCAATTCTTAATGGACAGATTCCACTGGCGATTTAAAGCTGCTGGAAGGCTTTTCTGGAGGAGCTTTTTTTGCTTCCCTAGCAAGAGTTTGTCAGGTCAATGTCCCCACTGTAGACTGTTCTGTAACATCCAACAGGTATAGCATAGATTGTTATTTTTAAAGGGCTCTGATATTTGAGTCCCATAATTTGTACAACTTCACTAATTCTACTGATACTTACACATCCTTATTAATAAGATTTTCAAATCACATGCCAAGATAACACATGCATATTGTATTTTAGGCTCTTCAGTACTAGAATCTGAAAAATAAATTTGAGAGACAGCAATTTCCTAATGTTTTATCAAACAATGGTTATCCTGCTAGCCTTAACCAATAACAGATTCTCTCCAGGATTGTGGGATTTCGCCTGCTCTTTCATGTTTTTAGCACTTTCTTAATACGCTAGATCAGAAATTTCAGCTCTGTGATTTATGGATTAGTCCCAGAAGGCAAACAAACAGATTCTTCCTGTGCTGTTGGCACTAAACTTGATGCCTCTATTATGTTCTGTATAAAGTATCTGTTATATTGAGGACATAAGTCATGAATTATTTTTCAGATTTATAACAAGGACTTTCTGATTAATCTATGGCTATGATTTACATATCATTTCAATACAGTAGTTAAGCTAGTTTAGAAGAGAAGAATCTGAAAACTGTTGAAACAGGACAGGCATAGGCAAGTTAGAAGTTCTTAGGAGAAAAACCTCCTCGAAAATAATAATGAGCATGTATTTTTAACATCATATTTGATAACCAATTTTTAAAATTATTTGATGTTTGATAAAATCTTCCAAGAAGTCAGCACTTGGGATTATATTTTCATATGTGGAATTTTTAGGAAATTTTTAGTTAACAGTATTTCTGTGAAAAGAACTGCACAAATGCTAAATACAATCTGTTTTTCTACCAAAGTTCATACAACAAGCCAGAGACATGAACATTTATGTACTCTTGGAAAAATTGTGACATTTTAGATAATTCATAATATTTTGTGTTTATTCCATGGAAATCCTCTACTTATCCTCTTTAATGGCTTTGGGTTTTTTTTGGTTTTTTTTTTTTAACTTTATATTAATACATACAAAATTTCAGACCTCTGAACTAGTATCTTCTCTATTTTCTGTTTTATCAAAATCTACAGACAAAATGTGTTAAAATAATAATTTGTTTGGTACATTTTTATGACTATGAATTGCTCCCAGCAATCTATTTTTCCTTTTTAAATTATTGTTTTCTCTTCTCATTTTTTTTTATCAGAGCCTTATAACTTTGTGTTTTACAATTACCAGTAACAGAAAACTGTGTATGAGGGCATTGCCTCTTGCACTACTGATGCAGCAGAGAAGAGGAAGCAAAATGGCAGATGTGATACCAGAAGGTATCTCCTGACTTGAAAGTTCCATGAATTATTTAGGTTATCCAGTCATATGTCATAATTACTGTATTTATTTTAACTAATGTTAGAGAAAAATGGCAGCTGTATGTAGTTCAGTCCTGAAAGCACTGCTTAACCCTGTGCTAGATTAAAAACTCCAACTTTCTAACTGCTGGTAAGCAATATATGAATTCCACTTCAGGCATAGTAAGTACAAAGTGGGGGTAACACAGGTGAGAAAAAGCCCAGGGCCCTTATCAGCCATTTTGACATCCACATAAACCTCCTTGTTAAAAGACATTTTGAGACAATGAAGAGGAAGAAACAGAAATGTATTCAAGTGCAATTAGAATAACCAATAACGGCCCTGGTTATATACTACATCTTTTTTTTCTTGTTTGAAAATTCTACTAAAAATAAATTGTGAGACTCGTAACATATTTATAAAGAAAGTCTTCTTATGCGTGTATCCATGACAACCTAGATTTATATTTTGAGCTCCAGAAAGTTGTTACAGCACAGCTCACATAAATTACTTTGAAGAATGTAGCAAGATAAGATGGTTTGCTACCTGAGGTGTTTTATTTGGCATAATATATAATATTTTGACTATACTGAAGCATAAAGGAAAGCAAAAGTATTATGTAGTGTTTTGAAGCCAGTCTTGCCATAAAGTAAACCTATTTTTAATACACGGAAAATGTGTAAGCACTTTATGACAAAGAATGCTGAAAATTGAAAAAAATCCCTGAAGACTTAGTAATTTAATATTAGCATATCATAATTAGGAAAGCAAAGAAACATAACAGAAATGTGAAGCATACATTGCCTGAAATAAACAAAACTTGTATTTACACTAGTATGCCTCCTACTGTGGTTCCATCTGGACTGCTTTGGGCACACAAAACCTATGTTTTCCTCTCTCTCTTACTTTGGAAAAGGAACCTGCTTTCACTAGACTAAGTATTACTAAAATTGCATTTCTGTTACACCTTTTCTTTTCGCATTTGACTTGAGAGTCATAGCATATTATTTATATAATAGATTTACACAGTAGGCAATTCCCAAGTACAGCATGGAAACAATAGGAACATAGTTCGTGAAATTATTCCAAAACAAATATCAGCAACTTACCTAGCATTTTGCTGTCAGATAAATGCATTACCTACTTTGGAAAGAGATTTTGAGGGAAGAGAGATACAGTCACTTCAATAACTTTCCATACACTGTGAAGAATTCAAGTGGTCTTAACAACTACAGCCTCTATGACCTTTTTTTCTCAGCAGAGTGTACTGCTTAAGATGGCAGGCAAAAATAGCAGACACATTTGTAATAGAGCCTTTCCATGGTCTATCTGCTAAGGGAAAAAGTTCCTGACCTCAGAGACACAATGGCTGGGTGACATACCACCAGGCAGCCTGGCACTGTGTGAATTCCTTATTTCTAGACCCACATCAGCACCTTTGGGGCCCTGGTCATGGGGGATCTTGTCGTGGGTTTACAGGAAGCAGGTTTTCTGGGAATGGAGTGGCCAGAGGCCAATAGGTGTCCAGATTTTAAATTGACACCAGGCTTGGCCACTGAGGGTGGATGCGCCTCTGAGAACACAGGGGTTAGAAGCAGAGCACTACCTTGGGCTCTCTCTTTGATTTCCGGCCAGCAAAGAGGCAAGGCCTCCCCTGCCTGGCTTCGAGCTGGGCGGGGAAGAGGAAACCTGCGGCCCGGCAGAGGTAGGCCTGACCCCTCAGGATGGAAGGGTGGTGGACGAGAGAGAGAAAGCCGGTACAGGCCTGTGGCGTTGAAGTGATATCGGCCTGTGAAGAAGGAGGGGGAAGGGGGGCGTGCAGCAGGGAAGGAGCCTGGCCGCGTGCAGGAGTTTGTTAACCCCTTTCTGGACAATGAAGACCTCACAGAGCATTTGGACCTTTCCCGGAGGGGAGATGGAGTGGATGATAAAGAGAAATGAGCAAGTGAATGACAGTCGGAGTAGTGAGTGAGGCTGGGAGAGTAAAGAAGAGGCCGGAAAGGGATGATGGAGTAGCTGGTTGCTGGACTCTTTTTGGTACAGCCATGGACAGAACCATGCTTCCTCGCGACGCAGAGGCTGCTTGCAGGGGGGGGGAACTCCCTTTTGGAGATTTCCCCTAATTTTGTCCTGAACCAGGACAGATCTCCAGTGGAGAAGTGTCTAGCTGAGGGCTACCCAACAAGATTAAAGTGAAATTCAATGCCTCCATAAAATGCAGCAGAACAAGTTTCTTCTAGAAGCCCATGACTGCAACCCAGCCATTATCTGCACCTTGTGAATTCTTACACCCTGAGATTAGCTCAGTTGGTTAAAGCGTGATGCTAAAACCACCAAAGTTAATCCCTCTGCAGGCCTTTGTCGTAAGAGTTAGACCTGATGAACCCTGTGGGGTCCTTCCAACTCAGAACATTCTGTGATTCTGTGACAGAAAAATAACAGAAATTAAGCTGATATAGGGATGGCACAAGTTTTGCAGCAGATGTTCCTGAAGGAAAGCCAGCAAGTGTGAAGGATGTTTACCCTCCATGTATCCCCAGCTGGTCAGTTGTGGTCTTCTCTGGCCTGTTGTCTCCTCCCTTATTTCCTGATAGGTGGGAAATAATTACTCTATGACTCCATTTTCTTGCCTGGAACAATGGCCTGTATGTGCAACATAATAGTCCTGAGGGTCAGAACCTTTGCTCTTTTTTCTTAATTGTATAACAGCAACTTGAGGTCTAATTTTCTGCATAAGCCAAGTCTAGTTTTAATCACTTGTATAAATATTTCTGTGCACAACATGCAATTTAGAAATACCACCAGAACCTTAGGTAGTCAAAGATAATGGGAAGGATTTCATAACAAAACATCATTATAAACACATAAACCTTTCACTCAAATTCCTTTTCATTCACATTACAGAATATTATTCTCTACAGTGTAGCATTATGTTTTACGTAATGAAATGTCATTTATACCAACCAAAACATTCTAACCTAATACAGTAAAAATTTGAGTCTGCCTTCAGTTTCTTTCAATTCTCCATGAAAAGCAGAAAATGTGCAGTAAAATTAAATGCCTTAATCAAGAACTACCAGCATGAACAATGTCTTCTGATATTTTGTTACAATAATGTGCAAATAAGTAAGATCTCATGATATGTAACAGAAGGTACTTGAGTGATTGATTTAGCAGAAAATGACATTATATTTTAACTAGAAATCTTGGGAATGCAGCTACTTTATATATGTACAAGATGTCTCAAGTCTGATGTCCTGTGCTGTCCCACCATGACTGAAGCAGACACCTGTGCCTATAAAGAAAATTTCATCCTTTCTAAAAAGCCTGTAATAAACATATAGAGAGGCATCACAATGGCCATATTTGAATACAACCATATTTGAATTTGTTATTAGCCAGCTACAGTCAAGTAGTAAGTACATTTACAGTGGTAAAAGGGTTACATGTTGCTGTATGTTTCGCAGTTTTAGAACATTGTAATTCAACTTCCTTTCTTCATATTCTTAATGGTAGGTTTATCATAACTGATTAAACAATCTGTGCCTCTGATAGCCAGTAGTTTTCCATGGAAATTAATTTGTGGCCCATTAAATATATTACCTACCATATGCCCATGAACCAGCACAATTGATGTATAAGGTTTTTATGCAGACAGCAATGACTCAAGAGCCATCATGTACAAATACTTATGAGAGTTAAAAGCAAGAACAGATGCCATGCCATGCAAGTGTGATGCTACATAAAATTCTATGACATTTAAATGCATTAATTGAAATAATCGAGCTAGCTTATGTGATGTGTTTCCTCTGTTGTTGATTAACGAATATCAAACAATTATACATTAAGAACTGGAAAATCAGTGTTTTGTACCAATATCAAAATACTAAGAAGTTACAGCTATATCTCTTGCCTATAGTTATCCTCTACGCTTTGCACTGTTTCAATTATAAGAAAAAATTACCTTGAAAGTTACAATTTTTCAAAGACCACTTTGAAATATCGTCCCTGTCTAATAGTTTTTATGAAGCAACCTTGAACATTGCCACATGATAAGAGCCAGTCACAATGAAATGTAAAATAGTATTAAGTGCTATTAGTACAAATTTCAGAGCCCAATTGTCTGCTTTGGTGCTGCTTTTCCCTGTTCATCTCAGCTAGAAAGACCAACTTAGTGAAGTTACATCTGGCTCTACTTGAAATAGTTGCTTAGATATCACTAATCAACTCCAATTAAAGAAGGAAGAAGACTTTCTTTAAACAACACTGTGGGAAAATGACTGGGGGTTTGGAAATTATGGGGGAAAATAGAGTGGCTACTCCCAGGTGGGAGCATACCCAACCTCCCAGACACAACACAATCAATGGAGTCTAAATGCAGGGTGGAGACACCATGGCCAGGCTCTGTCAAAACTCTTGAGACGAGGGCACTCAGTGTCCTCTCCAGCTGAAAACCCTCCCAGCAGCTTAAAACCAGGAGAGAGAAAGGGAGATGTCCTGCTCTCGAGTCAGCAGCTGTGGGGAAGGTCACTGGCCCAGGTCCCCATCCCGAGCTTATCTCAGGTGCTGCCCTGAGTTATCTGCCAGGGCACAGCCACCCCTCGCTGAGTAAGGGGTTTGGCAGCCAGCACTGGGTACAGATGTGGAGATGCAGGAGGGGGAGCGAGCCTGAGCCACCCCTGGCCCCCTGAACTGCCCAGTGAAGGGTCCCCACAGCAGGATGCTGGCAGACTGGTCAGGCACAAGGGCTGAGGCTTTCCTGGGGCACTGACAGGTGATCACAGGCTGAGGGTTTGAGCAAATCTCCCTTTACACGTGACAGTAGCATTGCATATATTAACTTTTATTTTTTAGCATTAATGATGACTTTCAAGAAACAACATAGAATATTGCTAAAACATACAACGGCTTTTGAAGAATCAATGAGCATACATTTCAATATATGGGGAATTATATGAAACCAATATATATAGGTAGACTTGATAAACATAAAAACTTAAATGGGATAGCTTAAATTCTTAAAGAAAAACCAACATGTCTGATCAACTGGTCAAGTTTTTTGATAATTTTCCCAGTCAATAATAATAAAGAAAAACTTCAATTTTTTTTGCCTTTTTACAAGGACATGTTGTGATAGGACAAGTGCAAATGGTTTTAAACTAAATGAAGGTAGATTTAGATAAGATATTAGTAGCAAATTCTTTACTAAGAGGGCGGCAAGGCTCTAAAGCAGGTTGCACAGAGAAATTACGAATGTCCCATCCCTGAAAATGTTCAAGGCCAGGTTGGATGGGGGTCTGAGTAACCTGGTCTAGTGAATACTATCACTGCTCATAGGAATTAAATGACCATTAAGCTCCCTCATGGAATAATTTCTGTCATGATTTTTTGATAAACATTCATTCTCCAAAATGCTCACTTACTGTGTAACTAAGCTGTAATTGAGTGCACTGAGTACACAGGCACAGAGCAGGGTCAGCGGGTTACCCAGGGCTCCATACAGGAAATTCTCACTGCTATCACACAACTCTGCCCTTGCACGTATCAGTGTCCATGAACCTGTGTGTGTCCAGTATGTTTAAATGCTTGATTCCCATCTGCTAAGGTAGTTCTTCTGGACTTTGCTGGACTCTCAGCACTGGTCTGTGTGGCCATGGATTTCTTATAGCAAGACTTAACCCTAAAAACTAAAGCAAAGAAAACCGCAAATTTTTCTCAGCTCCTCTGTCATCACATTCTCTTCCCAACTCACCAGTAGGTCCATACTTTTTCTCTTCTTCCTTTTTGCAGATATATCCATAAAAGTCTCTCTTGTTACCTTTCAATTTTTTCACTGGATTCAACTCCAAATGGACTTCATCTTTCCTAACTCTATCCCTGCATGCTCAGAGTGTGTCTCTGAATTTCTCCTGGACCACTTGACCCTACTTTTACCTCTTTTGAATTTTTTTTTGTCTTTGTCAGAAACAACTTGCTCATTCATTCAGATTTGCTTAAATCTGTGATCAAGTTGTCATCAGAACACTCCAGAAAGCTCCTGGATTACTCATGCTTTCTGTGCTGGCTCCCATCTTAATGCGTTTTGTGTCTCTCCTGAGGACCAATGCCCATGAACATGAGTTTTCCTCTCAAGTTTGAAAGAAACTCTAAGTGATAAGGTCCAGTGTTGAAGAAAAAATCTCTTCCTATTGATGAAGCTGACAGTTTTTACAGAGGAGAATCAAGTGTTCTCACACCTTCAGAATCTGTAGAGGAAGAGTTGAAGGTAAACATGCAGTTCTTGGCTCACAGAAATAGTAACTGGTCCCTGACCCTGGAGTAGTTTGCCTCCTGCCTCTTGCCATTGCAGGACCATAAACTCTTAAGATGAGATGGAGTCAGGTACATTCACACAAGTGAAGGCCTGGGGGTTCCTATTTTGCAAACTAAACCCATGTTTTGCAACTCTAAGACTTTACACAAAGTCCATTTCAATTCTTGAAGTGTTTTGCATAGGAAAATTTTTGGCTTTGGCTTAATTTGGTTTGGATTTCAGCAACTCTAGGTTTTTAAAGAGTGTGTTTAGAAAAACAAGAATGGTCAAATTTTTGACAATGGCACTTTATTGACTGTAAATTTATATTTATACAGCCTTCTAATACCGGAAATTAACAAAGTTCAGCAATTTCAAATTTAAATTTTTTTAATGCCCTAATGATCTCACATCCCTCTTCTTTAAAATGTGGACTTGTACACAGGATATGAATGACTGCTTCACATAGTAACTGCATGCCACTGATAGTCCACTAGATAAATTCTTTTCTATAATCCTTATGCTTGGAAAGTAAACAGTGTGCAAAGATTTACTCAAGACAGGAATGGTGACGATAGAGACACAAGAGATTGCTGTGAAAGGTACAAGTAACCACACAGCAGGACTTCTACTTATGCCTTATTCACGAGGTCCACAAACCTTCTCCTGGAAGACCTTGATTAAAAAATGATCATTGCAGCCACACTAAGAGCTTTCATGGGTTTCAATATCAGAGACTGCTGTGGTTTATTAAATAGCAATCAGGTAATAAAAACCAGGAGGATTATATGCACTTTGACTTTTTTGAGGAGAGGAATCAGGATAAATAAATCTAAGTGGAAACCTGTAAGCTTATCATTAAAATTAGGCACTAGTTTAGTAAAAATGTGATGAAAAATAATATCGATTACTTTATTCACATGAGGACCCTAGCTAACTTTTTATAATTCTAGATCTTCAGTTCGTAATTCTCAAATAGTCACTGAGGGTGCCTTGAAAAAAGTGATGGTTTGCCTTATATATTTTGTATATACATATGCATTTAATGTTTTCAAAGAAACAAAAGGTATTCATACTGAAAGAGCTACCTAAGAACCAACCAGTTATGGAATTATCTTTGGGCTCTGCAGATTCCTGGGAGTTACAGACTGGTTCTGGTGTATAAACTGTGCCTCTAATCAGCAAATGTCATTCCCACACCACTCCCTGTGCCTGTACAGTCTGCCTGGCACAGCTTCCAGACCATGTACTCTCAAGGACCTGTGTGAGCACACTGTGCCTGCTCACAAGATGCTTCACCCATTCTAATCCTGTAGGCTTGATTCAAGCCTCCATTTTAGGCTCTGGATTGTATTCTACAAGTAAGGACTTAACAGCTGAGAAATTCATGGATGTGAGGAAGAGTATGAGTCTTATATTAATGAGAAGTGATCACCAGGAGCAGCACACAGGTGGATAAATCAGTGTCCATGGATGAGCTAGCTTTGCTGCATTGCTGTGCACAAGGATGGGAGCACATGGAGCAAAGTCAGATTCCAGTGTGAGCCTGCTGTTCAGCAAAAATCACAGAACCAGAAGTAACATGTATTTAATGTTTCATGAATAAGGAAACTAGAAATGTGCTAAAAGGAGAATTCTGAGTTTACTTAAATTTCATCAAATACTACCTATTTAGCTTAGTGGATTGATTGTATCTAGATAGATTAAATGAATTGTCTCCTGAAATCTAATTTTTTTGAGATTTAGAATTTATATTATTAGGAGTGAGAAAAATTATGGTTGTAACACTAATTCTTTCTGTTTAAATTAAGCAAAGTAACTTTTTTTATTTTTACATCTCTCTTACCAAGACAAGAAAAGTGATTGTGACTTTTTTTAGAGAGATCAATGTGTTTAGGAGGTTAAGAAATGTGATAACAGAAGATGAGTGGGTCTACCTCCAATTAGATTCAGTCCTTATGAAAACAAAATCTAAGGCTGAAGCAGAATGATACTGGAAAACTAAGAAACAAAAAGCCATTCTCAGTAGCACACAAGACATTATTCAAAATGTTGGTAGTGAAAAGCTTTCAAAGGGCAGCAAAAGTATACTTTGATTCGGTTTCATTGATAAGGAGAAAAAAAGCAAAAATCTTCATTAGCGTAAAGCTGAGAAAAGTCTGCATGGCACTAAGGGAAGAAAGAGGATGTAAGAAATAAGAAAGTATCTTTAAAAAGTTGAACTCATGTTTGAGGAAGGCTAATAGGAAAGATGATAAACTCAAGCAGGTTAAAAACACCAGGCAGGAAAAAGAGAATCTGAGAAGCACTTGCAGACAGTATAAACAAACAAACAAGCAAGCAAACAAACAAACAAACAAACAATCAAACACGTTTAAAGACTTTAAGGAGGAGTGTTTTTTTTTAATTTTTCCCCCGTTTTTTTCTGAAATAACTTTTTTCCCCATAACTACAATCAGTTTCCATATATCTAAGAAAAATTGTCCAATTAATTAATGTTGCACTATGTTCATTGAGAGAAGTTTATTTAAATTATCAAAATAATATGTTTGTGCTGAATAATCAGCTTGACTATGCACTCTTTTCCGGCTCTGTATCTTGAGCAGGCATCTTTGAGTAATACCAGTGTGAACACATACTCTACAAGCTCTACAACACCCTGAAATTACTGTGATGGAGAACACATCGAATTTAAAGGATGACAACTGAAAAGTGGGAATTTTCTATGAAATCACAGATGGACGTTACAGACGGCATGGGCACTATGTCAATGTGCACACAGATTTGAGGAGCATAAGAACAGAAAGACAGTCAGACCAAAATACCCACATGTGCCCATGGAAGAGTGTAATAGGGCAAATACACTTACAGTGGTGAGGGGTGATAGTGTCCTAGAATCCTTACACTTACAGCTTCCTAAATTTGGGATGGTGCCTAAGTTCTTAGCAACCCTGAAGCTGGCTTCTGTTCTGTGAACATTATCCAGTCTGCAACCAAACTCATTTAGCCTTTCTATATCATCAGCACCCCTCGGAACAGATTCCTGAAAATACTTAGGCAATCCCAAAGGGTCAGGGATCAGTTATGTGGAGGCACTTAAAAACCCTTACTATGATGTTTAATGAGTTTCAATGGATAACTTAGAAAAGCCTTAAATTTGTAAAAAATGGGAAGAATTGGCAAAGAAAAGCAAATTATTATTTGCTACTTATACTTATATACAGATAGATCTTTACATTAAATAATACACAGCATATGTATATTAACTTCCAGCATCACAAACATTTTAAAAGATTATTTTCAACTAAACCTGGAATAAAACACTTAAGAAATAGTAATTATGAGATTCTAGCGAAAAGGGAATTCTTCAGAAGAAACTTCTTTCTTTCCTAAAATACAAATAAGAAGAGTTTACAGCAGCTTACCCTTCATCCCGCTGCTGATTACATGATTTCAGAACAACAACAAAAAGATGATAATCAAAGCCCAACACGAAAGCTTATTGAAGCTGGATGATTACTCCCTTCAATTTCAATAGGCATTGGAAAATACTTAGGAGGAGAAACACAGCTCAGAACATCTGCAAGTACATATCCCTCTATAGTTGCAGTTTGGGCGGAAAGCAAATTTTCAGTATGGCCAGGCCCTCTTCAGCAAATTACTTTGATGAGTAAACAGGATAATAATTAAGTTTCTAATGTTTGTACCCTATACCCCATTTCTTTTGGGAGTTATTGGGATTTACAGATATCATGTCCAACAACATAACACCATTTCTATGTGTAAGGCCTTACCTCCTTGGTCAAACACCTAGAAAATTATCATAGCTCTGATTTGTTAAAAATAAACATACTGTAAAATCTCTCATTATTAACAGAATGTAAATTACAATTTGTATGGAAGAGTCTGAAAGGAGCCTGCAAAGTGTAAATATTCACATTCAATCTTAATAGCAAAATGGTGGCTTTTAAAGCCTCTTCAGATCAGAGAGTGCAATTCAGATTGCATCATGAAGAAATTTTTTAAAGTGCAGAAAATGTAAATACTTCTCATACATGTGAAGGATGCAGAAGTGTCCTGGTGCTACCTGGGTGGATTTTAAGAGGATGATGCATAAAACAGAATTGCTTTATACATCACTACTTAGGAGACTGCTTCCTCCTCCATGACATATTACCATGAGACATTCAGTTTGCAGGAACATTTGTATTTTGCTCCCACTTCATGAAGAGAGCTGCTGGAATTGTACAATACAAAACACTCTTTGCCTTGACTACAGGAACATACTTCACCAAAACAGACTGCAACTTTTGGCTCACTGAGTCTCTTCCTAAGCTATGAGAGACTCATTTAGTTTATGGAGTATTTTGCCTTCCTGAGTATCTCTATCATTGGCCTTCCAAATGTCCTGAAGTTGCATTAATGCTCAGATGAGTAAGACACTTGAAGATGCCTTGTAAGCCTGTATTAAAGGACTTGAAACCTTAAGTCTGCAGGCTATTTATTACCTGACCTGTGTTAAGGTAACAAGGAAACTACTTTAGCAAGATTTTTTTTTTTTTGTAAAACCTTCATGGTGTCCAGACTGATGTTGATGGTATTTCCTTGTGTATGTGAGCAGATTGCATGAGCTACATGACAATCAATATGTTATACACCACTGAGTGAAAGGGATGCCATGGGACAACCCCAAACTGCTGCACTATTCTACAGCTTCTTTTCAGCTCCTTCCTCCTAGCTCAGCATGGACGGGGTGAAGAGAAAGAGAGACACAGCAGTTACTTTTGGTGTATAACAAACATGGGTGAACAAAGAAAAGTGTTCTGCATAATTCTGTATGGCACATTGGTATTTTCACAGAATTACAGAACCACAGAACATCTCAATTTGGAAGGGACTTGTAAGATTCACTAAGTAAAATTCTCCATTACTCATAGGACTACTTAAATCTAAACCATATAAGTAACATCATCCAGGAACTCCTAATTCACTGTTTCTATTAGATTGGCATTTATTACAGAAACACTGGAGTTGCACTAGCACAAAACTAGTTTTATTCATATAAATATAACCCTCCATAATGGAAGGAACTTATTGTGCATATGCCATACAAGTTTTACAAGAGCAAAAACTAGAAAGATTCAGAGAGAATTTACTGCCTCTGTATGTATTTTGAGGTAAATTGTACATTTTATATATATATATAAAATATATATATATATATGCTTTTTATCCATTAAAAAAAACTAACAAAATGCCATTAGGAAGTTTGATTTTTGAAACATCATGTGTGCCAATCATGTTTCACTGATTCATGCTAATCAGTGTTATGGGCAAGTACAAGGACTGCGGAAACACTTGTCAGTTTTAAACATTTCACTGTCCAAGAGTATTATTTTCAACATTCTGTACACTCACATAAAAGACTGAATTTTCTCTGTAGCAAATGTTGCAAATAGGCATGCAAATAAAATTAATGGAAGATGTCTGAAAGTGCAGTGATGCTTTTGAAGACAGCATAGTCCTTATTGTCTAGGCTGGGTTTTAAGATAGAATAAAATGGTGTACAGATTCTATGGCAGTTAGCACCTACATAAGAAGACCATAGAAACTGATCACATTGATGCTTGAAGGCACAGCTAGACACCGTATCTGCAAACTTGCTAAATTGCATTACACCCATTAAAATCCTCTGCTGCCAAACACAGGAGCAAGAGAATTGAAGAGCAGTGAGAGGCAGAATTTTCTAACCCACTGGAGAGACCAGCATACACTGGATATGACTTATAAAGTATTAATTAGCATTTTCATATGCAAAAGTGAGAAAAGCTTCATTGTATTCTTCTATTCATAGGCATTATTTTTCTAGAAAAATACTCTTGTTTACCAAGCAATATGCAGGAAAGCCATGAACATAAATACAGTACAGGTAAGAGGAAAACTAAGCAGATTATAATAGACTGACATGTCAAAGGTTTCAGGAAATAAAAATGTGTACAAGAGAAATTGTATTTGAGAAAATCATATTACTGGGAATCTACCACTTAGGATCTACATTATCTTAAATCCATAGTATCATATTTCCACTCTAAAAGTGTAATTAGCAAGCCACTTTCTCTCTCTTCTGTGCATTTATAGTCTTGCTCTCAACAAGAGTTGTCAAAGCAAGTGGATCAAAAGAATTCTTTGAAAAAGAAAAGCAGCAAGTTGCGTGTAAGCCTCATCACTCCATCATTTCTTTTGTTCTGGTCACCTGAAACATATAACAAGAATTTTTTCTTATTCTCTAAAAGCCTAGCCTACTTCTGACACATTACATAAAAATGAAGCATAAACAAATGCTAGTAGGCCCATCCTTTTTCTATTTTCATTTCTGCTTATTAACAAGAAATATATTTGTATTTTAATGCAACAGAACTCTGTTTGGTGTCTACTGTAATATTTTGGTCTTAGTTTCTTTTGTTTTGTTTTGTTTGGACTTTTTATTTGACTGGGGTTTTTTTGGTTTTTTAGTGGTTCTTTTTTTTCCCTTGTCTTTTTTCCAGCGCTGTGCTGATTGTAGCTGGGATACAATTCATTCTCTCCAGAGTAGCTAATATATGGATCTGGTTTGGATTTGTGCTGGAAACAGTATTGATAACAGAAGGATGCTTTAGTTACAGCTGAACAGCACTTGCACAGAGCCAAGGCCTTTTATGCTCTTCACCTCCACACTTGGGAGTGGGCTGGCTGTGCACAAGAAGTCTGGAGGGGACACAGCTGGGACAGCTGACCACAGGGATATTCCAGACCATATGGCATCATGTTCAGTGTATAAGGGTGGGGGAAGAAGGAAGAGATGTTTACAGAGCTGGCGTTTGTCCTCCCAAGGCATTGCTATGCATGATGGAGCCCTGCTTTCCTAAGGATGGATGAACACTTGTCTCTCCATGGAAAGTGGTGAATGAATTCCTTATTTTGCTTTGCTTGCATGCACAGCTTCATCTTTGCCTTTTAAATTGCCTTTTATCTCAAGACATGAGTTTTCCCACTTTCACACTTCTGATTGTCTTCCACGTCCCACTGGGGAAGACTGAGCGAGGGACTGGCTGGTGTTGAACCATGACAGGTGCCCAAATTGAAGGGAACAAAATAATTTAGGAACACTAAAGTGGAACTGAAATTTCAGAGTATTCCTCTTGTCTTTCTCTCTTAATCACTGGGGCTTAGATGGCCAACAGTATATATATAATATCACAGACAAGGAACTGTTCAGAAAACAAAGAATTAGAAGGGAAAACCACTTGATTTTTATTACCTCAATTTTTAAAATAAAGAAATCCAAGAGCCTTTCTGAAGGTAATTTATAATACCATTTTATTCTAAAAGGATGGTTTACTTAATTTGTTTAACAGATGCCTTTGACAGACATCTATGTAGACTTTGTCCATATAGATTATCTGCAGCTATACAGAAATACAACTTGTTCCAGAGAGGTGTGAAGAAAGCAACACTCTCCTCTGAATTTCCTCCCTATAAGGAAAATTTTCTTTCTATTTCTAGTCTGTTTCTAGTTCAGCTAACATTTTGTTTGAAGGCCATTTCTTATTTTGTCAGGTCTAGACAGCCTATATTTCCTTTAAATTTTTAAAGAAGAATCTAGCTGAAAGCAGTTAATAATTAATATGTTTAACTTTCTTTCCCTTGGAGATAGATTTCCATGGCTGAATTAAACAGTGTCACCCTTCTGGCTCTTGAAACACACCAGCTACTCTGAAAAACAAAAGATATGTAAAAACTTATTGCAAATATCCATACACAAGAGCATTCAGATCTCAGGGTAAAGCCAGGTATTTAGTTAGGGTCTTTCAGATGCTGAGTCCTATGGAACAATATCTGTACTCACAAAAACTGCTCATGAGTTTTTAGAATATATGGATGATTAAAAGGATTGATAGAAGATAGTTTTTTGGCACAAAATCTGTTATAAAAAAGGTTACTTTGTTTTCTGAACAAAAAAATCCTCAAGATTACATTAATCACTTTTTAATTCCTTAGTGAAAAGGAGAAGCTGACACAAAAGCAAGAGTCACTGTAACAACTTCTGTCTTTTGCCCCCACACAAATGTAGGACCTCATTAGTTGTATTGTTTAAAATAAAATCAGTACAAAGTAGCTCACTGCTGCCTTTGTTCCCAGATAACATGTGGGAAGCATATTCCTGAAAGGAGTAAGAACTTTCATTAGACATGAGCAGGTTATATAAGAGAAATAAGCCTGAACCAGACATCATGATTTTCTTTAATTAGTGACACATCACCAATACTGGCTCAAAGTAGAACCCAAATATTAACTTGGGAAGTTAGGGAACATTGCACTGCCCACACATTCTGTGGATGAAGTCTACATAAAGGAAAAAGAGATCTCTTTATGCAATGAAAGATTTACAAGTTAACACCAGTGAACAAAAGGCAGTCACTGAAAGATTTTATCAGCCATCCTGGCAAGACGCTTGGTGTTTTGCCAAGACTATGCTTACCACTAAGCACAAGTCACTGTTTCAGATTTTAATGGTACCCCAGGCAGACATTAGAGCCACCATATTATGTAGGCGCATATGTCCCACACAAGCACAGCAAAAATACCCCACTGCAATTCTCATGCATTGGACACTGTCTACATCAGAGTGGTGGGATAGAGCTATGACCAAAGTCTGTGTTCAAGTGCTTTTCCTCAGGGCACCTTGTGGCATTTTGCCGGCTCTCTGCCAACCTCAGCAAGGCAGCTCCAATGCATCTTGAACATTGCATGCATTCCCTGGAGGTTAGGGAAGAGTGTGGTACAGCGAGTCAGAAAAGCAAACTAATGTCTGGAAGATAATGGAGCCTGGAATAACAGTAACAGCGTCCCAGAGAAATCCATGCCTCTGTTTTTAAGGACAAGTGCATTTAGCTGTTTTGTGTTTTTCCTTTATGTGTTGTGAACATAACTTTTACAATAAGCTGCTTATACTTGAACATTATACATAGATTGCCTTGTAATAATATGACAAGATTATAATTTCTACAATTAGATTTTAAATATGTCTTCTTCTCTGTTTTCTCTTATAAATTGAATCTGAATTCACAAGAGGAATAAATGAAAGATGAGTACTGAGCCAATAATTCAAAATTAGTTTACTTCTGCAACTGTGAACATTTCTGTTTCACTCCAGCTAGAAATAACATTTTCCTGTCTGTTCTGAAAATCTTTATAATGTGGTTTCCACACTCTTTTCAGTGAAAGATATAGGTACTACTTATTACTATGTACTACTTACAAAGCAGTAAGTAAAAAGCACATAAAGCTCTCTGATGATGATCTCAAGAGTTCTTTGCAGTTATACTTTCTATTCCCTCTGCAAGCTCACTTTGTTCTATATGCCTTTTATAAAGTTATAGGACTTAATGCTTGAATTATTGTGGTTTATTTTATGTGAATTTGGCTGCAAAGAAGCCTCTACTCTCTACTTTCCCCACTGAAAACAGAACTCAAAGCCCAGCATTTCATCACCATTACTAGATAAACAAAAAGTATTGGACAGCCCATTGCACAAAGGTAAGAAAAAGAGTATATGAGGAAGTGACGTAAGTAGACTTCACTGAATTATAGTAGAATTCCAAAATGAAAAGTTGTAGTGCACATCAACCCAAGATACAGACCTTCCTTCCACCAAAACCAGCCATGTTATTTATACTGGTGATTGGCAGCAAATGGCAGTCAGCAATAAAATTTACTTTAGACAGCTGTGTAATCTCTTACGTCTAAATGCTGACTATACTAATACTAACTGGGATCCTAAATAAGTTTGCTTGGGGTTTTTTTTCTTTTGTGTGTTGGGTTTGTTGTTTTCTTTTGTTTGTTTGGTTTTTGTTTTTTTTTTTTTTTTTTTTTTGTTTTTGTTTTTTGTTTTTTGTTTTGGGGGTTTTTTTGTTTGGTTGTTTGGTTGTTTGGTGGGTTTTTTTGGTGGGTTTTTTTTTTTGGTCAGGTGGGTTGGGGTTTTTTTTAAGCTTCATGGAAAATTGTTTGCAATATTTCAGTTATGTGTGAGGAGAAATTATTTGACTGGTTCATATTCTGTATTTGACACTATTCTTCTCAAAAAACCCTACTTCTATAAATATCTAGGGAAAAAAGTCCACTCATGATGAAACAAATGTTTTACATTTTGAAATTATTTAGATGCAGGATGAGAATGGCACATTTTATACAACTTTTAGAAGGTCTCTCACCATTCCATTAAGAAGGGGAATTAATTTTTCCCCTCTAGTTTTTTATGAAGTCATGGAGTTTCTGTGGGGTACCATGTCCCACATTTTCTTGAAACACAGGTCTATATATTTTTATGGTAACAGCATACACTGAAGAAATTCTACTACAAATAACATTAAAAAATTGCTAATGCTCTGCTATAAACAAAACCTGATGTATTCATTTTTAAAGCATGAAGACTAATAATGCAGGAGGTTTTTTTCTGCAGGGGAGAATAGTCTTTAAAGCTAAACATCATACTGTGTTAGAAACAAAAATATTACTTCAAGCAGTTCAGTATCAACCTATCTGCAGTAATTTCATCTGCTGGAGCTAGAAGTAAATGTACTTCCACATTTTTTATTTAGAGGAAAAACTATTAACTTTGGTCTCTGATGGCACTGAAATCTTTCCACAGCTGAAATTATTTAGCACATTCATCCATCCATAATGAATCCTTATCCATACCATCTGATTTTCTTGACTCATCTAAGCCTCTCTCTGCTTCTCTGTTTTGCACAGTTCCTAACTTACAGGTCTGAGGTTGTCGTACTCTTCTTTCTGTGGACATATATTGGAATTAGACATCAGGAAATATTCAGTGGTATTTTCATGGTTTGCAACATGCACAATACATTGGGGATTATGCTGGGTTTATGGAGGATAAACACAGGCTTCTGTTATAATTTTCTAATGAAGACTACCAGCGATATTTTGAAGAGTTAATACAACATTGTGATATTATTTGTATTCTTGTAAGAATACTCTAATCTCCAGGAAGTTTTCTTACTTTGCTTCTCCACACTGCTACCACAGATATCTACAAGAAGCCCCTCCTGATCTGGAGGAAGCAAGCTGGAATCCCTGAAGAAGGAAACACTGCAATTTCTGAGTCAGTAAATAAGCAGCTTTGCATACAATTTTTCAGAATAGAAACCATTTGCTATCATTTCCTGATTGTGTTAGAATTCAGGATTTATTGAAATTATTATTTTGATATCTTTTATTTATGAACAGAAGATGATATTGGATTTGGGGATTTTAACATTATCTTCTACCCTTTTTTTTTGGAGATTATAGTATGGTTCTGATGCTAAATATTTTGTTAGATGCCTTCAGTTTTCAACGCATAATTAGATGTGAATCTATTGTTATCCCTATTTACTAACAGCTCTGATGTAGTGGTATTTTCTCTCTGAACACTGAAATTAAGAAGGATTATTGTCAGTGCTGCAATAGTGTTATATACCCTCACTGAATTCCCATGACTAACGCTGTATGAGACAATCTGACTGCCTAGCTGAGAAATGGGCACTGAGCAGTGAAACTGAATATTCACCAGGGACATTGTTCTTCACTAAATGACAAGCACTGAATGGGTCAAATGTATCTCAAAACTAAGTCACTACCTTTTGCTTTGCAAATGCTTCTGAACAAGTTATGGCTACACCTATTAAACAGTATTTCATTGCTAAATTAGAATTAAAATAGTGATATTCCTAAGCCATCTCCTCAGTAACACGTTGAAATTGCCCTTTAGGCAGAGACTTTTAATCAGAATTACTGTAAATCAAACAAATAAATGCTTTGTACTTTGCTTCATCTGACCAGCTCTTTGTTCACTTGCTTGTTAAAATCAGACCTGTAAGTATCTAGGTTTTCATACTTATTTTTAGAGAAGACATTCAACATGAGGTGTTGTTACACTGACTGACAATCAATGCAGACTGACAATCTGCATTACCCGTCTAAAACCTGCCCCCAGAATATTGTCATTTTGGCTTATGCTAAAGACAATAATTGTTTAATTATTGATGTTTAAATGTGTGAATTCTGAATTTTCTAAATAATTATCTCTAAATGAACTGTGTGTGTTAGCTATAGATCAAAATAGATTGGCAAATGAGAAGAACATTAGGAGACTAATGAAAAACTAAGGAATGATACAGAAAAGAGGCTATCTTCACTCAAGTGCATACTGCTTTAGAAAAGTGAGATAAAAAAATCTTCATATGTAGAATCCTTTCATCTCATCAGAAAACTCTATTCCTTCAAAGAAAAAAACACCCTAGTGAACAAATAAAATCCACTGGGTTTTTTTTCTGTACAGAGCTTATTTTCTTAGACCATTTAGACCACAGCATCTCTAGCACACGGAAAATTGAACTGAAATAATTTTCTTAGCATTTTTAATAGCAAGTAATTGCAAGCACTTCATGTTGCCCTTTCTTTATAGATATTTTCAGTTTAACCAAAACTGTATGTAAGATGAAGGGCTTTGAATGACCTGTGGTTTGAATTCTACCCAGAATTTTATTCTGGCCAGGAACTGAAGAAAGTAATGGAAAGGTATCTATTCTGATCTGCCACTGTGTTAGGCTATTATAGATGCTGTTAAATTGGATTACACACAAAGCTGAATTTAGTGTTGCACATGACAAAGCCAATAGCTACAAGTACAAATAGCTGCTTCAAGAGATTTATTTCAAGAAAGTGCTAGTAAGAATGAATACCTCACTGATGTTAAATGTTTCAAGAGGGCAAGACCACCTAACAACCAAACGTGTTAAGAGTTCTATTATAGAAAGGCTCACCCAAGATATTTAGAGAACAAATTCTAAAATTAAATGTTGTATTTAAAGCAGATTGAAGAAGGACACAGAAAAAAAATACAGTGACATTTGAAAACATAGATATTTTTGTCACCCCATGACTTCATTAGGTAATTTTAACTGCTATTTATCTTAATATAATTTGGCTTACTGACACAATACAAACACCAAGGAACTTGCAATCACTTGCAAATTATTTTTTTCTTATCTAATAAAATCTCTTTATTATTCTGAGGGCAAATCTTCACCAAGCATCAGCACAGCTTCCACAGGGGACCTTTTCTGCCACTGTCATTCTTTGGGCTTGAAAGGAATCCCATCTGGTTCTGCTTCTCAAATTCCTAGTGAACAGCATCTTACAACCAACCATGACCAAAAGAGATTTACCCAATTTTCACAACGCCTTTACCCATGTGCTAGCATTTCTCTCTTTCTTCCCCACCATCAGCTCATACAGATACAATTGCAGACCCATGCCCTTACATCTGAGAAATGAAAGGAGGAATGCAGATGATGCAAATGCTAAAAGTTTTTATCTATGGTTTTCATTTTTTCAGGAATGGAGTGCATGGATTTCATTAGCAGCTTTAGAAAGTGGCAGAAGCTGGAGCAGTAGACTGGAGTCATAAGAGGGCAGAGAAAGCAACAAATTTTATGGGGATACTGAAATACTGCCTTAATGTAGCAAGGGACAGACTCAGGGAGGTCACAGCTGAACTTCCACTCCTGTTGTCAATGTCTATCCCTCTGCTCTGCAAGCCTCATCACGCTCATGTTCTTGAAATTTCTCCTTACAGAGACTGCATCCCTGCAAGCTCCCCTCAAAATCCTGCATTTCTTTCTGTTCTTCATTGACAAAAGGAAGATAAAGTAAACGTGTGCCTGTTAACTTCTAACCACTGTGCTTTAATAGTTACCCACTCTTGCAGGGCACTGGAGAGCACACTTGCAGCGCTCAAAAGCAGAATGTCCTGCATACTGCTTCTGGCATCAGCTGCATTACACTCAAAGCATTTATCACCACTGTGGCTCCCTGATCCTTCCCAGGATCAAACTTCTCAGTGTGATGCCCCTCTGTACAAAACTCTCACTTATTCAGTACTTCCATTATGAGAGCTCATGCTGCACAAACACCAATATTATTTCACGATGAAGCAGATATTTTGAGAATGCACCTAGCAGCTTCAGGGAGGGCTGTTCTACAGCTTAACTTCATTTAAAAAATACACCAAGAAATCCTAAAATACAAATCTGCATAGCAAAAGAATGTATTACTAAGCATAATAAAGCTTCTGCTATATTAGCAACATAAACTGCTTCATAACAGACAAAAAAAGGCAGAAAGGGAAGCCTAGACTCCAATTTAATAACTACCTATTTTGTGAAGCATTTTGTGACACTTTTATACAAGACCCCACACCCTTTATACCTTGAAAATCTTTCTCTTTTTTTGTAGTATACATTATAAACCAATCACAGAATTCAAATTTAAAAAATCAACCTTTGTCTCTTGTAACCTATTTGTTCCTGTATTGCATTAATTAATGCACGATTTTCTGGAAAAAAAAATCGAAAATGAAAATATTTTTACTTTCACAGGTGTACTGTCAAACTAAAATAAAATAACCAAAAATTAGACAATTAAAATATAAATACAAAACCACTTATTAAATTGGAAATTAAATCGTATAATGTTTTCTGAAAGAATATAGGCTTCGCTATTTCTTTTTCAAAGAAAATAAAAGAAAATGTATCTTTTTCCTATTCTGAAGAATAAATTACTATTTTAGTCCTGTGGTTTGGGAATTCTGTTACTGCTACAATCAAGCCATCCTGTCACCCCATGCAGAACCTCATTCCCTGGGAAGGATTTAGGTCTAATAAGAGGTCTTACTGATCTGTTTCATGACTTGCTTATTTGGCAATTTCTTGAACACTGTAGGAGAATTACATTAGCTTTGCATGTCATAGGGAAAGGATATGAAGAAATGCCCATGAATATTGAACTTCAGGGTATTGTTGAATTTTTTACATTTCAAAGATCACTTTTTGAATAACTGGGTGAATGATTTGGAAACGGACAGTGAAGACAGCATGAGAGGATCGTAAAAATAGAATTATGGTAAAACTTAAAACAATAAAAAACATTTTTTGATCTCTTATTGTTAAAAGAAACAAAAAAGAAACAAACCAACACTCCACATTTCCTTCCTGAGGGACAGTAACTTGGCTATGGCATTCCTGTCTTGACAAGAGAAATTATTTTTATCTGCATACACTTGTCTTCAGCATTAAAGGGGAATGTTAATTAAATTAATTAAATTTAAATCATAGTGCTCTGAATGCTGAAGTATGCTGAGGTGCAGATAAAAACTCCCTCTCCACACACTGCTGTGCACAAGCAGGACAAGGCAGGTTGTAATCCCACTGGATTGCTCAGTGGGAGGATCAGCAGTGTCTGGTCACTGAACCTTCTGTCAGTATGGTTTGAATAGCAAAGGCCTGAGTCCCTGACCATGCTGGACTGGCTTTCCAGACAGAGCAATTCATAGAACTGTGAATTAACACTACATCTACACAGTATCATGACATAAGGTGTTTATAAAAATGAGTTTTTCTCCCATTTAATGAGATATTTTAGCATGCTGTTGAATACTCTTGCAAGAATTATCTAACAATATGTCCAGCTGTTCTGCCAACACTGTATCTGTGTTCATTATTACTTTAAAAAAAAAACCCCACTGAGGTAGCAAAATTCAAGTCTGAAGTATTGTCTATTTGTTCAGAAACAACAATAAATTATGCAAATTTAGGCAGCAGTAGATCCCCTGAGCATTTTTAATTAGAACACCTCTTGCTCTATATAATACACCCACATTTTTTTCCACACACAACTCTAGAATAAACAGTGATATTGTTTATATTTCCTCCAACTTTCCAGGCAGCTGAACTCCAATGATATTTTGAAATTCTCCATCACCTAAGGCAACTCTTTTAAATGCAGTACCGGAGCGACCAAGACTACAGTTACAGTACTGCAACTTCCTGAGCTTAGAAATCCATTTATCCAATTTTCTGCAAGGGCTCTTTCAAAAAGTTTTGACAGGTGGCTAAAGTAACAGCCAAACATGAAAACACTCATGGCCCTGCTCCTTCTGGAGCAGCTACAGAAGCTTCACCAGGACCACGTACCAGAGGAGCTGTTAATGGGTGGGGGTAGTGTGTAATATAATTTGATGTAGCAACCTTCAGAACAGAAGAGACTGGCACTATTGCCACCCTGGCAGAACTGTCTGCACTGAGCTCTGCAACTGTTTTTCTGACTGTAGTGATCCAGAATAGGATTAAGTGACATCACAATTAAGTGTACTGTCACACATGACCCTCTGATCAGAGTTTATCCATCTACCCTAATGGAATTTCCTTTGGAAGATTTCTGAGACAAGATGCATGTCAAAAAGCATACAGGTGAGCTGATGGGTATACAAAAATGTGCCTAAAGAACTGGTCATTTTTTCACCTTGATCTTGCCACCCTCATTAGAGGCTATTACCTCTCACAAAAGCTTTTGTTTTGAAAACTGCAGAGAGATAAGCTTCTGGGGTGAGGTATTTTTTCCCGGACTGACATTTCACCAGAACATGCATCCACAGGGCTGTTCTTTAACTCTGCCATTCAGTGTTTGTGTTCTATTTCCTGGAATCTCTAGAATGTTTTTCAAAAGATTGTGAGAGCTAAGCTGACAATTTTAGAGGAGAGAAAAAGGCTAATCCTATAGCCAAGGTGAGATGCAGCTCAGTTCATGACTTAAACAGAATTTACAAAAGAAGGACAGCAACCTTCTTATGCAGATGGACAGTGATGGGATAAGGGGAATATTTTAAATTAAAAGAAGACAGATTTATATCAGGTTTTGGAAAGAAATTCTTTGCTGTGTGGGTAGGAAGGCACTGGCACAGATTGCCCAGAGAAGCTCCATCCCTGGAAGTGTTCAAGGCCAGGCTGGATGGGGCTCTGAGCAACCTGGTCCAGTGGGCTGCATTCCT
>NW_005054352.1:4788481-4799035 GCF_000277835.1 Geospiza fortis | reverse complement strand
GTCCCTTCCAACTCAAACCCTTCTGTGTTGTTATGATTACATAAAAATTATTCAGACTGTATACCTAGGTAGCAAAAGACAAGGAAATTATTTCAAAAAAATATCAGGAAAGGGGATAAACACCTCAATGTTTCCAGGACACTGAAGACTACTAATGGCTGTCACAGTTAAAACCAAATATACTTATGACAAAATCAAAAGACATATTTGGGAAAGATACCAAGCTCCTTTTCTCATAAACAAATTACAATCAATATGGCTCATTTAGGAGTGGAAAGTTTATGTCCGGTTAGGAAATGTGATATGGAATTAGTAGGAGGCTCAGCTGGAATGATTAAAAGCAGTGAATCAGCCCTGGCTCTCTACAACTTACATGTTTTTCTCCCCTGCTTGACTCAACCTAGTCTAGTTGTACACTGGAAAACCTGTAGGATAACATTTTCACAAAAACAGTAATATCAGCTACAAGTTGCAGCTGGTTAAAGCTGGTTGTTCAAAAATCTCAGTTCCTCTGTCTATATGCAGACAGATACTAGAGATGTCTGTGAGTTTTTGATTCTTTCTAGATTAATTTGACTTACTATACTTAAAAATTATTTCGCTGCCAGTTTTTCTTTTTTGCTGTAAAAATCAGCCCAATAACAAGAAGTAAATTAATAATACAGAAGACATTTGATAATGTTCTGCCAAATACAAAAAATAAACCAACCAACCAAGCAAACAAAAAACAAGAAAAAATGAAGTTATATCTTTTAAAGATCTTAACAAAGATGCAGAAAGATCTTTAATACTGGTTACATAAAATGACAGAGACAAATAACATCTCAGAACATTGGAAAGTCAAATGTGAAACTTTACAATCATAGCAATGTTATTGTTGAATAATTACATATTTCCTTAACCCAGTCAGAGAAATAATCTGAAAAGGTTTGAAAATACATGAGAAAGTGAAGGCCATGTGGGTTTAACACCATGTGGGTGCTACTATTTTGCTGGTAAGTTTTGCTAAAATGTATAAATTTTGCACATAACAGGCATGGTGGCACTGGCTAAAAACTCCAAGGGATTATACGAAGTGCTTACACTAGCAGTGTTCTAAATTACAACTAGAAGTTGAAGGAAAAATAATGATGTGTCAGAAAATACACCACTAACTCTCGGGGTCGGCTGCTTGTTCTCTGCCCCCAAGGTGAGTTGGGTGGTCCAGGGAGCGACCCCAGGCTCTGAAGAATGAGACTGGACTCTCTGGTGTTCGGTCTTCGGATTGTTTATTAAATCTTATCTACAAAATTTTCTCCCTGCCAGACAGAGGTCTGACCAGCAAGGCAGCCACAACGCTCTCCGCCCGCTCCCAAGGTTGCATCATCTTTTATACTACAAATCACCTATATCATATTTACCTTTACTTTCCAATACCTATCACCCATGTTAGACAGTGCACCTCTACTCTAAACCAATCCCCAAGTGCCAACATCACAGCAGAAGATGGAGGCCAAGAAGAAGAAAGAAGAAGGACGAGACACGCCCTGTTCCCTCCATCTTGTCCCCATTACCCTTATACCAAACTTTTTAAAACTTATATTTTCACCCTGTGTACACCTTATACAAACACCCTTTAAACCTGTGTGACCTTCCAGCCCTCATACCAAACCGGCAATTCATTTGCAGGATCAAAGTCCAGCCACCAAGTGTTCCGGGCATCATGCCAAGATCTCCAAGCCCCCCGACGGGGTTTCGGCTCTCGACGTGTTCTTGGGAGACTCCTCACGTCCAAAGTGATGTGCAGAGTTCCCACAACTAACAAAGACTAATTTTAAGTATTCACATTAACAAGGTTGCACCACATAAATAATTAATGACTGCCAAACACATTTAAGTGTTTGAAAATTCACCTATGGAAATTGTTTAAAAACTAGATGACTACAGGATTCCCAGTTAAAAAATCCTAAACAAACCAATCAAACAAAACCCTGACAATGCCAAATGTTAAAAATTATAAAGAAAGCAAATGCAGTAGGCAAGGGCACTTCTTGGTGATGGTCTATAGCAGTTCATATATTGTTCCATGTGAATATTTCTGTTAACAGCACAACTATCAGCAACAGGAGCAGCAACAGAACAAAAGTATACTTTATTTATCCCTAATGCTGCCCTATGGAACATTTTCTTTTAAGGGATAGATAGCAAAGCAACAAAGTAGCAACTTATGTTAAATTAAGAAAGGAAGTTAAGCATGGTACATTAGCAATATCATGAGCCACATTCCAGCAGATCAGCTTGGCTTTCTGCAGTCAATGAGAAAAGAGGTGTGTTTTCTAGCACAGAGGAAAAATAAGGGTTTGGAGGATTGCCCCACATGTGCATTAGATGCTTTCCAACTATATAACAGCAGCCTAGTTGTGCAAACTCTTGCTCTATAGAGTATTGATAACACCTGTCCAACTTTTTAAAATCTGCAACTCTCTGTATCTACCTATCACATTGTAATAAAATGTTTTCAGAAGTCAGTTCTTTAGGGTATAAAAATCATTAGAAACAAAAAACACCTGAGACTCAAGTCTTTCAGAGACCATGATAAGACATACATGTCTTTCTCTAATGATGCATCCTGGGGTCTGGAGGCTATTGGCTGATGTCAAGACAGCCCTCAAAATATAACAGCAATTGCTAACAACATTCAGATTTTCAGCTTGCTGTATATAAATGCTTTATGGTAATTTTATTCTAAACACTAGCCTGTCCTTAAACATTAAAAAAAAAAATCCCTCAAAACTTCATTATCTGAGATAGCATTTTAACAAACTTTTTTTAAAATCCTTTTTGACATAGTTTGCCTAATGTCTTTTTTCCCAATTTTCAAACCCCATCTATCAGGATCACCTGCCACCATAATTTTTTTCAGAGCAGCAGTTTGAGGTAATGGTTGATTTCAGCACAAGTCTCATTGCACAGTCCATCATTCTCTTTCTGGACCAGAGAGATGGAAGAGATTATAATGATGATGATGATGATGATGACGATGATGATGATGATGAAGATGCCTTTAACCATACTGTTCTCCTACACTGTGCAGAGGCAAACAGCTGTGCTTTGAAGCATGTCAAAGGACCTGCTAGGTGAAATGCTGTGATTTTTATTTTTTCCCCAAAAGGCCCCTCTCACTGCATCTTTTATCCCAGAATTTGACCCAGAATTAAGTCTTTCATGGGAAGCTTTGTCTTGATAAATCTTTGACTTCCCTTTTAGACATAAGTACTTTGATAGACTGTGTCTCCATTTTTGAACCTCAGTTACATTAAAAAACTTATTGTTTATATTTTTATACTAATATGTTTTTAAGGGAAAATTCCTCAAGTATTCACAATGTCGTTTCACTTATTCTTCTTACTTTGAACTGAACACCCATGTAGTGCCAATAGCATCAGAACTATCACAACTAATTTATTTTCTGGAAGACTAAAGGATTCCATCCAGCGTCATGGCATCCTGGGGAGACTTCAAATTAGATGAAGTCCTTAAATTGCACCTTTCACTGAACATTTTTCCATTTCATTTTGGTCTTTGCAGCTTGTATTATTCAGACCTTTGAAAATCAGACAGATGGATTTCTAAATCTAACAGGTAGACCAGTAAGAAGTATGAACATGGAACTATGCTAAATAGGTGATTAAGTAGCCTCAGTGCCTACAATAACATGTCAACCATTTTTCCATTCCACAGTCCGGAGACTGTGTGGCTCTCACACAGAATTTTTCTCTGTACTTCCCCACTCTATGCCTACACTTCTCACCTGTACTTTCTCAGGAAGAGTAAAGGTCACTTCCCAAATTCACCTTGAAAATAAAATAATCACAAATTAGAACCTGGAAAGCAGGAATTAAGGTAATAAGTAGCCCTGACACCACTAAGTTCTTCCACTTCTCATATAAGTTAGTGTTTTTCATCTTTTAAAAACAATTATGCATACTGTTTCTATGACAACAAACCCAAATTCTTAATTAGTTTCCCTTGGTACTACTACTACTACTACTACTACTACTACTACTACTACTACTACTACATGGAAGGATAGTAATTTCCTGTGGGTAGTTTTCTCATGTCTGTGCTCTAATTCAAAGCCTGATCTGTTTGTCCTGGGTTATATACAGTATGCAAAGAGCCTCCAGCTTTGGAGAGTTTTTTCCTGCCAAACCGTTTCCCCCTCTCTGGTTTGGAAAGAGATTGGCAGCTGAGAGATGCTGCAGCAGCATGGAAAGCAGCTAGAAGACAGCCATAAGCTGATGTTATTCAGGTTTGACAGGAAAATTAATTCTAGTCATATGATCAAACATTTATGGATCCTAAGGGAAAATCAATATTTCTAGGAGACAAAGTTCCTGTGTGTCTGCATGATTACTACCTTCAAGGTCTTGTGTATTACCAGGACAGCTACAGTATCACTGTTTTTTTTGGTCTTGTATCTCACATAACATTCAGCAACTTTAAGAGGTTGAGCTCCAATGTGGTAACACAAATCCACTCACTGTTCTATATAAAGTCCTTCAATCTCTTCTGATAAGCTTGTTTAATCTCCCCTTATTCAATGATAACATTAACATTTCATGCTTAGCTAGGAAAGACTATTTTGTTGCTGGCTTGTGGTGTTGTTTTTGTTGGGGTATTTTTCTGAAAATGGCATAAAACATAAGCAGGACTTTTCACTTAGATATAAAATCAAATTAGTTAGGAGAAATTTTATGAGGTTTTAAAATGTGAAAACTCAGTAATTATCAAGTGAACACTACCAGACTGTGAATTACCAAAGTATGAGTGGTGTCACTAGAAAGTTTATATGTTATGTTTATATATTTTATTGTTAGCCTAGATGACTTAGTGCTGTATCTTTTCTCCTGCTTCTAAAGTCTGCAATTGTAGGCTGAACTCTTTTCCTTTGAGATACCCATGAAACATCATAGATTTCTCATATTCCCTCTCAACTGTTTGATACAACACCACCACTGAAGTGGTGATGCAAAAATGAATTCTGAGCAGCTCTCAGAAAAACCTCCAGATATTTCCCTCATGCTTTCTTGTTGACTTTTTTCCCAAATGGCATGTGGTACATCTATGAACACATCTTTTTCCTTTAGGGGTTTCATGGTCAATGGAGGTGAATTTTGATGTGTGCTTCACAGATAGCAAGTTCCACTTTTCTAATTCAATCATCAACCTTGCATCAATTTATATTCGTTCCTAAATCATGAATTGTTTCAGAGATTATAAGATGTTAATTATGACTGGCATAAAAATCAAGGCACTCAAAATTTAGATATAAAATCCTTTAAATTTATTCACTTTTTTATACTTCAAAATGGTCATAAGCAGTGCTGCTACTTAAAACCAACCTATGCAGTTCACAAGACTTAGACTATATTTTTCCCAGGCCCCTCTAGAAACACTTTGACATATTGTTTATGTTGCACTTCATAGTGCAACTTGTATTCTGTATTTCAGGGTGCCTCATAACCTGTGCCATCACCCATCACCACTGCTGCCACAGTGTCTTGGTTTGGCCATGGACAAATTCTAATCTCTTGAAAAAGCCATGAGGGGGCAGAGCCTGGAGCAAGCGTGGGAGATGGAGCAGTCAGGCTGGGATGCTGCTGGCTGCAAGCTGAGTCAGGCTGGGCTCAGTGACATTTTCCATGTCAATCGCCCTCTGTTTTTGAACATTTTAGTTATGAATATCAATGCTGGTATTTTTCATTTCCTTATCTCATTGGTGTTACCAGAATTGTTCCTATCTCAAGCCTGTGATCTTTGCCTTTTGTGCCTCCAGCCACCCACAGGAAGTGGGGAAAGAGAAGGAAAGGGGAAACAGGCAGTGTGGTTTGGAGTCTCAGGGGCGGGGGGTGAGAGAGGGGAGCACTGAAATGTGGGGGTACCATTCCTAAACCAAGACAGTCTCAGGGCTTTGTGGACACAGCATGAAGAGTTAATGACAACTGTTTACATTTCTTCAAGGATACTCATATTAAAACTTGTTTGCAAATAAAAAGATGATGTTTATAAAAAAGCACAGCTAGTAACCTCAAAAAAAATCCTCAAAAAAACTTTTTTCTCTTATTTGGCTACTCACAATCACTTTTTTTTTTAAGCCTCATCCACCTTACAAATTGGTTGAGACCTTCCTTCCACCATCACAATTCCAGTGAGAACTCAGAAAGGGAAACCTCTGAAAAATGGTGATTTTGTCAATCTTTAAGAAAACAGGACTAATCACATGACCTATCCATGTCACAGAAATCTAGAATTTTTCAATTACATGTAGAGCACTAACTGTACCTTTAATTCCTTGATAAATCGGAAACTTGGACTGCTATTCAAATTTCATTGCAATTTACCATGAAATTAAATAATTTATTTAACAGCAACAAGGAAAATTTGAAGAGTTTTCTTCTGTTTCATTTTATGCTCTGCAAACTTGAAATTATTCTCGCTACCATATAAATCAAAAAGGAATCTCCTTCTAACTGTTGGCAGTGCTTTCTACCTGCAGAACACCATCCAGTGCAAGCTAACTCTGCTGTGATTTATCTATCAATGAATTTGTCTGGCTTGGGTCATACTGGATGATTTGATCTTTTCTATCACTGCTCTAAATTAAGCAAGTCTCAGTGCTCCTAACAACTTTGGTGACATTTGCATGTACTATTTCTAAAGCAGGACACCAGCTTCATTGCATTCAAGAAATACTTATAGACACCCATTAGTGCCCTCAGTTGTTCAATGACTTTTATGCAAGTATAAATTAATAAATTAACCTAGGATCATCGTAAAGAAACCTTAACTTTAAAAGCTAAATTTATGTAACAGTACTCTGAATAATATATTATTATTATTAGGTGAAGGAGAAGTTATTTATTGTTATTGAAGAAGTTATTGTCTAAACCAACTCCAAATAGGTTTCATGTGGGATGCTCCATGTAATTAGGATTTGATTTATCATGCTGAAAAATATTAGTGTATCTTAATTGGAAATAGTTAGTTATTTTTGTACAACTATCTTTACATCTTAGCCGGGATCCTATACAATGAAACATAATTCCTTCTGATGGTGGTTCTATCCAAGCATTTTGAAAACACTTGAATCTGACTCATGTCAATATAGCATCAGATCAGATGTGTTTTCTGGAAAACAGATAATTTATACTCATTTAATGTGTCCACTTGAACTATATGCATCAGCTAAATCCCCAAGGTTAGCTATAAGCTCAAAATGATACAGTCTGTAATTACTGAAAGCTTCTATCTGACTTCACATCTACTAGAAGTGCATCCTTTTCCACATTTCCCCAGTTCACCAATAAACTAGTGATGCGCTTAGTCTGAGCTGCTAAAACCAAACATCTTTCACACATTCCTAGCACTTGGGGGTTTGGTTTTGACACTTGAGAAAGTCATTTGCTGCCTTTGCTCAGTAGTCTTTTCTACTTCAGCTTGAGAAAAATATTACCTTCTGTCTATGTAAAAGCAGCAAAAAATAAGTACTTGAACAGGAGGCTTCAGGAAATAGTGTTAATTAAAGCAGTACGTTAAAAAATTAGTGGCACAATATCAACGCCTACTAAAACTGAAAACAAGAGTTTGTGAACAACATTTCCCCTTTTTTTCTGGAGCTCATTTACAGCCTGATTATCAGCTGTGACCTCACATGCAGCTCACAAGCACTGAGAGCTGCAGCTGTGCCTTCAGCTTACTTGAAAATAAGGCTGCAAGCACCTTCCTGGTGCTCTGTTTATTTACTCTAAAATCCAGGCCTGCTGCCACTGCTCTTTTTACTTCTTTGAACAAATGCATTTTAAAGACAAATCTCTAGAAATTCATTTAAACTGTATTTCTTGGATGAGTTTAATAATTGAACTTAAGAGCAATTTTGACATTAAATTCTTGGAAAGGTCTCTCAAAATCCTAACCAGTGTATGCTTAACTGCTTTTCTCCTGTTTGAGGGTCTTATTTTAGGCTGAAATACATCAGAGGTTTTTTTGAAATATGCAATTTTTGTGAGTTATATTGTTCACAAATATTACATAGTTAAAAAATGGTTTGGGGCAAAAGAACAACTATAATTATATTTTTTGTTATATTAGGGTTTTTTGTCAAGACCAAAAATAACCAGCTAAACTTTTCATATGCAGAAAATATTTTCTAGTATTTACCTCCTCTAGGGGTGAGAGGTGGTGCACTGAGGTGCAGGAGCAACCAGAATTAAAATTTCATAGCAGAGAAGTAACAAGAGGAGAGGGGAGAGACACGCTTTAAAAAGCAAAACTAAAACTTGCTCACTTCTGAAACATCTGCTGACTAGTTGTTTCTAAGCAGTGAAAACTACTTACAAAAACCAATGCATTTTATTTCTGTATCATTTGAAAAAAATCAGGTTATTGAAGTGCAACATGTTAAACAAAATGGTTTTTCATATTAACACATTAATTATTATTACATTTTTTTAAAATCCATACCTTTGACATAGAAAGATATTAAGGAAGTTATGTAGTGCATGTCAAAATATTTATTTCAAATCCTGCACTTATAATTTAGCTACTTATTACTTATTATTGCTCTACTTCAAAATCAATGTAAGAGTCACAAGACAAGGGATTTACTATTCAAAATGTTATAGCTCTCTAATAGGACCACTGCAATCTAATAAACTTGTATATCAACAATGAGATTTATTTTAAGAAGCTGAAAGTAGCAGTAACAATCATCACCATAAAAGTATAATTCATTCAGCATGGACACTATGAAATATCTTAGGTCTGAAACCCACTAAAAGTACACATTAATATCGTATTTCAATGTTTACTAAAACTAAAACTTGTACTCTAGGTTACCAGGAGCCAGATTAAAAGAAGAAATTCCATCAAGATTGCAACACAAAGCCCATATCAAGAAAGGATCAACATTTTCCTGAACCTCCTGCAGGGAAAACAAATATCAAACTTGGTTTAAATTTACTGAAAATTTTCAGTAAGTCTGAAAGACATTTCACCAAAAAATTCTTAGCCTACTTTATTGCTGCATAGACATCTACAGAAATAATAATGATAGTGAGTAAAGAGTTCTACAGTTTTAATTCTTGTTTAAATGAGTATCTGATTAGATGAGAAAGATTAACATGTCTTAGACTTTAAACTGCAATTTAGATTTGTAAACACAGCTGTCTGATATGTCTGCCGTGAGGTAAAATGAAAACACCAATGCTCAGATATTACCTTATTTTTTTCCAGCCTTAAAAACAGGAAACCCCACAGACTATCCCAGGAAGACTGTAAGTGCACGACAACTTTGTTGTAATGCAAATGTGACTATTACTGCTCAAGAATCAGAAAGAAGAAGTGAGCTATAATGGCCAGAAATACAGGAGAAGACTAAAACATAGAGTTTTCATTTGCAAAAAAAATTAAAATCTTTTCATGTACAAAAGAGCTGTCAAGACAGTAAAAATACCTATGGTTTACTGCATTATCAATAACGTATTAAGATGGAGAACTGTCAAATTTAAATCTCTATCAGACAGGCCTTTTACAAAGTGCAGAATCACTGGTAATCACATAATCCTCCATCAAGGCAATTTTCCCTTTCTGTTTCTAGGAGAAGCTGAGCATGTATGAGAAAATGAAACATTAAAAAAAGAGAAAGCTACCTAAGGAATTTCACATTTTATATTAGTGAAGGGCTGGCACCCTTGATAATTACTGTCAGAAAGGTCTTGCCTGAAGGACTTCCTTCAATTACAAAAAAATTGAAGAACACTACTACGAGCAAGAATAATAAGTGAGCTGTCAAATTCATATTTTCAACACCTTTTTTCCATGTTACTCTCTTATTTTTTTAACCAATTTTAATTTTTTTGCCACTTCCATTTGGAATGTCTAACCAATTTGTAGGTTTTTCTGTCAAATTTGTAGAGTTCTATTAGAACAGCAATGGGCAAAAAATTTCAAGATGTGTCAGTATTTTCTCCTGACTTCCTTACTGTTTCCAGTGCAGTATCCACTGAGCACCTCAATTCCCTATCACTTTCTCCCCCTCCTTTGCACGAAAAGGTTCAAGCACCTTCAGACACTACATTGGAATCCAGGTAGTAGATTTCAAAGCAGGAAACATGGAATGCAACAAAAGTTGTAGCATGGAGCAAAAGAAACACGGAAAGCTTCACAGCATCATGGGGAAGCTTTAAATAACAGACAGCAATAATCAGGAAGCGTAGCATTGCATATGATCCTTAAGAAAGGATAAAGAATTTGGGACTGGAAAGTCTCTTGCATATGATAAGACAAACTTACACAGCAAAGCAGGTAAGAGTTTCAGGCTTCTACCTCCCTCAACTTTTACACCCTTCCCTAAACAGAGCTCCACTGACCCACACTACTTAGCCCATTATCCTTTCTCACCACGAGATACGAAGACCTTAGGAAGTGTTGGCATTTACAGGTTTCCCCTCAGGATGTTTCAATCCTCTAGCTGCTGTAAAGTTCAACAGTGTTCAGAGACAGAGATAATTTAAC
>NW_005054352.1:4783103-4788444 GCF_000277835.1 Geospiza fortis | reverse complement strand
GAAACCCATGGGCTTGGAGTTTGGTTTCCATTATTTCATGTGATCCCGTTGCTCCCAGCTCAAGACAAATTGACTTTCTCACACCAATAAACCTTTCAGATCCTGGCAGCCCCCCATCCAGTAGTGGTCCCTTAAGCACAGCATAACATTGTTATGCTCATGACTGGACCAACTTTTCATATTTAGGGAGGTCAAACACTTACATCCATGCTTAAAGCCTTAAGGCTCAAAAATCTAAATCTGCTCATTTCCTTCACAATGATGTTTTAAGAAAAAAAAGTCTGCCAATATTTTACTTTTTATTGTCTTTTCTTTTTTTTTACTTTTCTTTTTTTAAAAAAAAACACGAATCCGGTCTGTTTAAAGTAGTAAATTTTTCCCCGTTTCTATACTCAAGATGTCACTTAACAGCTCTTCAGAAACTGAAATTTTATACAATAATGAGTGGAATCAAAAGAAATCAATACTATTTATTTACTTGTTCCCAGTGCCTGGACTGAAAAGGTAGAATATGAATGGAGCATTCTGCACTCAGTAGCTTAAAGATATTTTACTTGACAGTAAAAAAATAGTCTACATAGTACACGTGATTGTCAGGATGTACAGCAAAACTTATTTAGTAAAAATGGGGTTCAATGTTATGACTAAACTCTTCAGACAAAGTCTCAGTGTTGAAAAACAAGCAAAGCGGCTGAGTTTCTGAATCTTGTAAGAAATTGAAGAGGAGGTACTGGTACTTTGCATGCCTAGGGAGAAGCTAGGTTACCTCTACCATATTAAACACTTCTGCTTCTTTTGTGCTGGTTCACTCACAGGCATTCACTGCCTACTGCATAAACTTAACAGACTTTGATCTCTTGATCTGCCTCACAATGCTAGACTTCTCTCTCCACACAGTAACTCTTTAGACATTTTCCCGTCCTTTGCTGCTTTGCAAATAAGGATGTACCTTCTCCCTAAAAGAAATCCTGCTCCCTACTCTAAAGCTCCCTTATTAGATTCTTTAAATTAGTCCTTACAGCTCTCCTGAGCCTAACCTAACTGCATTTGTTCCATTAATACTTTAGTTTTCCCTTTTTCCTATTTTTTAACAATAAATTCTGTTATTATCACTTTATTATTTCACTCATTCAATTCATCTTTTCACTCATTATAACTTCAACTTTCACTTCAGCTTTCTGGGGTTTGGGCTGGGGGTGGGGATAAATGGGGATACATGTTGGCATGTATTTGAATAGCTAATACCAAGATCTGTGAATGGAGATTTTAAGCAACAACTTAATAAAAAAATGCAACAAAGTAAGAGCAGGAAAGTGGGAAGGACAGTACTCATACAAATCAGCAAAAAAGAAATAGGACAATAGGACAAAAAAAGAAATAGGACAAAAGTCAAAGAAACTGGGGAAGAAATTCAGAGTATGCTAGAAAGAAACAAGACATAACATCAATGCTCCTACTCCCATATATTGTTAATTCTACTATGAAGAAAACTAATAGAAAAACAAACTGTATTTTTTTTCAGCATAAAAATCAATGAGATTTAGTATTGCTTCCTTTAAGACAAAAGGATGAATAACAGCAGCTCTAATAACAGCAGCTCACAACTGCAGCTTTTAAAGATCTCTATTTTCTAAATAATTCACACGTACATGGATGGAAAGGATTACAAAGTACACCCTAAGTTTAAAATAAGGACATTTATCCATGAAATAACTCCTCCTCCTCCTTCTCTTTAATGATATGAGGAGACAGTCTGGCCACATCAAGGCTTTTTTATCTCTGCCTGTTCTTTAGGGTGTCTTGAACATATTTACTAGCTCCAAATATTATTTTACTTATGGAAAAAGACAGGTGAACAGTCTTATTGTACCTATCCAAATAACAAAGAGACAAGAACATTGTTCCAATTCTTGCCTAGGAAGTTCTCAGCTCCTCTGCACTAACACAGACTTTTTCTACTAAACTTTTATTTGTTTCATCTTTTATTTACATTGCAAACAGAATGCAAAAGTGAAACGTTCTTATTACCTTGATAATAGGTATACATGTGCAATAGATACAGGCACATCACATTCATGTCATGCCCCAGCTTTCCTCAAAACAATGCATCACTTTGTTTGGAGACTACCATGTTTCCTAAGTTGGTGGTTCATCATTCAAAATTTATCTGTAGAGTGCAGCAGAAATTCTGCTGGCACAAAATCTAACGCCTACCTAGAGGAAGTTCATGCTTGGCTATGAAAATAAAATTTGTTTCCAGTAATTGGCTTAAAGAGAGGAACAAATTATTTCATAGGTTGGTTGCAAAATAGCATACTTCTGTCATTCTGCTGAATGTATGCTAAAGGATGTACCCACCCACTGAGATCCTGACAGTGTTTCTTGATTCAAGAGAGAGAAACTGTAGAGGAAAGTTCAGAGTCTAACAGGTTTCTGTGATGACTGTAGAAGGGATCCATCTCTGCATTGTATCACTTCCCTCCTTCCATTGAGAAATATGTGCATCTCATACAACATCATTTAATTGGTAAAGTACCATTAAATCAGGACATTAATATCCATAAATATGTTCCGTGGAGAGGGGCACTGAACACACCAGACCTATAGTGTTTTGGGAATTGAGAAAGAAACATGATTAAGCACTAGAAATCATGCTGGGGAAATTGGGTTTTATTGACGTGCTCCACCTGAAGACTGGGATGAAATTATTGCTATTATACAAGAGCTCCTGTATGTTGCTTACTATATTTTCTCAATTTCTCCTAGATATATAATAGTGCCCTAGTGCTCAAGCCATAGAATAAAAGTAATTTTATAATGATCAGCAGAACAATATAAAAAGATTAATTTATGTGATGTAAAGAGAATGCTTTGCATTTTCCTTTTCCATTTTTAACTTCACAGCGTTTTTATCACTTACTCTATTTCAGTACTTCAGTGTCCAAGTGTCCAATAAGAATAAAGAACAAAATGCAATGAGAGAGATCTAGAGTACTGAAAAAGCATGAATATGACATTTTTATCAGTAATTTTTAAACTACTAATATCCTTCTCAGCATCATCCCACAATAAATGCAAGCATCAAATATGTTAATGAAATAAGGAGAAAAAAAGACAAATTATCATGCACAGTTACAGTTATGAAGAATCTCAAACTACTTTGAGAACCTTTTACTTACCTAACTTCAGTAACATACATATATAATAACAAATGCCTCTCCTTTTCACATGTAAGCCACATGTTAATAAAAGTTTTCTGTTTCTTTAACAAAGTGTTTTATAGCAGCCCATGCTGATAAGAAGTGTATCAATAGCAAAGACTTGAAATTCTGTATTTCATAGAATGTCATGAACCCTAAAATTTTTCAAACTGTTTCTGCTTCCCTGCTTCTCACCAAGAAATGAATCCTGGTATCACATGGTACTTGAAGTACCCTTGACAATAATTTGCTAGTAGAAACACTCTAAACCCTAGGTCATTAAAAATTTTCAAACTGAGAACAATAAGTATGTATTAAACATACATCCTGCACAGAAGCAGCATTCACTCAGCATTCCAGCCACCAGCTGTTTGCATCAGTGATCAAGTTTAATTCTGAGATCTCACACTGCGTCAGTTTCTTGCAGTTGATTCATCTTTGTATTCTGAAAATAAAATCTTAGTGGCAACTGAAATGTAATTAAAACATTTCAGCATCTAGGGAAACATAAAATGGCTGACTAGAATGTAGATGCTTAAATAAATCCATCTTATTGCAAGGAGTCTGAGGTATACATGGATTTCAGCTTTTCAGAAAACTCAGGCAAATCCTCCTTAGCTCAAGTAAACAAAAAGCACAGTATCCATGAGGAGACAAATTTTAAAATGCAGAATACTTGGGGACAGGTGGAATATGTTTTGTTACGTTTTTTTTTTTTTTGTTCTTGTTTTTTCTTTTTAATATAGTTTCTCGTATCTTCAGAGTGAAGCATTGCAGTAAACATTCTTTAAAAAATTAAAAAGTGAAAGCCATGAGCCAAAACAGATAATGAGTTCATTAAACTAGCCATATCCCTTAAGTATTTATGAAACTTGAGGAAAAAGCTAAGTTTGTTTTTCAAAAAACATCCTTTCCTGTAGCTTGTAATTGCTAATGGGATGATTCTGCCATCCTTGTGCATAAATAAATAATGGCAATATATTACTTTAGCCCCTGAAAAGGGCCAGGAAAATACAATCATCTCAAAATGTTGTAGTATATTTAACAAATAGTTACATGCAACCTGGGCATATCCACTATAATTTTAGATTTCCATAAGTCATCTATTGCAGCTTTATTCAGCCTTGATATCTTTTAAGATTCAGAAAACAGAAATTTAAATAAATCCAGAACCCCCCTAAAAATAAAATCAGGGTAAAAAGTGTCATTAATTGAAAATTACAACATACACTTAAAACTTTTCAGAAGCTGGCCCGTCTCCCAAAATTTGACACCTGAAAATTTGAACAATTTCAGATCTACACTACAGCAAAAATTTTTCATAAATATTTACAAACAATGTGACAGCCGTGCACAATATATTCATTATTAAAATAAATGCCCTGTGCAATCCTAATGTTATAGATACTAACAAAAAGGGAATTTCTGAGCAGTTGAAAATATCTTGCATTACAATAGTATCCACTCTAACCGAAATTTTTACACTAACCATATGGTTTCCTTTAAACAAATGGTGCTGACTTCCTTAAGGATTATCCTTTTCTTTAGTTTAGCATTTCCCTCCATCTCATGTTTTAAAAATGCACTTAAGCTGCCTTTAAAAAAACCTGAGTATTTTTACTGCCTCATAAAATCACATTCTCTATCCATGAGTGCAAAATGTCTGTTGAATAACAGAATAATAATACCTCTGTGGAGGTAATTTTTCCATCTAAAACTGTAAACATGCTTTTAGATTGCATCTTTTAGTTTACACGTGCTTCACCTTTGCTCTACAACCTGTTCCACCACTCCTGTGCCCTGTGGATTGATGCAAGGACTGATACAACTTGGACACCTGAGTACAATTTATCTTCTCAGCACTGATTGTGAATGTGGTACTCCTAGCAGAGGCTTTCTCTGTGCACGGCAGGGTCTGTCCCAGCAGCATCCTGTGTGTGGTGGCTTCCCCCAAAACTATTCTCCTGCTCATGAAACAATGCCTGTAAGAACATAAAAAAGTAAATGAGTCCTGCCAATGCATAAATATCTCAACTAATGGTGCTGAATCCCATCTAGAGAATGAAATGTGGGCCATGACAGTAATTTTATGTGCAATAATTGAAATCAACCAGTACTGCACCAGTGCTTTGCTTTTCAGA
>NW_005054352.1:4777060-4783093 GCF_000277835.1 Geospiza fortis | reverse complement strand
ATGTCAGAAAAGGAATTTCAGTTCAATTTCCTGTATGTATATGAATGGCAGCTCTTTCTTGAATGAATCACTGCTTCTTGGAAATGCATACATGTCACAAAATATCTATTTCTGATTTTAAAATTGTCAGCAGAGTAGCTTCTGGAAACTTATATTTTGCAACAGACAGTGCTCTGACTATTCCAAAGATGGGTTTTTATTAGATGTATGTAGCATTGGAGTCCCTGAGTGGGCAAGGATAGGCTGGATTTAAATCCACACAGGGACTTCACCTATCACATTCCATCCTGGGCTGCAGGCATCTCACTGATCAGGAGCTGGGCTGTGTGACCAGACCAATCAGCAGCTGAGATCCAGGAGTTTTGAATTCCCTATTTAAGAAGGCTCTCAACAGTAAAACACAAAGGTCCATGTTTGTCACATGGACCTTTGAGGTATGTCTGTTGTCCCTGTGTCCAACCACCAACCCCATGGCCTCTAAATGTAATAGATGTAAACTTGCCCTCTCTCAACCACAACTACTGGCATACTTGCCTGTTAGAACATAACATCTTACCAAGCCTTTCCTGACACTTGTCAAATCACCTCCTAACTTTCCTCTTTGAGGAGCTGCTGGATTGAGCTCTGTGAGATATCTGCCTGACATAGTGTATTCAAGGTCTTTTATGTCACTCTACATTCTAGCATGGGGGGAAAAATCCTCTACAAGAAACAAGAGCTATTTTTGACGAGGTATTTTAGTTCTTGGTAGGGTTGGTACAGTATTTGTTTGTGTATATCACTCTTACAACATTAGATTTTGCTCCTCTCTTTTTAACTGCACCATAAATGCATAAAACTTGCATTGCAGTTCAATTATGGTACCAAAAAGCTGTCTCAATCGAAACAGACACTTCCCAAACCTCATGAGAGCAGCTACTCAAAACAGTCTGTACAAAGTAAGTTTTGTCACTGGTTTTGAAAGCATTTACCCACAAATCCTGGCAGCTGCCAATATTGAAGCTAAGCTTCACCACACATCCTTGAAGCATCACACAGACACCGCCTTTCGAGTATTGCAACAAAATGCATTTATGAGGGGAAAAAAAATCTATAATGTCAGGAACGCATCGAATACATGAAATTCCTAAAAAGTAAGGAGGCAATACTTGCAAAAGAACCACATAAAAACCCAAGCAGCCCTAGGCACCTGTAAGATTCACTGCAGAAATGTAAGGTGCCCTAAAGTCAAGCCTCACATAGAAAGAGAAAAGATCTTTGGGACAGGGATTTTGCTGTTCTGACTCTAAGGACAGTCACACAAAGCCCTTCAATAAGTGCCAGTTATCATACAGTAACAACGCCGTCTCAGGCTGCCTAACATAGATTCCTGCTCCTAAAAGCATTCAGACAAAGTACACATCTAAGAAAGCCTTTTAATTTCAGAAAGCAAACAGCCTTCTGCAAAAAGACACTCTTAGTGGCCAGCAAATTTAAGTCTCCTACAGTGTTACTTATGCAGATTTTGTAAAAAGGTGTGTTCAGTGACTTTAAAATTAAATAAGGTATTGAACAGAAACGTAGCAGATAACAACCTAGTAAGATACTCATCTGAGGGTAGTGTTTCAATGTCCTTCTCTGCAAATAGACCTTCTGATATATGGAATAGAGCCTACTTGAATAAATAAACTGCAGTCAGTTTCTGATTGTGCCTTGGTTTGGTTCTTTTACTATCATGTTATCACTTACTGTAAAAATCATATGAAACATGAAAGACTAATGCAAATGATACATTTTCTTCTCTGCATATTTTAAAAAACTTCTTAATTCCCTAGTTTCTCAATTATTAGCTAGCAGATAAAGATCATGGGTTTCTTCCTCTGAAAGGCACCAGAAAACAGTAAGTCATAATTCTCACACAAATTACATTACAGCAATTGTTGGATCTCTTTAAATCACAAATTGTGTCAAAAATACGATAGAACTTGTTTTGTGTTTTATTCGTGTATTTGTTTAGCAAAAACTTTTTTATTCTGTTTTTATATGGTGGCACTTGCCAGCTACAACACCCACAAGGGATTTTACAAGCAACATGAAGAAACATTTCAAGGTTATAACAGCATACATGTTTGAACATGATAAAATCTAATTTGATGGAATATATTCTGGGCATCTTGCTATGAATTGGTGCATGAAAACAAGGCAGAACAGTTAAAGTGGCCTGAAAGCTCCTTAGCTCTGCTGCTTTCCAGAATATAATTCAGTATGGCAACACATTGGGTTCATGCAGACACTGAAGGGCTGCAGTCCTGTGTGGGGTACATCAAACAGCAAGACAATAAATGAAAACAGTGACTAAGCATAAAGCAGTTGCTAGAATAAAGCTGTTTTTCTGACCTTTAAACACTATGCCTTACACAATGGGTTGATCCAGATTTCTTTTTTATGTCTCTTTTTCGCAGGGAGTTCTCAATTGATTCCTCTTAATGAAAACCGAGGTGTTTATTTTTATTTATAAATTTCCTACGATTCATACTTTTGCATTGCGAGATTGTATTAAAAATATTTATTATGCTTTTTAACCCTGCACAGTGGATGGGAATTCAATATAAATAAAGGTTTCCCAAAGACAGTAGAATATGGTTTAAATCCTTGAGTATTCCTTAAAAATCTTACAAAGTAGGAGAGTTCAGAAAGGCTAAGAGCGCCTTATACAAATCTCAGATTTTAAATATAGCTCTTTTACCATCAAATAATACTCTTGTGTTTCTCTTTATAGCAAAAGAGTAAAGCAGTTGCAGAACAACTGCAAGGGAAAAAAATATACAAAAAAGCGTGGAATAGACATGGAATAGACTATAGACTTTCACAGAGAATTCAATTACTAAGTTCATTTCACTGATTGGTATCTTGGTCTCAACCGAAATGTTATTTTTCTACTGTATTAAACTATTTATTAGCTAGTAAAAATAAAGCAAAACAGATAAAATTCTAGTCTCTTCTGAATGTATTTGGAAACTCAGCATTTCTTGTAATCTTTATTCAGTTTACAGAAAAAAGAAATCTACGATCTAAAAATGGCAGTGAAAAAAAATACATGCAATTTTATTTGGCACAAAAAAGTTTTAGAAATATGAGGAGAAGAGATTAAAGAGCAGATTTCATTTACCTGTGCTGAAGAGTCAGCAGCAGTACAAAATGCACTTGTTACAGAGAGCTCACACCACACCCAAGACACCTCAGTAATGTCTAAGAAACATGGAGGAACACCTTGGCCTTCAGTCCAAAAGCTGCTGGTTTTATACAGCACCTGCCACAGAGGGAATGGTGTCCCTGAGTGCTGCAGCAACCCAGCCAGAAGGAGCAGGAGAGCTGAATGTTCCAGCAGTGTAATTCCTGGAGATTGCCCAGTGCAACACCACCTCTGCCCTTACTGCATGGAGGGATGGAAGCCATAGCTGGGGCTGGCGTGGCAGGGAGTGGGCATGGAAAAGCTGAGCACAGAAAAAGAATTTAAGGAGTCTTTCTTGTCACCAAGGAAATTGGCAGATTATGGCGCAAAATGTTCTGCAATGGAGAAAGCCATCAGCCTAAAATAAAGTAAGTAACTTAAGATTTAATAAAAGACTGGATTAGCCAAATATTGCTCAGTTGTTTGAAAACTGGAAATGCTGCAGATACTACACTACAATCCATATATTAATGGATTAAGTTACTCCGATCTTATGGCTAAAATGATCAGTGACTGAACTGCTGATTCAGTCTCCTTGTTTAACTTTTCATTAATTAGTGCATTCAATTTATTGAAACTTTTTGCTTGAAAGCATTCCATGGAGGCTTCATAATATTCCTCTGATTTCCTCAGGTATTCTCAATTATGTTGGCTGTTCAGACATGAAGAGATGCACTTGACAGGTCTATACCTCTCCCATTAAGCACACTGATGTGTTCTTGTTAATAACTAAGGGTAACTGCATTCCTCTGCTTCTAGGTGTGATGCACAAATCATTGCAGAACAGACCATACTTTAACTCTTAGGGAAAGGAAGTCATAGCCATGAATATTCTATGGAAAAAAAATCTGGTTTCTGAAAAGAGGGGTGTGCTTGTGGATTAAAGTTTTATTTAGTGGCTGAAAGTATTTCCTCTGCTCTGTTTTTTAAAGGCAGGTGATCATTCACCAAGGTCTTAAACTAGACTTACAGATTAAATTAACCTTATAGACCACAAAAACATAGAGGATATTTTTTACCAATTATTTTTGTATTCTAAACTCCTGGCTAGCTAAAGATACTGTACATACAGGTGGACCTGGAGATACTTGACAAAACAATCTAGTGTGGGCTAGAAAACGTCAAGTGTTTTGGCCTTGTTCAAGCGTAAAGAAGTCAACAGACTACAGACCTAAGCCAGTTTGCAGCAAAGTAAGTTTTATTTCTGCTTCAACAATTACTTTTTTTTTTGTGAAAGGAGAAGACTCAAAAAGCAAACTGCATATGACATTTTTAACACACTTATTTACTTAGAATACCTACCTTGAGTAGCTATCAACATGAAGTCTTTAAGAAGATTAATTTCACACTGGAAATAAAATTGCTTGCTATCTTAGAGACATTTTAAAAGTACACTTAAAGCAATACATATGTGAAGGCAAGTGATAAGTGGAATTTCATCTTTGGAGGAAGGGTTTTTACATTTCCCTGCAGGTAAATGAAGGAAATACTGATGTATAACTAATAGATTCTGTGAATTTGAATTTTAAAAATCCAGGCTGAATTTATCACTACAGCCCATGGGGCTTGTTAAAATCTGTGTGAAGACCTAAGCATCATCTTCCCTTATCTCAATGGGCTTTAAAGTTGCTCTGATATAATATTAAACAATGAATAAAATGATTCTTCAACATGAGAGTATTACAAAAATAACTCCATAAGCAGAGCTGAGCTTTGAGATAAAAGCAGTGCACACCTCTCTTGTGCACCTTTGCTAGGAGTCAGAGCCCATCAGTGTAAATGGCTTGTGCTCACAGGTATGCAAGAGTGTCCTCCAAACTCCAGTTTTAGGGAATCAGAGGTACTTGCAAAGCTGCTGCTGTAGAGCAATATGCCCAAAAAAGATCCTGTGTGCAATGTGGCAAAACTTCACTCAGTTGCACAGGGTTAACCTATAGTCAAACATAGTAAGCGAGCAGTGTAGATTAACAGGGGAGCCAAAGCAAGGAAAGAGAATTCCTTGCTGCCTCTCAAGGGAGGAAGGAGCTGGCATAACCTCCCTCCAACATCAGCACAGATGGGATTCACTTGTGTCTGTGAAGGGCCCCAATCACCTCTCAACTGCAGGCGGCTGTCATTAGGCACCATCAGCTCACCTGCCCACACAGCTAGAGCAAGGTGTTCCACCCAGAGCTGCAGGCAGGAGATCTCATCACTCTGTGCTGCAGCTGGGAGGCTTTGGGGCCCTGGTCTGCTTGTTAGTACCACCTGAGCTTGCAGAAAATCAGGAAAGTGAGGACAGTGAGAAGAAGGGAAGGAAATAAATGTGAAGGGATGCACCTTTGAAAAACCTCAGACCTTTCAACAAAAACAAACCTAAGTGCTTTTTCAAACATTTCTGTTGCTGAAAGGCTACATTATAAAGAGCCTTTGCCCTCTTATCTGTCCTAATACTAAAATAGGTTTTATTACACTTACTCTTCAAGGTAGATGACAAATAAGCAAGTACACAGATGCTTTTCACACCACAGTAAGCACAGTACACTGCATGCTCTTTTCATCGACATGAAATTTCTCTGCTAGGCCCAGAGAATTCTTCAGTATTAATGCCCCTGACCCTCACAGAAACTGCAGTACAAGAAACAGAAGAAACCTCCTCTCAAGCAAGACTGCTCTATAGCTCTCGGGGTCGGCTGTTGTTCTCTGCCCCCGAGGTGAGTTGGGTGGTCCAGGGAGCGACCCCAGGCTCTGAAGAATGAGACTGGACTCTTTGCTGTTCGGTCTTCAGGTTGTTTATTAAGTCTTATCTACAAAATTTTCTTCCTGGCAGACAGAGGTCTGAC
>NW_005054352.1:4768278-4773393 GCF_000277835.1 Geospiza fortis | reverse complement strand
TATCTATCTATCTATCTATCTATCTATCTATCTATCTATCTATCTATCTATCTATCTATCTATCTATCTATCTATCTATCTATCTATCTATCTATCTATCTATCTATCTATCTATCTATCTATCTATCTATCTATCTATCTATCTATCTGTCTAATGAGGGCTGGTTATGCAGAAAATTAACCAGCAACATTGAAGACACACATTGACAATAGAAATCATAAAATAATACATTCTTAAAACTGTTTACACAATTTTTTCACACTGGAGAGACTCAAGGCTCTTTCAGGGCTGACTCCTTAATTACACGGAAAGCAGTTTGAAGTGATGGCAGCTTTACTGAACTGGTGGAAGAGTAGATAGGCAGTAGATAGACAAAGTAGCCCCTCTGCCAGAAGCAAGGAATCCAGATTGAGACCACAATCTTCATGTCATAGTCTTGCATTACTCTGATTTACTACAACTGCTGTCCGAGAACCTGTGAGGTCACAGGTCCCAGCACACTCTGCACACCAGCCTTGCTTCACCCAAAATACACTTGCTTTCACTTATATAGCATAAGTGATCTCTGGCAAATCAGGCAAACTCTCCTTCCTAACTGTCCTCCTTCTTCCCCAGCCCCCTCCACCACCACCCTTCACTTTATTGGGAACCTTTCTACACAGTAAGTTATAATGATATTACAACAATGTAATTTTAAATACAATTTTTCAAGCATCAGCTAAACCCTGATAGCTCAGTTTTAGAGCAGCATGACACAGTATAGCCACAGAATATTGGAGGAAAATACAAGCATTTAGACAGTAAGATCTCTAGAGCAAAGTCTTAAGAATCTTGAACAACTAAGTCATTAATATATCACTGAATATACCTAGATGATATTCTAACAGGGACGCCATGTCTCGGGGTCGGCTGCTTGTTCTCTGCCCCCGAGGTGAGTTGGGTGGTCCAGGGAGCAACCCCAGGCTCTGAAGAATGAGACTGGACTCTTTGCTGTTCGGTCTTCAGGTTGTTTATTAAGTCTTATCTACAAAATTTTCTTCCTGGCAGACAGAGGTCTGACCAGCAAGGCAGCCACGATGCTCTCCGACCGCCCCCAAGGCTGCTCCGTCTCTTATACCACAAATTACGTATATCATATTTACCTTTACCTTCTAATACCTATCACCCATGTTGGACAGTGCACCCCTTCCCTAAACCAATCCCTGAGTGCCCACATCACAGCAGAAGATGGAGAACAAGAAGAAGAAGGAAGAAGGATGAGACACGCCCTGTTCCCTCCATCTTGCCCCCATTACCTTTATACAAAAATTTTTAAAACTTATATTTTCACCCTGTGTACACCTTATAAAAACACCCTTTAAACCTGTGACACCTTCCAGCCCTCATACCAAACTGGCAATTCATTTGCAGGATCGAAATCCAGCCACCAAGTGTTCTGGGCATCATGCCAAGATCTCCGAGCCCCCTGACGGGGTTTCGGCTCTCGATGTGGTCTCGGGGGACTCCTCACATCCGGAGTGATGTGCAGAGTTCCCACATATAGCTACTGAAATGTACATCTTCCCTGCTCTCTTCTAAACATTATCTTTCCTGACCTCATTAAAAATCTCAAATTCAAACACTCTTATTTGTTGTTGTTTTTGTTGTCTGCAAAGAGAACACAGCCTTTTAAAGACACTGTGGCATTATATTAAGTATTAAAATAATCTGCTTTATGTGAATCTGCTCTTTAAAATTATTCCACCTGAAATCAATGGTAAGATGCCATCCAGTGGCTGAAGGCAACACAGAATTAGCACAAAACCGGCGGGAGGGCTCAACTACAAGGACATCTAGTGGTAAGATATCAAACTGGTGGAACAAGTTTCGAAAATGCAAGGTAAAAAAAGGACGTTTCAATAATATTTGCTTTTAAATTTAACTCAACCACAGGTCATTCCACCGTATGACTGAAGATATACTCTGCTGATTCTGTTGTATCTTGTTTCTCTTTCATTAAAAAAACATGGCATAGCATGTCATCCAGAATTATTAGTAATTCGGACTATTACTTGCAAAATAAAGCAACAATTATAAAAAAATATTCTTATACCCATATTAGAATTAGAATTGCTTGTAAAGCTAAGTGTCATATAAACCAGTTAAAGGTAAATTACTTGATTCATGAGTCCCCTGGGGTCTCATCCAGAAGCTTCCTTTGTAGAATGCAAGGTATAGGAGGCTTAGAATTCCTTTTAAAAATACTCTTAAGAATTGTTATATTTTATAAATTACAATCCTAAAGGATCATATTTATTTCATTTTTATATTGTTTCTTTGGTATTATTTCTTCCATTTATTCTAGTTTCTAATAAGAGTCCTAAAAGAGAAGAGGCTGATTTGATGCCTTGCAAGTATTACAGATTCTGAGAATATCACGCTCAAAGAAAGTTCATCATTTGTGCAAGAGGGAAAAAAGGGGGAAAAAAAAAATTTACAAAAACTCCACTATGACACAAGGCTTAGATCCTACTTACTTCAAGTATGAATTATCAATACTGATTAAATTTTATAGCAGCACAAAAGAAACCTGACAGATACTGATTCTAGAGGAACAAAATGAATAAAGGCTTGCATTTTGAAAAACCTATTAGCCAAGTGCCAAAGCACACTGAAAAGCACTTTTAAAGACAAATATTAACTGAAGATGATAGTGCTAGATTTTCTCTTTGCTTATAGACTTTACATTTTGTACAAATTACATTTACATTTTATTAACCACTATATAACTCTCAACTGAAGATCTGATTCATTATCAATAAGAATTCCAGTTCAACACAATACACAGCTGAAATGCTGTGTAAATAAAGAAAATAAAAGCACAGAGCAAGTCTGTGCTTTCTTGCCAGAGATGTGGTATCACTGTCAGCCGTCCCCAGTGACCTAGTGCTGTAAACATAGACCAATTCCTCAGGTGCAGTGATTTTCACTTTGGAATATGGGAGATGGAAGGAACAGCAGACAGTTTATGAATCAGGCCCTGTGGGAGTCATGTAGTTTCAGCCTTAAGTGTCAAGTTTGTAAAAGCATAGGAGTAAGAACATAATCTTGTTGAAAAATAAGAAGATAAGCAATCTGAAGAATAACAGATAACTAGTCCACTCTAAAAAAATAATATTCATATACATGCATAGGTTTTTCCCCTTTGGATTCAGTCTAGAACAAACTGCATATATAAGAAATGCAGGAAAAAGACCCAACAAACCATCAAAAACACACAAAAAAACAATGGGGAAAAAGATCAACATAAGAACAATGCAGTACCATGGATGAGGAGGATGAAAAATACAACAGGGAATATAATTTTTAGCACAAACACAGTACATCCTACAGTTTGCCCATCCTAACAACCTGGTGTCAAACAGCAGTTCCATTATAGTAAACAGGGTTTGTTTAGCTAAGCTTTATCTAGTTTACACACCCACAGCTCTACACAGCTAATATTTTAAGAGCTTTGAAGCCATATTATTCAAATTAATGAATCACCATTGTAGAAAGACAATCCCATAAAGACGTGGTCCTTTTATAAGGGGCTCACTTTTAATACAAATACCTAACTATAGGACTTGAGACTGTATATCTAATTGGAAGTGCACCCCACAGCATGATTTAGCAGGTAAAGAAACTTTAGCTGTAATAAAGAGGTTAAAAGCATAAAAGGCTGCCAAAGGAACTTGATGCTAGACCCCTTCCATCCTCTAAAAGCATTTCTGTGGACCAGTCTTTGGTTGTTGCAGATGTTCCAATCTGTCAGAGCAACATTTCTTAATAAAAGGTCAAAGTATATATAAATAAGACAGTTACCTGAACATCCCCTGTGTCAACTTTCTTGCAAGTAAAGATAGCAGAGTTGGTTTTTCTTTATAATAAGCTATTAATCTTACCTATTTAAACAAATGTTCAAGCTTAAGCAGTATTCATTTAAAGAAACAAAGGGAAGATAAGAGAAGAGCAGTTGCTGGCCTTGTGCTAAGCATTTTGACACCGTCCTGTGTAACACCCTTATCTCTAAATTGGAGAGGCATGGGTTTATGGATGGACCACCCAGTGAATAAGGACTGGGCTGGATAGTTGCACTTACAGAGTTGCAGTCAAAGGCTCAGTATCCAAATGGTCACTAGTGATGAGCAGTGTTCCTCAGGGGGTGGAGCTGCTGCTCAATATCTTTGTTGGCAGCACGGACAGAACACACTCTGATCCACACCACAGGGGAGGAGAGAAGGGATGGCATTCAGAGGGACCTGGACAGGCTTGAGAGACAGGTGTGAACCTCATGTAGCTTAACAAGACCAAGCACAAGGTCCTGCACCTAGGTCAAGGCAATTCCAAGTGCAGCGTAGGCAAGGTATAGAATGGATTTAATGTAGTTCTAAGGAGGAGGACTTTGGTGGTTTTGATGGCCAAAAGGCCTGACAAGTCTCAGCAATGCATATTCACAGCCCATAAATGCCAACTGTACCCTGGGCTGCAGCATGAGCAGTGTGGCCAGCACGGTGAGGGAAACGACTCTGCCTCCCTGGTCTGCCCTTGTGAGACCCTGCTGGAGTCCGTGTCTCCTTTGGATGATCCCAGCATAAGAAGGATGTGGACCTGCTCAGAGTCCACCGTGAGTTCAGAGCAGGTAACAAAGATGCTAACAGGGCTGCAGCACCACTCTCACCAAGTCAGGCTAAGAGCTAGAGATCTTCAGCCTGGAGAACAGAAGGCTCTGAGAGACTTTAGAGCACCTGCCAGTACCTAAAGGAGGCTACAACAGAGCTGGAGAGGGACTTCTTAAAGGGCACATAGAGCTAGGACAAGGGGAAAATGGCTTTAAGCTGAAGCAGCATAGGTTGGTATTAGATTCTAGGAAGAAATTCTTGTGTGAGGATGATGGGGCACTGGCACATCCACAGAGAAACTGTGTATGCCCCATCCCTGGGAATGCTCAAGGCCAGTTTGGAGGTTTGGGGAACCTGATCTAGTTAAAGATGTCCCTGTTCATTGCAACTAGCAACCTAATTCCAAAGTTACTCAGACTGACTCATGAACTGGAGTTCAGCAATGGAGCCAAAGTACATTACATGTCTTTCCCT
>NW_005054352.1:4702067-4768131 GCF_000277835.1 Geospiza fortis | reverse complement strand
TTCCCTACAAAATGTTGTTATCAATTGACCTACAATTCATTACCACACACAGATGTTTTTGCCACAAAGTGCAACACAGAGACAATATGAGGGGGCAAATATCATAAAAATTTTGGGAGAAGTTCAGCAGAGAGTGCGTGTATTATTTTCTGATGGAAGCTTAGAATAGGAAGATAAAATCTTGTTGTGAAGCATTTTGTTAAAAATCAAAATTCTATTTGCATGATAACTGAACAATTTTTTCCTTCTGACTAACATGTAACACCTACCCAAGTCTCTCATATGGAAATTGATTTCATATTTTACTTCAGTATGAACTCAGAAAAAGCTGACTTTGAATTTTCTTGATGTAGAAGCTGGAAAGAGTTATGTCCCAATTTCACTGTTTCTTTCATTCAGTATGACTAATTTTTTTTCTGAAAAATATTAGTCACATTAATTATTTACTTTAGGATTCCTTTGGGAAAAAACCCTTGAGTGTTGAAAGGACTTGGTAGTTATGCTGCTGAAATGTCCTAAAAGTAACAACAGAGCTAAAAAATCCTCTAGGACAAAAGCCCAAAAAATTCCTATGAGTGAGCAAAAGCTGGGAAAGCAGCTTCATAGTCATATCTTCTGATAAGAACTTCAGCTTTTTTAAAAGAACAGAACCAGATGCTGCTGAATTTTGCTTAAATTTTTATATGGGGGCCAAAACAAAACAAAAAAAAGTAATCCATTTGCACCAAATATTTGCATATTCATGACAATGAATGCAATTTTACCAGTAGATTAGGAGAAAGTGTTAAAACAGTTTAGGCATCATAACAAACACATTTGCAGTACAGAGAAGAAAAGGATTTTGAAGGATCACATTTAGCACCGATATATTTTTCAGAATCCACTGAAGCTTACTTTTATGAAATGAACATAAAATCTCATACAGAGATGCAGATTCATTGAAGATCTAAATGTTTAATTTTATAACCTAAGTATGAGCAGCTGTTTAACACAACTGATTTCCATGGAATACAGTAATGTGCCTGTGTTGCATTGAATACAGTAATCCATGAAACTGTGACCAGAGAATTCCAGTTTTAAAGGAAGAATCAGTTTTTTTAATAGACTTAGTCTCATTTTGCTCTACATTTCTCAAGCTAGAGTGCATTGTTGTTCAACAGCTACTTCTCTGGTAGCATTGTTTTAATGCTGTGGAAGGGATCCATGCATACTCTTTGTTCTATAAGAAATTCAATTGCTAATCTCAGTATTCTGAAATATTCAAATAAAAGCTGTAGCAAAGTTAATAGATGTTAACAGAACTAGCACTTAAAAATTTTCCAGTGAGAAGAAGTCTAAACCCATATATTTTAATGCAAAATTAGTTACTGAACCAAGACCATGCTGTGTCAAGCGAGTCATGCTTTCTTCAATGATTTGGGTATTCCTGTTTTCATTTTCTGTATTCTCAGCACTCCTTCGTCCTATTTATTCAGAAAATTTTTAAAGTTTTCTATATTCAGTTCTCTCATCTCAATAGACCTATTTCCTTGATCATGGCCTCTGCCAATTATAAAAACGAGCTGGCAATCCTTAAGTAGTCTGAAGCATCTACCAGCCTCAGCCCAAGAGCAACAGAGTCACATGTGACACAAGTGTGGAAAACAGGTCAACATTAGAAACAGCACCTTAGAAGTTGGTGGTGCATTAAAAAGTTGTATTGTACACAGAGATATATTATTTATGAAATAGTCATACTATTCAGAGTTCAGGGTTTCAGAGCTTGCCAAATTTTGCAGGAAACTAATATCCATTTTCCAGTGCTAATTCTTCCAGATAAGCAAAAGTTCAACCTCACTGTAAATATTTAGGACAACAGAAATTAAATATGTCATCTCTTCACTTACACAGAATGAGATACAAAAAAGTGAGAAAATAAAATAGAACAGCAGACAAATAATGCACTTTGCTAACAGCATACAGGCTTTTTCTCAGCAAAAATTAAGTGAAAAATCATGAGGGACCTGTTTTCAGACCATATTGGGTGGAGAAACAGGGGGAAAAGAGGGAATGGGAAGCAACAACTCATATAATCCCTAATTTCCACTTCTCCAAAACCCCACTACTAGTCAAACAGAAATTCAGTATGACCAGGCACCAAATGTTTTTTGCTTGCTTGGTTTTATCATATGTTTTTCACAAGAACTTAGCTGCTTTCAAAATCTATGGAGGAAATTGCACAAATGAAAATATTTTTGTTCAAGATTGTGAGAAGAGATAGGAAGGAGGAAAAAAGAATGTTGAAAATTGTTGAATTAGTCAGAATAATTCAGGGATGAAAAAAAAATCAATGTTTAAGGCAGAAGAGTTCATTTTCAAAAATTTCTGTGATTCTCAGACATGTAGAAATATCCCTAGAAATACAGTTACTGGATTTAATACAGAACGAAAGGAATTAATCTAATTCTAATAAATAAAAATCTTAATTTGTAACAGTATATACTTTTGTGATTCAGTTATTACTGTTTGGATGGATAGTACTAAAACAAATGGTGCCGATTACAAAAGGAAATGAGTCACAGGGACATATATTTTCTCTTCAGGAAAAGTTATTGTTGGTCATTGTATTTCTACACCTGGGAAATTCTTGGAAAAATTCCTCTGGCTATAAAGAAAGAAATCTGTACAGAAGCAGTGGAGAAACTTTTCTTTCTTTTAATTTCAACCCAGTGGTTATTCTGTTTTCAGTGTTTGTTGTGTAACATAAAAAGAATAAGACAGAGGGGAAACAATCCAAGGATTATGTGAGAAGAATGATTCACCAATGCCTTTTTTAAAATCTTGAGTATAGTAGTACTATCATTTCAGAATATGTTCAACACCTAAAACTGTAACACCAAGCAAGCAAGCAAATGAGATCTTTGCTACAGCCATTCAGTAACACACACTTCATTCTTAGGCCCTAAATTATATTTCTTGCTATTCATAGGTAAGAATTTTAAACATCATTCAGAATACCTATTAAAAGTCAAGTGCTGATTTATGCCTCTGAAACATTTACTAAACCTAATGAGAGTGTTCTGGAAAATAGGGGGAGGAAGAAAAGCTTTGAAGGCTTTGCTTGTTCTCATATTAGGACACAACTTAAAATGAGTTTGCCTCACATGGTTTGAGCAGGCAGTTGGACTAGAGGAGCTCCTGAAATCACTGCCAATGTTAAATACCCTATGATCTAATCCTACAAGCACATACATTTGTTGCACGATTATCAGTGAAGTCTCTGTGCAGCTCCTTTCACATATTTCTTTAAATAACTTCTGATAGAGATAATAATAAAAAAATAAAACTTAAAATAATGGCTCTGAGATCTTAAAACTTCTTAATCAGGAGTTTTGGGCCTCCTCAATAAGACAGATGTGCAGCTCATTCTTAGCATTAGGTAAAATAATATTGTCAATTTCTACTTCTCTTGGCATAAAGACTTTTTATTCAGTGATTAAAAAGGAGTGCTGGCCGGAAATAAATATTATTCTCTGTAGCAAGTCTTCCTAGACATAAAATATATTTTCCCTAGGTATTTGGGTCACTATTAGTATCACTGATATTTTAAATGAATGAAAACAGTTGCTCCTGTTTTCCTCCCATGACTTAGCAAAGTAGGTGAGTGGAAAGATGTTGACAATCTCAGTAGAAATGTATGACCTTGTATTATTATGAATGTTACTCTGCATTAAGTCTACATATGTTCTGTGATTGACTATACTATGTTTGCCTACTATTAACTATTAACCTACTATTACTATTGCACTGTTCTGTACAGTGCAATGAATTCAATGGACTCTGTTCAAGATTTCAGCAGCATTATGTAGAGTGCAAAAAGATAAACTATCTTGCATTTTCAAAAAGTAAAATACTGTTAATTATTTGATTGAAAAAATAATTTTTTAAATTAAATTACTTAAAATTATGTTGCAAAAATCTCAAGAATTGCACCTCAAAAATTCCACTTTAATTACTGGTGAAACAATGTTATATATTCAAACTTGGTTAAATTTTTAACATTATTCTTGGAAGTTTTTTTGTATTACTGTTGCGTTTTTCTGTCAAAGGTTTTGGTTTCATCTTTACAGCAAAGATAAATATATTCTCCACAATATTCAGTTCACTTCATAGAATTTAACTGTGTTGATAACTGAATTGTCCATTACCCTGTTGTTTATTGTTAGTTCCACATTTTAAGCAATCATATATGCCCTTAAAATGAATTCAGGTTCACTTTAGAATAGCCAATGAAACAAAAATATGTTGGTATGAAACATTAGATTTTGCTTCTTTGTTGAAACCACTTGTCACAAGTTCTTTTGCTGATTTTATATTTAATATTTGTGATTAAAAGCAGCTATTAATTTTACATATTTTTATTCTGACCATTTATTCCATTCAGAAAACTGAAAAAAAAATTCAGTGTTTTGTTTTATTTCAAATGGCTCCTTCTCTCACCCATTTTACAGTCAGTTATCAATGTAACAGGAAATAAATGCAAAATTTGAGAGTTTTTAACTTTTCATTTAACATTTGGTGCTAACAGATGTTCCCAGTGAGAGTCCATTAAACTTACACCAGACTGTTTTTTAGTATAAGCACAAATCTCAATTTTAAATGTATTGCTTTTGGAGAAAATCTGAAAATTACTGGATTTAAAGTGAACAAAGGCCAGCAAATACGTGTTCATTCAGAAACAGAAATAGCAATGTCATGATGGAGACTTTTGTTCTTTGATGTGGTCTTGATGTCAGGTTGCAGGGTTGACTCCTCCATGAATGGGCACATTTGCGATGGTTTCAACTGCACTGCCTGCTCAACATTTTTATAAACTCAGTGACAAGTACCCAAAGCCTCTCTTGGAAATAGATCGCTTCCATCCACTCTTTTATTGACATTCACATAGAAAAAGCTCCTTCTCTTTTTTTAAAGCAACCTATCAGTATAAACTACTTTTTCAACAAGTCCTTGCTGGAGGTAGTTGTTATTTGGGCCTTATGTGGAATTTTACATATTATTAATATATAGTAACTGTGATGAGTATAGTGACCTATGACCAGTGGGAGTGATGCAGAGAAAAACAGAAAAGATCAGTGTTAGTTACTGTAAGAGGAGTAAGAATTGGGAACCAGCATCTTCAGTGTACCAATGAGGGGTTTTACCTTGTCTTTCTTAGCCACAGCTCTGAAAAGGTTTTAGAACAGGCTGAACATATCATTGTCATAAGGTTTTCTTTTGTATCCTTACTTGCAGCACCACTGCAAGTGGGGAGAATGGATATTATCAAAATGGGATAAGGAGGGGAGAGCGCAGCAGGAGAGGCCAGCAGGAGAACCCTGATATTCTCTGCTGATGCAAATGTCATTGAGTGCTTCTATAAGTGGTTCATCAAAGTATCCTCAGAGCCACCACTGCAAACACGCCAGGAAGGAACCTCAGCCAAAAGATTTGGTGGCTGATAAGCAATTCTCCATGAGATTTTTCACCTCTAAGGAATCTTCTAGGGATTCAGGGTTTTACTCTGCAGCTGAGACAGGTCATAGGTCAATAAAATGAAAATTACAGAGACACCAATACCAGAACTTTCAGTGAAGTGTGACTGTTTCTCAAATACTGTTCCCAAGTCAACCAGACACACACATGCTGTGAGTGGGTTTCCATTAGAAAAGAGATTTTTCAACATCAGCATATCAAAACTAGTGTTTCCAAAAACACTTCATTCAAGAAATCAGCACAAAACACAGGGAGGGGAAAGCAAATTTTTAAAAATCCAGCTTGCATTTCATTAAACCAGCCAAAGTACTGGTTTTAAAAAGTAGATCTGCTTGTAAAAGTTAGTGTTAATTGAAAACTATACATAAATATACATATAAGATGTACTTTAAATATGTTGTGAAGAAAATGAAAAAACATAGCTGTGTCTGTTAGCACAAGAAGTTTCTAAGGAGACCATTCTCTTCCCTAAATCTTGAGATAAACAACACGAACACCTAATTTCTGGAAATAGGTTGCATCATGTTACAAGAGGAAGTTACAGAAAAATTTATCTGTCATTGGATTTGATAAGGACAAAGCATTGAAATTTCTAGCACTGTAGGTTTTCAAGGAGAGGTAACTAGGCTGTTGTAGTATGTCACAGAAATGCTGAAAAAATATGATAAATTAAAAGTTTTATTTTAGAATATAGAAAGATTTTAAGCCATTTCCAGGGAAGAAAAAAATCTAACTTCTGGAGGAGCCTTTATAGGAGCTATTCCAGGAGTTTGCTACCATATCACATCTCCTGAGTACAGGAGGGAAAGCATCATTTACACAGCTTCACAAAGGAGATCTCCTGCTGACAGACAGATCCACTCTCAAGAGCACATTAATTTAACTTTGAATATAACTTCCTGCACGTTTACAAGAAAAAATAAAAATACTTGTCTCGTGCACATTGTAAGACTAAAAGTTCAATTTATTGACTAGTTGTGGGCTCCCTAACCCAGCAGTGAAGAGATGAGTATGCAGCAAACACCTCCTCCAGAAAGTGCTCCTGGTTTTCTTTCCTTTTTTTCCACCTTTTAATTTATACATCTTTTTAAAATGTCTCAACCTTTCTCTTATGGCCTAGATTTAGCAAGGTTGTCAGAGACCTGAAAATCAAATTCCTCTGTCTTGTCTCTTAGTGAATCATCCTGCCTGATTTTCTACCAGGAAAGCTCAGGCACAGGTAGGTGCATGGCAGAACACCAATAAATAAAATAATACACTATGAGTTGTTTTGGCTTGAAACTAATTTGCAAGTATACACAGTTTTCAAAAGACTTAACAGGCAGATGGTAAGTATTCTTCAAGAAAAATTGTTTTTACCAATGCCTGCACTTAGAACGTAACCAGGCAGCAATGTGAAGATCACAAATGTATTTTAAAATACTAAGAACAAATAATATGCCTGGGTGGCAGCACCCCAAACCCAACCAGAATTCATGGTTTTTACATATGTCTATATCCAGATAGAGAGATGGATCTCATAGGGCAGCTTTGCATTTGGGTAGCATCTCTGGTATAAAATACTCTTAGTTTCATGTCATCAAGAAGGTGTAGTAGTCCAGGCATTATAACCTTTTTAAAGAGTGAAATGTCTCTATTAGCATCTAGAGAGAGATACACATTTTTTAAGAACCAATTTTCTAAGAATGGCTGTACAGACAAGTAGTACACGCATCACCATGGCGCATCACCATGGCCTACTTGATTTACTTCAATAATTTTTCATGGAAAAATATGAAGAAATATATTCTTTCAGTACTTAATATAATGTCAATGCAGGGCAGAATTCATTCTTTGCAAGACAAAAAGCTTTCTCCGACAAGTTAAGACTTTTAAATTGTAATTTATTTTTTTTTTTTAGCATAACATGAAAGCTTTTGTCTACATAACTTCAATCTCAACTGACAAAGAAAAACACAAATTAGTTTGCCACCTAGCAAGCTAGGTGCATGAATGCTTGCGTGCAACATTTAAAAGTCTAAAGCCATTAGACCAATGCATTTCTTAGCTATTCTAGTAATAGTTGCATACAGCTTCATATGCAAATTTGTGCCAAAATCTGAAACACATACCCATTTCTGTAGTTAGAAAGAAATTTATTTTCTTTACATGAGATTACTTAATTTTCAAAACTTAATACATTTGCAACATTTCCAAAGCATTACGTTGGAGAAAACACGGGGAAAAGAAAAGAAATGAAACCAAACCAAATAACAACATCCAAAAAATTCCTCAACAAAACAAAACACAGGAAAACAAACATAAAAACCAAACTACAGAAAAAAGAAAGAAAAAAGAAGAAAAGGGAAAATCACAAAAATACTTCCATCTCTACTTTTTGGAAATATTTTTCTTTATCTACACATAAGGGTAAAGAGTGATATGAAGTCTAAAGACATAATCTAAGATGAAAGTGAGAAATGCTTTATGAACATATCATACTTTGGAGTTCCTTACTTGAGTGTGAAAAATAAAATTGTTTTCCTCTGCATAGCTCTAGTTTATTGTGTAGTCAAATCAGAAGTGACCTGGTAATAATGAAGATGTCCGTAGGTTTTACACTTCTGGTTTAGGAAGGCCTAACAAGTAACTTTGGATAATTTACCAAAGTTTCAGCAAGAGAGGAAAATAGATTTACTTCATGACTGGCTTGTTGGCTTCTTTATATTTTAAATACTGGTTTTTTCTTTTGTTTGTTTGTGGGTTTTTAACCATTAGCTTTCACCCTATGACTACTCTCTCTGCTCCTGTTTGCTACATGCTTACCTCCATTTTCATAGTCATTCACCACAAATCCCTTCACTGCTGTGTTCTTCATACTGTCATCTCTCATGATTCCCATCAATGTTTTCTCATGATGCATCAAAGAAGGACCCTTGTGCCCAGGCAGTGATGTTCTCACAGGATTCTGAGACTTTCTGCACATTTTTCTGTACACCTACTTGTTGAGTTTGCTATACATATCGAGAGTAAATTCTGGAGTGAAAAGTCACACTCTGGCAATAAAAATCACTAACAAAATATGAAAAGGAGATGAAAAGGAAAACATGGATTAGAAAAAAAAAGGGTTCGTTCTGAACTTACACAAATTCATAAATACAAACACTTATCTTTAAGTGTCTAAGCAATCTACCTTCAAGTTCAGTAGCACAACCTCTGTTTTGGCAAGGTGAACAGTTGTAATTTTAATTCAATGAAGAATTTTTAAAGTGAATATATTTGTGCATATGGTTTGGAGATGGTGGCAGGGTCACTCTGGGCTAGGAGGGGCAGGGTACAGACAGCAGATGGATCTCTGCTGGACTGCCACCTCCTCCAGCACAGAGAATATGTGTGGGAAGTCCTACTTGCCAACACAGGTACCATAACGCCTACAGGGAACCACCCTGGTCTACTAAATAAGTTTTATGCAGCCTACAGGATGTGCAGAATTGAACTATGTTTAGTTGAGTTAGTCATTTATGAAAGTGAACAAATTGAAACATATTTGGAATTTTGGACTCCAGTCTGAACTCTTATCATCACATCAGATGGAAACATCACATTGTGGGAAACCTGTTCAGTGAAAGCTAAACAGTCTGCTTTATCAGTCTCTGAAGAAAACCTTGACAGATTGTTTTTAAAGTGTTCCTGGAATATTTTTCCATGGTATTTAACCCTTCACTGATATTTTAGGCAAGGTGTCTCTATTTCTGCTAAGTAATCAGTAAGATGTAAGGTAGCAGCAAAAATAATTTGTAAACATAAAGCAACTTTCACCTTGCCTGTATAGATCAGTGTCTTTCCCCAATACAATTTGTGCCAAAAAAACCCCAAAACAACACAAAAGGGCTTCCATATTTATCTACATATGTAGAAAACTTCAAAGCAGAACTACAAGCAGAAATTAGAAGCTATTGGCAGGAGGCATCTGTTGTACCATCTGCACAAAAATTGAAGCTATAAATCCACCTTTCTGAAGCAGAGCATTTCTCTTTCCTTTTAGGCCTTGTAAATCACTGAAATCTTAGTCAGTGATAATTATAGCTCACCACAGAAGAATATAATTTTAACCCAATTGTTAAAAGAACATTTTAATGACAGGGTGAAGAAGCAGTTGGAGTAGACTATAGTAGCATTGATGTGAGAACACTTTCTGACTATAGATTCTACTAAAGGTAACCACAATATAATAGCTAGAAGGAGAAACAAAATGAGAAATAAAAAAGTGGATTGCAGCAGTTTCCCTAAAGCTGGAATTTTCTTTCTGTATTGTCATCTGCAGCCTCTCTGTAGAAATCCTTGAAGTATCAGGAAGAAACTAAAGTTCTCAGAAAAGAGCAACCAGAAAGGTGAGAAAAAAAAATAGCAAAAGCTGGAACTAAAATGGATGTTTGTCGTGCTGAAACAAATCAGACACTTTACAAAAAATACTGAAAACAAGAAGAATCTATAAAATCAATGGCTTTAGGAAAGGCTGTATCATCAGTTATGGACAAGCTAAGTGAAGGAAATACATCCAGTTCATCAATGAAGAAAAGGGTTGTCCACTCAAGCAGCTATTCATTACAGTTGCAAAACAAAAACTATTGCACTCTTCTAGGCACAGGGAAGCTTTCCAAGGAACAGAGAAAATTGAATAACCTAAGAAAATTCTTTGAACAGGCAACAATTATAAACTTATCATCAAATGTTAGTAAACATCTTTAAGTTTGTATGGCATTGCTGGAGCTGATGTGCAAGGAAACAGATAAAGCTTTGGTTACCAAAGTGAACATCAGAAGAAATCCTGTTTATAAGTTTCTGGCAGCTCCCACGTCCAGTTTATAATTGGATTAAAGCTAAATTGTTCAGCTAGAAAACACAGCAGACAACAACAGATCGTTTAAAGTGTGCAGACCACTGTGTTGCCATAGCCACCACCGAACTGCAGATAAACTCACATCTTTTTTGGTCTCTTATAAAAAACCTAAACTAAATCAAAAAGCTACAACCATACCCCATCAAACCAACAAAAGTTTTATGTATTTATGCCCATCTAAAATTATACCAAATCACATAAAGAAATATGCCTGCCAATTAAGAGCTACTAAGCAATATTTTTATTGCTGGTGGCTTCTGTGTTACTATAAAAGCAAATGTATTAGTAGATCTAGCTTCAACACCTGGTCTTGTCAGCAATCTTCATAACAGACCTGCTTTTGAGCTGGCAAGCAATGATCTACCAGCCACCAGTTCCTAAAAAAAAATTACAAAACACTGTTGATAGGGATGAAGTTACAAGGATCTTCAACAATACAATAAGATTGTTAATGAAGGACTGTTACTGAACAGAGCTGATTAAGGTTATGATCAAGAAATTAATGCAAGCATAAAATTTTTTATTCATCTCTTAAATATTTCCTGTTAGTGGAAGGAAGTTTCACAGTGGAAAGTCGTGATATAATGAGCATGCGAGTTGCAAAAGAGAAATTGTATCTCTTACATTTCATTTAGCTGGTCCAAGTGGTAGATACCAGTAAAGAGGCTGACAGTACCTCTGAATTCACAAAGGGGGCCCCAATTTTGCTGGGTTTGTTTGTTTAGGTTTTTGTTTCCAAAAGAGACTGGTAAGTAATTTAAGAGCATTTTAGTATTATTTTAGTATTAATATTAAGTATTATTTATTATGAAGGGTAAGTTTTGTATTAATTTGGACCAAAAAGTGGGAAGAGAAAAATCAAAAGGGTAGTATATAATTGACCAATTTTCATCCTAGCAAAACGAAGAACTACACTCTGTTTCTCTGCATCAACAGCAGAGAGTTATCTCAGCTCTCCTCAGGAAGCCCAGTGTTCCTCCTCGGGGTATTTTGTACTGGTGTAAAACTGAAACAATTTCTGTATGACAGTTAAAGTTAACCACAGTCACAAAATTACATGCCAGCACCTGAAGGCTGTCATTCATATTTTCTTGCAAAATTTGGATAAAGATCTATCATCAACCTCACAAAGCAGCCCTTTATGTGGCAAGATCCTTAGGAATGAAGCAGTACTGCCAAAGGTACACAAAAAAATTTAGACATCACCTGAGCCTTTTTAATAATCAGAACTAATTTATGAATGAATTTGCCATTCCAGTTACTTTGAAAGGTGAGTCAAAAAAATTTGCAACTTTTCAATATTCTTAAAATAAGTAAATGGACTAAATCCATTCATTCAAAACAAAAGTGAAAGTTCTAATTATAATCAGAGTTAATTTTGTTATTATGAAATTTTGCATATGCTCTTTGCAGTACTACTTTGATAACGGCTAATGTGAGTTTCAGTGCTCTATAATGATCAGTTTGCTGAGTGGTTTTGGTTTTTTTTTTCATTTTAACCACTAGATGTCTCTAGCTCTATTCATGATAAAGGCAAGTTAGCACCTAAATCCGCTTGGAAACACTCAAGCTGTAAAAGCAGAATCCACCAAGTTTCTTGCTCTGACTCCAGTAGAAAGTCAATGCCCTGTATGAAAGGTGCTGTCTTGTTGTTTTAAAACAGAAAGGGAAATATAAAAAACTCTGTCTGCATAATAATTTTTAGCTGCTAGTAAAAATGTTAGAACAAGTATGTCCTGCAAACTGAGCAAAAATTCTGAGGCCATGAGTAATTCCATTCAGCTTTCAAAACTGGTCCTAATATGGGAGTCTAGATCACATCATTTCTGAACCAAATTATTTTGTGTTCCAAAATATATGAAACGTGAACATTGCCAGTTAGGTTCTCATCAGCTATTTAAAACATTAAGCATTAAGCATTGGAGGAGCTCAGAATGATATTTAAGTTACAAATAGTTTGACAGTTCCCATATATAGAATACTTATGCCAAACAGGACATTCAACTTAATTGTTAGATGTATAAAATCACTATACACACAAAACTCCATTGTCATTAATCTGATTAACCTGAAAGGAGGACTTCCTCAAGAGAAAAAAAAAAAATTGAGGGCAACAGATAAAAATCTTATTTAACTTTTAGTACGAGACAATCAAAAATAAAATATAAACTGAGTAAAGGGATCATGTAGTAGTAGAGGAAAAGTATTACAAAATCTTCATTAAAAAAAAAATCAAATCATCAACCAAAGCTCCCCCAAAAAATCCCAAACCTAAAACCAAACTAAAAATTCCAAATTAAAAAAAAAAAAAAAATCCTAGTCTGACTCTCAAAACTTCCTTGTCCTTCCCTTTATTCAGTCAGCAGTTGAGGCAGGAACTTTCAGTGCCTTCACACACAGTTCCGTCTATAATTTTAATTCTTCAGAAAAGCATTAAGACAACACCAAAGTGAACAGACTGCATACTCAGAAAATTCCCAAAGTGAACAGATTACATACTCAGAAAATTCCCCCTAACCACCTGAAAATTTTTTGTTTTCTATCCTTGGTTTTGAACAGAACTTGTCTCACTTAATGGTTATACTTCATGACACAGCATGAAGACAGAGAAAGGCATATTTTTAATCCTGGATCCAATAGCTGCAGGTTTGTCACATCATTAGGTGTTTTGGTTTTGAACTTTTTCAGTTCCAGAACAAATTATCTCCCTTCTGAAGGGACTTTTTGATCTACCAGTATGCAAAGGTAATATTTTTTTAAAATGGACAAACAGGCACTGTACATTTTTGTCATAATTATTGAATAAGCAACAATCAATTATACGCAGTATTTAAGTTATGCTATAAACAGAAAAACAACACAAAATTTATAAAAGCTCTGGGAAACATCCTCATGCTTACTACAGTTCAACCCAGGTTTGCACTTTCTGTAAACAACGGTGTTCTACCAATGGGCTGAATTTTTCTATAACAGACTCAGATATTATTTTGAAGACCAGGGAATAAAGTGAGCTTGTGCATCTCCAGTAGGCAATATTATGCAGAAGAAAAATAGATAACTTCTTTTGGATTCGAAATTTTGCTCTAACAATAAATCGAGGAATATTTCTTAAATTAATCACTTAAAGCTAATGCCTCGCCAGCTAAATCAAGGGAATTATTTTAATGCACTAGTGAATAATTCAGACTATTAGCTTGCTAAAACTTCACCTTATCATTACCTTATCATCAGTACCTTATTACAGTACTTATCTGTGTTTTAAGTTTGTCCATCAGTAATATTTACATACTTTTAGGATCAGAATACTAAATTTTAATCTGGACAAATATACCAACAAAAATTTTAAGAAATTCTAGGAAAAACAAAAGAAATCAGATTCATTTCATGATGATGTAAGATTGCACAAACCCCCAAACCACCCAAAGGCCTTCACAATAGGAGCAGTCTTTTCAATCTTAAACCTTTTATTTAATTACAGTGCTACTGAATGATCATGTCAGAGAGCAATGTAAAATAAAATGCAGTGCATAGCAAATAAGAACATTTTAAAGCATATCAGTGTTGTTTACAAAATAACACCCCATCCCACAAGACTTCTGCAAATATTTTGTTATATAAAATTAGTTGCAGAAGACTCAGCTTGAGGATGATTCACTTCTGGCAGGTATGACACTGCAGAACAATGATATCCTTAAAGGCAGTAAATTCCCTCTGTGTTACATATCATGGTCATTTAAAAGCAGCATTAAAATATAAAAGTACAGCCTGCTCACAGATCACAGTAGGGCAAAGACCACTATTGCAGAAAAAAAGTTTCACAGATCTAATGTATATTTACATGTTCACTGCTTCTTGGAGAAGAGGATGCAGAACCAGAGAAAAAATCTAAAGAATTTAACGTCATCAGCTAATGAAAGTCTGTTCCAAAGGCATGTCTGATATTTCCTTAAACATAGAGCATGAACACCTTGAGTATTTCTCTTGCTGTGTTTTGAAACACAGCTATCACTGTGAAACTGTCAGAAAAAAGTCTTGCCCAGCAATTTTTAAGAGTAACAGCATGCAAAGCTGCAAAGCTACCCCTCTGCTTGATGGATGTCTTCAATGACAAGGCACAGCAGTCAGACAAAGAACCAAATATTTGGAGAAAAGGAAACACTGCACGCATTTTTAAAAGAGTAAAAAGAGGACCCTGGGGACTACTGACAACCTCAGAGACCAATTAAATAATGGAACAAATATCCTGGAAGATATTTGAAATGTACAAAAGACAGGGAGGTGAGTAAAGAAAGCCTACATGGCATCACCACTGGCAAATGACGTCTGACTAAGTGACTGCACTCCATGATGTTTTGACTGCATCAGTGGTCAATGAAAGTGAATCTATCATCTACCTGGATTTCTGAAAGTCGTCTGACATGGCCCCACACAACCTTCTTGCTGCCAAATTAGAGAGTTATGGATTTGGGTGAATTATTGGATGCATAAGGAACCAGCTGAATGGCCACATCCAACAAGCTGCAGCAAATGGTTCAATGTCCAAATGGAAACTGGTAATGAGTGGTGCTCCTCAAGGGTTCATACTGACACCAAGGTTTTATAAATCTTCATTAGTGACATGGACAGCAGGACTAAGCTGCAGCCTCAGCAAGCATGCAGATGACACAAAGCTTGAGTTGTCACAGTTGATAAGTTTGGGCACAGGGATGATATTAGATGGATCTTGGTGGGCCTGAAAAGAGAAACCATGTGACCCTTGAGAAGTTAATAATTTTAAGTGCAATGCCTGATACCTGGGTCAGAGTAATCACCAGTTTAATACAAACTGGGGAATGAACTGACTGACAGCACCCCTGCAGAGATGGACTCAGGAATACTGGCAGAAGAAAAGTTATACGTGAGCCAGCAATGTGTTCTTGCAGCCTGGAAAGCAAACTTTATCCTGGGCTGCACAAAAAGGGAAATGTGGCCACCAGGTTGAGAGAGGTGAATCTGCTCATCTACTGTGTAGCCATGATACCTCATGTGGAGTTCTGAATCCACCTCTGGACTTCTCAATACAAAAAAGCATCCGTTAGTTAGGATCTCACTCTTGGAATAAAAAACTGCAGCTGTTCCCCCACAAAGAAAGAGTTGGGGTTATTCAGCCTGGGAAGAGAAGGCTCCAGAGAGACCTTAATGTGGCCTTTAAAAATGTAAGAGGGACCATAAAAGAAGGACAGAGAAAGAAACTTACCAAGCCCTGTAGCAATAGGATAATGGGGAATGGCTCCAAACTGAAAAAGGACAGGTTTGTATTAGATATGAGCAAGACCTTTTTCTACAAGAGTGGTGAGGCACCGACACAGGTTGCCCAGAACAACTGTGGATGCCCCAACCTCGGAAATGTTCAAGACCAGATTGGGCGGGGCTCTGAGCATCCTGGTCTAGTGGAAAGTCTCCCTGCCTGTCATGGGGGTGAGACTCCATGGTCTTTGAGTGTCCTTTCCAATTCAAAGCATTTAATGGTTCTAATTACCCCACAGAGCTTACATGAATCATCAGCAGACCTTTAACTCCACATTTAGGAGAATAAATCAATTCAGTCAGTGACTATGCAATATTCTACTGTCCTTCTAGAAATCACTGTTACCTTTAGATCTGAAATACAGAAAACTCTTCTGTCCCTTCTCTAACAGAAAGTTCTAGTTCGGTAGAACAACTGTTACAGCGACACATAATTTTTTGACAGATATCTAATACTTGGGGAATTCTGAGAATACTGTTGAGAAAAGTATACTGCAATTCCACATTCAAAATGCAAATGAGTCTGAAGAGCTTGAATTAAGTCAAGCACTCTATGTTGTTTCTCTTCTAATAATGAAAGCGCTCAAATCACTGACTACATTTAACCTGAAATTTTAATATCTTTTCTTATACTCTAGATATTTACTTCAAAACACATAATTATGTTTTCATCAGGAAAGAAACAGAAGCACAGCAAATGCCTGCACATTAACTATATTAACATATAGCTTAAAGTCAATTGATCATATAAATTTTCATAAATGACCAACAAGCTTCTAGTCAATGAGTACCTCTTACACATCATAGTACAAATCTCACAGCACATTAAAACTCTATTGTGTCATTAAAAACAAAATTTCCCATGCTATGGCTGTATATTAAATAGACTTTGCACCACATATATATTTCAATCTAAATATTTAAATAAAATTTCTCTTCGGCTAAGACTTTAAGTGAGATTAGGTGTCATGCTCTAGCTTCAACTCAAACTAATTTACCTCAGCAACCAAAGGAACAAGAATTCTTTGACAATAATAGTATTGCTGCACACTGTAAATTGAACTAGCAAATGACAAGTGTGGAATAAAAAGAGCTAAAAACAAAAAGAGCTAGAAACAAGGAAAGTTTCAGTTTTAAAAATCCAGTGAGATTAAGTAAGAAGGGGCAACAGGGTTCCACACTGTGGTGAGATAATTAATTCCTTGGGATCTGAAGTCCAGCAAACTGTTTCTGTTTATCTTCAGATATCCCCAGGACAAAGTTTTCCTTATTTCCATTACAATTAGACTTCATGGAACGGCTGAAGAGAAAATTCTTTGTACTAAAATCCATTATTAATTTCGAAGGCTTATTTTGTCTGTGCTGTAAACACAGACCAAGCCACTCAGCCCACATTTAAAGTCAATCATGTTGTACTGCTTCTCTGCTCTAACATATTAGCACACACAGACCCCAGTCATTTTAAATATGTCACTTTCGAAACTGCTGTCTTAGACTGTATTTCCAATGAATTGCCTATGGATTTGGACATAGAGTAAGGCTAATGTTGGACACATGCATAATGCTTTGGTTATCCCTGACTAGCTACAAGGGCTTTAGTGGAGGAATGCAGCTTAAACCAGTTGCGTAATACTTTCTGCCCTTACCTCCCTTGCAGTACTCATCAATTCCAGCAGTGTCTTGGCTTTATTTCTGCCTTGGTTTTACTTCTGCCTTTTAGAGTAGATGCTCTTGGACAAGTGAAAAGTAAAACATGTGCCTGTTGTCATACTATGCTGCTTTGTGAAATGCATGAAAAAATAAAATTGAAAAGTAGGAAATGTCTTTCAGCTACAGTGACAGTAAATACTTATGCAAATATTCAAAGTAATACTTATGCAAAGGCATCAAAGGAAAATACATCCATCTACCTCTAGGCATCTGGCCTAGTCCACATATTATGTATGCTTTCTCCCTCACTGGATTGTAATATACATTGCTACAATTTTTCCCACTTAGAAGACACAATCCCATTAAAAATGGTTTTACTTCACTGAGACTATCCCAAAAAATTAACATCCTTTATGACAAAATCAGTACATCTACAACACGATGAATTTAATTTTACCAAGGCACGCATGTCTAAAGCACATCTGCATATGGAGCCAAGAAACTACAGATTTTCGACTCGCTCTATTTTAATACTTGAAGATGTAAAATTTTAATTACACTGCCAAATTTCCAAATCTAGGCAACAAGACAAATTGCCAACACTCCCAATACCAAGCAACAGGTAGAATAACATTTAAATCATTGTGCATTCACTACTCTCTAGACCACCTAGTACCTGTGTGACCCACATAGCTATGAAAGTACAGGGCTGACTTTTCCCACTTTTTTATTACATTTTCCTGTAAAAAGAAGCAGAGCCAGAAGTCTGAGTACCCGTGACAATTGCTGGAACACAGTGAAAGATTCTCACATCCCATCAAATTTTGGGTCCTAAATTACATGCCCAGGCTCCTTATGCTTGAGTATGAAACAGAACCACCACGCTAAGCCACTGTTCTTAGCCTTCAAGATGGGCTGTATTAGCTGTATTAAGTCTGTGTGACAAAGCTTTGGTAGCAGAAGAACGAACAAGATCCAAGGCAGACTCGCCACTGGCCGTGGCCAAGATGACCAGTGATGAGTACAGCACCTATGGGATAATATATTTAAGAAGTGTGTCACATTGATATGTATAAGCAGTGAGAAGAACAACTCTGCAGGTTGGTGCAGAGGCAGGGGAAGGAGGTGCTGGGGGTGCCAGAGCTGAGATTCTCCCACAGTCCATGATGAAGACCATGGTGAAACACCTGTGCTCCTGCAGCCCATGGAGGACCACAGGAGAACAGATGTGGACTGGACTGAGGGACTGAGTCCTGGAGGACTCCATGCAAGAGTAAGTGGATGCCCAAAGGAAGCTGTGACTCCATGGGAAGCCCACGTTGGAGCAGATTCCTGGCAGAAGCAGGGCCTTCATGGCCAGGGAAGCCCATCCTGGATCAGCTTTGCTGGCAGGACATGTGACCCTGCAGGGGACCCACACTGGAGCAGTCTGCTCCAGAGAGATTGCGCCATGGGAGGGTCCCACACTGGAGTAGCTTTTGAAGAACTGCAGCCTGTGGGAAGGACTAACACTGGAGAAATTAATGATGGACTGTCTGCTGTGGGAGAGTTCCTGCTCTGGAGTAGGGGAAAGTGTGAGGAGTCCTCCCCCTGAGGAGGAAAGGGAAATACATGATGAATTGGCCACAACCCCCATTCATTGTCCCCCAGTGGGTAGGAGGTCGAGGAGATCAGTAGTAAAGTTCAGCTCAAGAAGGGAGGGGTGGGGGAAAGGTATTTTTAAGATTTGTTTTTATTTCTCATTATCATACTGTGATTTGATTGGTAATAAGTAATTTTGCCAATTCTAGTCTGTTTTGCCCATGACAGTAACTGGTGACAGATCTCTCCTGGTCCTTGTCTTGCCCCTTGAGCCTTCCATTATATTTCATTTCCCCTGCCCAGCTGAGAAGCAGGAGTGATAGAGCAGCTTTGGTGGGCACCTGGTGTCCAGATATTCCAGAAATAAAATCTTTTCAGTCCAAGTGAAATGTTCTTTTGCTCTTTTCTACTGCTGTAGTTACTAAGGGCATCTACAGCCTATTAGGATTGAAGGCAAATCAGTATCTGTTTTGTACTTGTATCTGTTGCATAACATTTAAATAAAGGTGCAAAATGTTTGTAGTTTTTGACTACATGTATTTTGGATGCAATTGGCTATCCACACTTCTTTTTGAGATAAAATTCAGTTTTAAAATTCCAGCTTATCCAGATATTCTAAGCTGAGAGCTTTCATTTTCCTAATTTAGTTTATCAGCTGCTTTTAGAGCAATCTAGAATGGAAGGTAAAAGTACAATGTAGACAAAATAAGAATCATATCCATTAACTTTTCAGTTGAAGACAGAACTGTTATTACAAGACTTGGATCAATTCCTAACCAAGACAGCAACTTAATATCTCCAGTAAGTCAGAGAATCATTGAGTCATAAAATACTCTGAGTTGGAAGGGACCCTTTCCACCAAAGTGTGACTCCTGGAACTGCAGAGGGCTACCCCCGAGTCACACCATGTGCCCAAGAGTGTTGTCCAAACCCTTCTTGAGCTCTGTCAGGCTTCATGCTGTTACCGCTTCCCTGGAGAGCCTGCTCCAGTGCCCAGCAGCCACTGAGTGAAGAACCTTTTCCTGATACCCAACCTAACTTCACAGACACAGCTTCAGGCCATTCTCATTGGTCCCATCACTGATCATCATGGAGAAGAGATCAGTGTCTGTTCCTCCTCTTCCCCTCTTGATTCAGCTGTACACTGTGATGGGGCCTCTCCCCAGCCTCCTCTTCTCCAGGCTGAAGGAGTGACCTCAGCCCCTCCTCATAAGGCCTCCCCTCTACTTTTACTTGGGTTAAAAAAGTTTCAGCTGCTCTTATAAGAACTGCTCACATTTACTGAGGTAGATTTCTGTCTTAGGTAAGACTTATCAGTTCCCCATACACTTTCTCTGAGTTTGACTGTGGTGGTCCAGTTTTGAAAGAACCAGACAACTGCAGATGTCCGGGGCTCTGAACTCAAACCCATCTCAGTGAAATTCATGTTTAATTGGGGTGTTCATCTGATATTGGTAGCAGGAAATACCATTGGTTTGGTTGTTTAACCAGTTAAACCAATTTGTTCAACAACCAGTAGGCTCTACGTTGACTACTATTGTCAATCCTTTCTCTTCTCTGTGCAAATTCAGCCAGGCCACTCATTCCCACAGTTGCTCTGTAGATGTTTAAACTCACCTTTGCATTGTTTCAATTTATTTATGGTTTTAACAGTGGAAATAGATTGCGTCATTTAACCCTTGTGTTCATACCTGGTTGGAGCTATGACAGACAGTAATACACCTGTCATACAAGTGTCCAGGTCTCAGAGAACTTGAGACAGGTATTAGGCATACTCAGACTTCTGTGCCTTCTGGTTGCTAAAGACAGTGATTGCACTGAAACATGAACAATCTTACTTTCCTGTAAAATTTCCTGCAGCCCAAGGAGTGCCAGATGCCTCACCAAGTCAGAGATGGTGCATATGACTGTGTAAATGACTTAAGTTAATGCAAATAGCTGTGAGTCACACTAGAGGCTAGCACACTGCCAAGACAAAAACATAGAAAAGCAGCACCTTCGATTTATTTGTTTGATGTTTGGTAATTTTAACTAAAAAAAAAACAAACCCCAAAGTAAATATACTCTTTGAGATAAATACCACAGCAACACCTCTGTTTTTAATTCAAATAATAACATTATTTTTCTGTAAAATTGGTCTTTCTTTTTTATTACCTCCTGTAATGCTACCTCAAAACAAACAAAAACAAAACAAAACAAAAAAAAAAAAAAATCAAATGCCCCCCAAACCAAAAAGAAAACCATGAAAACCCCACAAAAGTACACAAAACTAAAACCAACATAAAACTAAAAATAATTCCATCTAGACTGGAATGTTGAAAATACTTTTAAAAATTCAAAATGTTTGTGGAATGCTATTCCTGGAGGAGGAGAAGCTCTGTTTATATATAATTTTCCACCTGCGCACATTCTCCTGTTAATTAGTTCTCATAATTTTAATTAATATATGGAACACTGCAGATGTAGCTCTCAAGATCCAATTTTAATTAAATACATTAGATACAGCCATATTATGAAAGCTACCGTATTGTGGTTAGTTCAAATATATTAGTTTAAACCAATTAATTTCCTAAATGATTACCTAAATTTATCTAAATCTTCCAAAAATCTTCCAAGTGGATTACATTGTCCACACTGCAGAATTTGGCATAAGAAAAAAAATCCAGAGAAAATTGGAATGATAACAGAAATATTCAAGAAATATGAACAGGTAAATTGTTTTGATCCACAGACTCCTACTTTTGCCTATATACAAAGAATGGCTTTATTTGGAGACAGCAAGCATGAGCACAGTTCTCTAAACTCCTGATGGGGCGGCAGGGTGCTGGTACTTCTACCAAAATATATTTGCATGAACTTGACTATTTTGTCAAAAAAAAAAATCTTAACTCTTCTATGTAATGGTGGAAAACTGCATCTGCTTCAATGGTGATCACATATTAATTACTCAAAGACTTGCTTTTTAATACTTAACAAGCTTAACTGGCGTACTAAAAGGTTCTCTCTAGCTGTAAAAGAAAATTTTCCTTAAATATTGATATCTGTGTCTCAAAAGCTAAATGAAGTAATTTCTCTCAGAGCTATTCTCTTAGGCTGTCTGTAAACTCACAAATATATTTTGTCTATTTATATTTATAACATGGTTTTTATTACTATAAATACCATAAAGTTTTTGATGTTTGTTTCTAGATAGCCTTTTCCTCCCTATTAATTATTAGCCCATATGAAACTAATGAATTCTCTGCCTCAAATAGGGCTTCATTATCTATATGCTTTGAAGGTCCCAAATGAAAACTTAATCACTGCGTATAATCCATCCCTACCTTCAGGACAATAACTCTTGCTATACTAATATACTCACAAGAATCCACCTTATATTTACAGAAATCTACATTAAATAAATAAAATTATTCTGATTTTACAAACTATTTCCAGGCTTTGTTTCCTTCCGCTGTTCAATATGAGACAGCAATCAGCTCAAACCCTTTTTCATTTTTCAGGAAGGGCTTCCACAGACTCCATAACGTACACGGAAAGAAAAATGACACTCTGGCATACACTTCACAAGGTTTAATTCTATTACATATTGATAAGAGCGTTTGGATTTGCTCTTCATTTAGTATATCCCCATATCTCCTCTGCTCCACCAGTTTCAGATTTTATGGACGACATGTAAAACAACACAACCCATCAAGGAAGCTCAACAAACTTTTTGAAACAAGATGCTTTCCTGCTCCTTCAATGTCTCTCCTGCATTTTTATAACTTGCCTTCCCTAATTCCTCTTCATTCAATAATACCCAGCTGTCATCAAAATGGAACTTCATCCGACAGCTCAAGAACCAAAACATGCCATTACGTCCTCACCTAAAAGTCTTAAATTTGCTAGCTGCAAAGAGGGAGAGGGAAGAGCATTACACTCCTTTAAGCCATAGCTGGATGCTTCCAGAGCAACAACAGCAATTATTGGCGGAGGCATAGATACAGATGGGCCTCTGTCCTAGGAGAAGCCACAGAAGCATGAAATGAATGAAAAGTAATTGCACCATACCAGCAAAGTAATATCCTTCCTTAGATTGGAAGTTCAAAATAAGAGAAGTCTTTTCTTTTGATCATGGTAAGAGTATATCTTACTGGAAAAAAAACCAAACCAAAACAAAACAAAATCAAACCAAAAGCTTATATTTCCTTAGTAAAATCTATTTAGGGAACAAATATATTTTTCATTACAAAAACAGCAATTGCATCACAGAATCTAAATTCCCCATTCTACTCTGGAAATCTTTATAAGTTCTCAAAGATGCTGAGCAATTATAGACAGAATTTATTTAAATCCCTCATTTTCACACCAATACAAATGTGAGCTATTAAATGCTTATGACACTGGATAAAGAGAGTAAATCTACATCATCAAGATTTGGTTTTGCTCTTAAACGCCTAACTTCAACACAACATAGTTATTTCATGGATTATTGCACACTCTTTGCAACTGGCAGCAGGGGAATTATTATGTGGCAAGTTCTGATTGATTCAGCAGGGATGAGGTACCCAAAGAAAGAGGCAGGATTTCAACTCACTACAAAATTTAACAACTATGTGCCATACAAATCCAGCTCCCTCAGTTATAACACTCAGCAGGCAGCTAAAATCCTGCTCAGGGCCTAAGTGCATGGTCTACAAACCTACTCTGTGTGTCAAAATCATAAAGAAAATAATGAAAACTGATACTGAAGGACACTTCTTTTTTGTGGTCATGAAGCAACATACAAAAAAATATACCCTCAACACCAGCCTGGAGCTGGTTATGACCTGAGTCCAGTTAAGGAGGGGCAGCCTGCCTGCCAGGAAAAGCTGTTCTGATGGAAGGGCTTGTGTTTTCTTTTTCACTGTCGTGGTTTGACACTGCTCAGTGCCAGGCACCCAAGAAAGCTGCTCGCTCACCCTCTCCTACCACAGCTGGGCAGAGGAGAAAAAAACCCAAACCAGTGAAGGCTTCATGAATTGAGATAAGGACCAGGAGAAAACACTCCAGGGGCAAAACTGGCTCAACTTAGAAGTATAAAGTGAATTTATTACTAATAGAGTCAGAGGAGAATTATGAGAAGCAAATTAAGCCCTAAAACCACACATTTTCCCCCCATCCCTCTCTTTCCTTCTTCTTTTCCCTCAGTGCAGGGAGACAAGGGAGTGGGAGTTTGGTTAGTTTGTCACCTGAGGTTTTCTTCTGCTGCTCCAGGAGAGCAGTCCTTCCCCTGTGAGGCCACGGGGTCCCTCCCACAGGATACAGATCTCCATTAACTTTTCCAGCATGGATTTACTCTTATGAGCAGGAGTCCTGCCAAAACTTCTGAGACATGGGTCACCTTCCACGGGGTGTATTCCTCCAAGGACAGGCTGCTCCAGCCTGGAACAAGGTCCCCCTCTCTCCACCAGGTCTCCCACTGCATCACAGCCTCCTCCAGGCATCCACCTGCTCCTGCATGGGCACCTCCCCCATGTGCTGAGGGTGGATCTCTGCATCCCCCATGGATCCCCACAGGCTGTGGGTGTGTAGCAGTCCCTATGGACATAAGCAAGGCTCCTTGGAGGATTTGAATGAGAGAATGAGACAGCATTTTTACTTCCTGACTTCCTGACCCCCACCCTAGAGCATATCCCTGTAACCCTATAGGTTAGGTCTTTAACCCTTTGCCATTAGTTCAAAACTCAATCCTTCTAAATCCTATAAAAGGGGCACACTTTAGCCCACTCGGGAGAACGAGCGCTGACCAGGACCCCTTCACATCAATAAAGACATCTCTGCAGAACCTCTGTCACCTCTTCTTCTCTCTCTCGTCCGCTGTGCCTCTCGCCCTGGGCTAACCCTGCCTCACCAGATCTCCCGCTGGATCACAGCCTCCTCCAGGCCTCCACCCACTCTGGCATGGGCACCTCCCCCACGGGCTGAGGGTGGATCTCTGCATTCCCTGTGGATCCCCACGGGCTGTGGGTGGATCTCTGCCTCCCCCATGGATCCCCACGGGCTGTGGGTGGATCTCTGCATCCCCCGTGGATCCCCATGGGCTGCAGGGGCACAGCTGCTGCTCTGCCCCATGGTCTCACCACAGCCTGCAGAGGAATCTCAGCTCTGGTGCCTGGAGCACCTCCTGCCCCTCCTTCTCCACTGACCTTGGTGTCTCCATGCTGTTTCCCTCACATGTGCTCACCTCCTCCTCCTCTCTGACTAGAATTAAAACTGCGTGCACTTTGTTTTTATTTTCTTCTTAAATATGTCATCACAGAGGTGTTACCAACCCCTCTCGTTGCCCCAGCTTTGGCCAGCAGCATGTCCATCATCAGAGCCATCCGGGACTGGCACTGCTGGACGTGGTGGAAGCTTCCAGCAGCTTCTCACAGGAGCCATTTTTGTGGACCCCTGCTACCAAAAACCAGGCCATGCAAAACCAACACATTCACCCATGCCATGTGTCATTTATGGGCTGCACTATAGGAATCTATAACTACGGGCAGACAGCCATGGAATATATGTACAAAGTGTTCTACAAGAGGCTCAGTAAGGAATATATTACCCAAAAGATTAAGAGGGGAAATGTTTTATCTAGAGGATGCTTTGTAGTGAAACTACCAGATCTACAGGAATTACTGCTGCAAATTTTCAGATAAAATCACTAAAAAATGTTACGGTAAAAAGTGCTGTCTCTCACATTAGCACTTTCTGATTCAAAGCCTAATTATTCAGTACACTATGTCACTCTACAAGAAGGGCAGTGAATGTAATGAAGGCACACCTTAGTTATGTAAGTAGAAACTAAAATTCTACAAAACGAAATTTTATAGTCATTTACCAAAGAGATGCACACATTCGCACAATTCACAATGTAATACTAAGTTTGAAATCTGTATCACCGAATTATTCAAATGCAAGAAATTCACATTTTATGTTATACTTCTTTAGAGCAAGGATTTCATTTTGTTTTTTTTTGGAATTATATGATTTGTGCAATTTGGAGCCAAGGGACACCTTAAAAGTATAAAATACTAAGAGAATTACTTTCTTCCTCTGAATATACTGAATTCCCCAAAAGAGCCATGAGAGAATAACCATCAGAGCAAGCACTAAGAAAGAAAAAGTTTGGAGCCAACTCAAAACAGAGTAAAAAGACTTGGTATCCGAATCAATGTGACATTAAATCAGAAATTTATTCAAATTAATGGAGTCCTACAATTAAAAATTTCTGTGTTCTAGAAAAATAATTTGAAACACATACTCCAAAAATTTTTCATTTTATCCATGTATATAATGAATATTGAAGCTGTTGCTCTTTTGTCTGACTTCAGCACATCAATCTGATCATGATATCATATCTTTGCTGAAGTGCAAGGAAAATGCAAAACCAAAAGCTGAAAAGAAAGAAAAGTGGACTATTATTCCATTTAGAACAGAAGAACTATATTTAACACTATATGAAATACTTACACAGGGAAAATATTTAAAATAAATATAAAATATTTATTTTAAACTTTAGCACCTACCCCATCAACAGACACTATTCTCAGTTTAGGACTAGCTCACCAGTCACAATAAAATAAAGGTAAAACAGGGTTGGTGCCTTGGTTTTGGCTGGGATAGAGATAGTTTTTTCTTCATAACTTGTACAGTGCTATGCTTTGGATTTAGTGTGAGAATAATATTGAAAACATGATGTTTTGGTTGTTGTTAAGCTGTTTTTATTCTAAGTCAATAAGTTTTTCAAGTTTAATATTCTCGTAGTGAGGAGCTTCACAAAACGTTGGGAGGGAGTATTGCCAGGGAAGGTGACCTGAACTGGCCAAAGAGATATTCCACACCATAGAATGTCATATCCAGTATTTAAACTGGAGGAGTTACCCCGAAGGGCAGTAGATTATAGTTGGGACTGGCCTGGCATCACTTGGAGAGTAGCAGCTATGCATCACTTTGCATTATTATTTGCATCAGAGAGTTTCTCTTTCTTTTTCTCTTTCTCTGTCCCTATTTTTATTATAATTTTCAGCAGCATTACTACTGCATTTTCTTTGGTTCAATTATTAAACTGTTCTTTTGTCAATCCACAAGTTCTCTATTTTTTTAAATTTCCCTCCCCATCCCTCTGGCGTGAGGGGAAAGTGGATGAGTGGCTGTGTAGTACTGAATTGCTGCAGTTAATCCTCAACAGTTGGGTCAGTTATCTTTCTGTGACCCTGTCCAACAATATATTGGATGAAGATAATTTAATTTTCAGACCCTGGTCTATCTTTAGCATTGCAACAAGTGCAGGAAGGGTCACATTTTTTGCAGCTCTAAGATGGAGCATGCAGTGTGTCATGGCACTGTGGCCTCATGGCTCTTACTTTACCAGCCTTGCAGAACATAGCAAGGTAGTGACATCTGCCTGAGACTTTACTTAAATTAAAGCTAGAAAGAACACCTAACAGTTTTATTGCACATTCACCACAAAACAGAAGTTCTCTAAATTTCGTAAGATCCTTATCATACTGACATGTGTTTGCCAGGCAACAAACACACCATCTCTAATACAACACCAAGCATTTAAGTATGAGATTAAAAAGGTAATTTTCCAGCTGCTCTTCCCTTCCAGGTATTTGCATATAAAATTTACATAGATGATAAAGAAATTAGATTTCTTGAGAAAGATCAGTTTGCTTATTTACAAAGATTGGAGACTCAAATTACAGGAAATTCTTGTCCTGGAGTTAATGTTCATTCATAACTGTGTATATTCTCTAAAGTGAACAACATGAATTCACTGTGGAATACAGCATTGCTGACTTCAACTCAAATAGTAGATTAGGTACTTTGCACTAAAAAAAACCCCAAACCAGACCTGAAATACATGAAGAGAAGAGGAGGTTGTTTTAGAATGCTTGCCATCACAACATTGAATATCCTCAAGGCTCACCGCTGTGCTATGAGTTTATATTATGTGAGCAAAGTAACTTTTACACCACTTTGGCCCACTTTTGAACTATTTGTCTTCAGTATTCAGTACTCTGTGGCACTTCAGAAATGTCAAAACCAGGCAATTTTAACATTTTCTGTCTTATAACCTGTTACTGAAATACTAATTGATTTGGCAGCGTCCTATTGTGTGTCTTTCACATAGTTCCAATTAATCCTATGTCTCAAAACACGCTTCTGGAGAAAGAATTCAGAACACTAATCTAGCTAAGTATGTATCTATCTCTTCATCAAATGATTTTCCACCATACAATAATAGTGTTATTCATTATTGACTTTTAATAAAGACAAATTCAGTATTGTCCTCAGATTTAACTTGCATGTCATAGGATGAGATATTTTCTTAAAATAATGAAAAGATGGAAAGTAATTCAGCAAGAAGTTAATAAAGTAATGGACAGCACCATCAGATTTGGGACTCCTTAGAACAAAGTATGAGACAAAACGTAGTAAAGTTAATAAATTTACCATGTCTGTCATAGACCCCTAAGTTGCCTGAGAGCTGAGTTGTGAAGTACTTCTAGAAATTTGTTATGTAACACAGAATTTGGGGGATTATGTGTTTTTTAAATCTATATAAAAACAAATAAAAATGTTATAACTGTCATAACTGTTTCTATAATTTAAGATGATGAAATTACAAATTTAATTTGAACCAAATTTTGGGGGAAATGGGAGGTGTTAAGAGATGTCCCAGATGTTAATGACACAACAGACGTTCAGAGAATATATACATCTATAATTAAAACATCACCTCAAAATTCATCCATTCAAAGCATGTTGATTTACATAAAATTGTGACTGGTATTAAATAAATAGAAAAAAAAACCCCAACAAGTGATCTCTGTGTAAATACATTTTTTTTCTTTTGTTTTTGTGCTATATTGGAAACAAGCTATACTCCTCTAGATTTTTATTTTGCTCATTTTCAGTCTACAGGGATGTTCCCAGAACAAAAAGAATTCAGGGTAGGCTCACATATATAAACAGAAAATTTCTGACAAGGAGATCACTGGTGGGAAGGGGGTTATTTATACATATGTGTCAGAACATTAATTAGAAAATCTAGCCTAAAACATTTACAATATCACTACCAACTTCTATAGAAATAGATGTCAGTCACAAAACAAAACATTTTGGACTTCAAAGAAATCATTATACTACACAATCAAAAGTGCACTTCAAAGAAATCATTACACTATGAAACAAACAAAAAAAAAAGGCCAAAGGAAAAACCCTAATAAATTCAGTATGCCGGACATATTTTTCTTTCAGCACAGTCAGCTTCACTCACTGTACAAAACAAACTTTTGACCTGGTTATTAGCTATTAAGTCAATACCTTATTGTGAAGTGACTCCCAAAGATGAATCTCCCAGACTGCCTTAGAGAAGACCAGTATCTGTGGTTTTGCTATCCACAGATAGATCTCATCCTTCATAAGGCCTCACTGCCCCTTTGCAGACAAAGAATACCTCTACTGTAGTAAAGCGTGGCTTTTCTTCCTCCCAGAGATGTCACCAGCTACAGCGAACCACAGAGGGCCTTCCAGGAAACCAAGTCAGAGTGGCCAGGTGTATGTCTTCACTTTCAAACAATTCTTATGGAATTCTCATGCTAAAACTTAGCTTTGAATTTTCAAGGGATTTTGTATTAATATATTAAAAACTATGTTTTCTAATTCAGTGAGGAAAATGGAGTGGAGCATAGACAATATACTCAAATACTGAAGAGGTGGGGTGTGGTGTACATGCATGCACATTCAACATTTCAAATATAATCACTCGTTTCCAAAACAGCATCAATTGATACAGAATTTCCAAAATACCAAGATATTTCAGTAGGTATCTATGGAAGATCTGTTTGTGAAACATTTTGGGAAATTAGTTATTTATCTACCCAGACAGACTGTGAAACTGATGAGTAAGAGCCATACTTATTATTCTATTTAGACATGTTTAAAGGGAATAACAAGCACATCTAAACATAATATTAAGGATATACTCCACATGTTGAGACACATACCTAGCTGTCTGTGAAGGAGGGAGAGAAGAGGAGGAAAAATAGCATAAGGAACAAAAAGTCAAGATGGCTAAATGTTTGCACTTACTCACTTGTGGAGGTAGCTTCTCAGACAGCAGGAGGGAAGTGGGTGGATACAAATGGTAGTCAAGGCCCAGGATAAAGTATAAAACAGCATAATCAGAAGAGAGCAAGAGTATTAGGAGGTCTTTGAATTTTAAAAAGAAAAGGCAGAGAAACAAAAGGTGAGTATTGAATAAGGCTTGTTAAAACTGGATAGGGCAACAGATCTGTAGGTGAGCCACAAGCAGGAGCATGCGGTGAGTTATTTGTATGCCTACCCAACAGCTGAAAAGCCTGAAAGACTGACAGAATGGGCAGGACAGAGTCACCATGAAGAATGACTTAGAGAACAGGCAGTAGTAAGGGGCAGTGCTTTAGATGTTAATTACTCTAAAGATTCTGACTACAGAAGCAGCTGCTTGTGCATTGAAGAGAGTAGTAAGAAGATCAGGAAGAGGTACAGGACTGGCATGTAAAGAAAAAGACAGCAAAATGAAAATGTGACCTGAGACAAACAAGATGCTTTTTGGTACAGAACAAATGCAAACTCCCCTGAACCCCATATAGAAAGATTTTCTGTCAAATTCTACAAGAATCTGGGATGAGCTCCAGACCTGATGCTTTGACTTGTTCTACCATGGGGCTAAAACAAAGGTTCCCATAGGGCACCCCTCTATACCTTTCCCTTCCTTCTATTATACCCCGCCTTTCCATCTGTACATCATCTTTTTTTTCACCACAAAGCACTAAAAGCATCTTGAAAGAAAGGATGAAGAAATTGCTTGTGGACTTCTTCCTAGCAGTATTTGTGACATCAAAAATAGAAGAAATACTTATCCATGTAGTGTTGCTGTTTGGGAATTTCCAACATAATTCAGCACTTCAATGTAACTATTCCTTACTATGCCCAAGAGGCCTTTATGACACAGAAGAACTCATGTCTAGACACAGCAGAATAGAAGCTTGATTTTTGTGGAGTATATAAAACTCTGTTTACAAAAGTTTTGGAGGCTTGGTTTTCACTGATCTGCACCATTGAAAGCAATTGAGCTTCATCTTCTTATTCTGATCTGAATGAGTTTACATCAACAGGTTTTGGTTTTTACATTATAATTTGTAACACTGGATATTATACAGTGTGTACACAAATGCATGTACACATATCCACATATTTACACACATCTTAACTACATGTAAACTAGCTGAATTTAAAACAATTCATCAGTACAGCCTCTTTTTCGTTTAATGTCAAGCACCCAAGCTCAATAAATTCCTTGAGTCAAGGCAGTCCATTCACAGTCTTAATTGAATAAAGACTGAAGCACAGACAGGCCTTCAAACCTCTCTTTTCCTGTGGAGGTATTCCCTTAGTTTCAGCCACTCTGTTTCCCACTCCAATGATCCTTGTAGATATATCCACTTAGAGACAAACTGTATTTAAAAAAAAAAAGCAGAATATAGAAAAAGAACTGACAGGAAGAGTGCTATGTGGCTATTCTACACTAAAAGAAGGCATATACTTAACAAATAGACAACCACACTCATGGGGAAAATAATGTATTTTGTCCAAGTAAATCACTTAATCATACATCTACAAAGTGTTAATAGCCTAATTCTCATTTAGTCCAAGCAAATTATGTTCTTAGAAGTCAAATTCTATTAGAGAGAGCTATCAAAGTATTAATGCATTCGTATGTAAACAATGATTGCTCCATGCCTGTGTAACAAATAATACCAGGAGGATTTTCCTCCCTCTGGACAACCATAAAACAATATAAGCACAATTAGCATAATACAATATCAATAATTGTCTCTTCTCTTATATAATACAAGAACATACTGAAAGTAGTCCTAGAGCTAGAAACTGAACACACACAGGCACACACACATACCCTTGCCACCTTGCTTTGCATAAAAGCTTCTCTAGCTGTTCGCTTCCAGAAAATTCCATTGCATCTTTATGTTAGATGACTGGATTTCAATTTCTTCTTCTGATAAATTCAAATACGTATTCTACAGTGCTGTTAAGATCCAAGATCTTGCTTTTTTCCTGTATACAGGACACCATTTTAGACAGCCTAACCTTCATCAAATTACTAAAGCTTATACAACAGTATAATCAGTGTTTTATTTAGACAAGGTTTGAAGACACTTGTCTCAGTGACAGCCTGCTCAAAGCAAGACTAGCTTTAAGGTGATATCAGGTAGCCTGGAGACTTGAATTGTCAGATTTCTTATACTTAGATATCTACAAAATTAGGGATGGATCATTAAACCCCATGTTTTTAAATTCTTACACCATATTATGACAAAAGATGGGGAAGTCATGTAAGCATGAGAGCTGAAAAGGAACAACCTGTCCCTGTTTAAAACCTTGAGAAGCACTCCTAGCAAAAGTAGAGATGTCTTGGGAGAGACTGGGGTGCTTTTTGCCAAGCAGTGCTACCTGCAGGCAGTTTGAGGCCTTGGCTCCTTTCAGAACTGAGTGATTACCAGAAGACAACACTGCCATAACCACGACCACCATTGTCATGCTTGCTTTTCAGCATGCTACATTTTCTTGGAGAATCTGCACTTTCCCCTTTTCCTGCATAGACCTCTACTTCCCTTGACTTGCCACAATGCTTTCCTGCTCATGCCGGGTCTTCACAACACAAGCCAAGAAGCAGCCAGGAAGTTCCAGGGCAGGACGTTCTGCATGAGCCTTTCCATTCCGTCAGCTACTCCAAGAAAATTGATAAGCAACTCAAGATACCCAGCCACTAAACCCCAAACAGTGACAAATTCCTCCTAAGAACTTGCTTTTAGCATCACTAATCATGTACCACCTCATAGGTCTCAAATTTATTTTATCAAGACTAGTCTGAATCAAATTTTTTCCCGGTAAGTTTGATGCTTTTATATCTCTGATAAGAAAAGTAATACAGTGATCAAAATATTCCCAACATTCCTTCTGAGCTCTTGTTTTCATCTAAATTCTTAAGCAGAAAAAATGCTATATAGTAGAATGGTATTTTCAGGGCACAAAACGTAAAACTATACATTCTTTCTTCACAGTCTATGATCAACAGGTTGTTTTTTCCTGACTTGTATCCTGAAGTGACTATTTTTGGCCATTTTCCTTTTTAATATTCTTGTTCTCTTTGAAATTCAATCACTACGCCAACTGTGGTAAGTACCCAGCTTATTCTGCATAGTATAAAGATGAGTGCATTATTCAATTAAAAGATTTTTCACAGACATGAATAATTTTAAGCTTAGTATTTAAAACCTGTTCAAAAATGCCTCATGGTTGACTTGCAGATGGATCACAGAATCAGTGAGGGGTGTGATATTTCATTTGAGAAATCTTTTGAGGAAAATATCCAGCAGCGTAGAACACTATTAACTGTTGCAAAAGGACTGTGACTTTGAAGTTTAAATTTTATTGAAATGCAGACTGCATTTCACATAAACCTAATATAATTCCATAATTATGGGACTGATAAAGTGAATTGAATTGCTTCCCTATGAGAAGAAACTGAGGAGGGTAGAACTGTTCCATTTATAATGGAGAAAGTTGAGGAGAGCACACCTGGCCTTACAAAATCATAACATCTGTGGATGCAAAACATGCCCTTGATGACACTGGAGAGTGCACCTATGCTTGTAGTTTTTCTCTGACCAGCCTTTAATGCTGCATTGGACAAACAGGGACTGCTGGAGAGCAGCACTGCAGAGAAGAACCTGGTGGACAACACGGTGTCCATGAGCTAGAAGTGTGATCTTGTGGCCAGTGAGGTCCCATAAGCACTGTGAGCAGCTCTGGGCTCCTCAGGACAAGAGACATGGATCTCCTCGGGTGGGGGGTCCAGCAGAGGGCAAAAAAGGTGATTAAGGGATTGGAGCATCTCACAAGGAAAAGCTCACCAGCTGGACTTGATGATCTTAGAGGTTTTTTCCAGCCTAAAGGATTCTACAATTCTGTGGAAGGCTGAGAGTTGGGTCTGTTCAGCCAGGAGAAGAGATCACTGAGTGGGGATCTCATGAATGTCTATGAGTATCTGAGATGAAGATGTAAGGATGGAGCCAGGCTCTTCCTGGTGTTACCAAGCAACAGGACAAAACACAGCAGGCAGAAACGGATTCACAGGAAGTTGAGGAACAAGAGGAAGATGAGGAACTTCTTTACTGTGCAGATGACCATGCACTGGAACAGATTGCCCGGAGAGGTGACCATGCACTGAAACAGATTGCCCAGAGAGGTTGTAGAGCCTCCCTTACTTACTTACTTGAGATAGTCAAGACACCATCTGGATACAATCCCGTGAAATGTTCCCCCAAATTATTTTTTCCTGGCAGTAACAAAAATGAATTTTTTATTCTTTCAGCATCAACATTTAGGTTAGTTCATAAAACCTCTTTCCTAAAAAATCTAACTTCAGCCTTCTGTTTCATCACAGTGGTATCACCTACTTTTTACAAGTTTGGCAAAATAAGAGAGAGACATAGGCTGTTCACCATCCCTAAGTGGAGCTGGACCCCAATGACAGATTACAGAGGAGCCACAGAGATGTCTGAAGTAAACAGGAAGATCCAGAGTCATCCAGCTCAGATTAACAAGGAGTGACCTATGGGATCCATGTCACACCTATCTGAAGCAGTAAATGACCAACTAGTTTCAGATGCTGGAAAGTCACCGCTGAGAAAAGCACTGTCCCCACAAACTCATACTGTCCTGCATGCATGTGTCATACAAAAAAGAGAAAAATCATATCTTCTACTAGGTTGTCTCAGTCTGTAAAGCATTCTATTTCAGAAAGTTTTCACAACAGTTTTTAATAAAGCTAATTAAAGACATGCTAGTCTAATCTGCAGCCTGGGCATATCCTTTGTTTACATAATTCCTCAGTTTTTTCATTTCTGACTGTGATGCAAGACTATTTTAAGAATTCAATAAATCAAATACACTAGTTCATCAAAAGTAATGTCTTTGAGAAGTAATGGGAGCCAAAAGGATAACTACTTTCAATATTCATAAATAATTTTTTATGTTTTAAGTGACTGAAACATGGCAAAGACAAATTACGAAAACAAGTAATTTTTTAGAAGTAGAGGTAGCAGGTTTTAAGTAGATGCTTGTACTTGCACTAAAAACTATATATCACCTGAGAAGTAAACAAATAATGAGACCTGAGATGTTACATAGAGATTGATTAAAACTTGGATATGCAAAAGACACAGTATCTGTAAAACAATGACAAATACATACATTCAGCCAACAGTCACAATTTTTCCTTTTTAATAATCTTAATTAATGAGAATTTTGGATATACTTCTGTAATCCACTACACCTTCACAACACTTCAACCAGGGGATAAGAAGTTCTAAAAACCTATATAAAAGGTTAAACCCTCCAACAACTTTGGGATGAACAAAATTGCCCTGACTGACCTCAGCTGTCCAGTGATGTCCCCTGTCTGGTGCACCAGAGGCATGCCAGATGGGTGGGAACTGGAAGGGTGATTCTGACAGTAGCAGAGACCTCTTGGAGATTAACAAAATTTAGTTAAACTGTGCTCTAAGAGGACAGGGATGCTTGCATTGATCTATTAGAAATACTAACTTTGGAAATACTTAGAGAATGAGCAATTCAAATGACAGAAAAATTAAGTTTTGCTTTTATTTCTTGCACCAGAATGTTATGACTCACCAATTAGTACTGATTACTGCTCCTCAAAAGATGAGAACATACTCTGCTCCCACTTTTAAGGAAGGCAAGCAAGAACATCAGCAAAGCAGTGACATTTAAACAGCAGGTTAAATACCCACCAATGCCTGAGGGAGCACATCCTAGCACATTTCCTATGCTAGACAGGACAGGAAAGTACATCATAACCATCTCTTTATCTGATCTCACAATTAATTTTCATTACAAATATTCATATCTCCTGAATATTGTCATTAAAGTCACCACCGATTTTAACAAAGGTGTTAAAATCACCTCTTAACACAAATGTGTTAAAAAACACCTTTTAACAAAGGTGTTTTCCGATAAGCATCAGAAAAAGCCAATGCATTTCTGGAGTGCAACTGATCTATTCATGTTTTAGGGGTGAAAGATCAAACTCAAAACTGTTACTTTCACCCTATTGCAAGAAGCTGCTTGTATTTACCTGAACTGCTGAACAGGATTCAATTCCATTCTGGTCGTTAGATGGTCTGTTCTCATCTATATCACATTTTTGAAAAAACACTGAAAACAGGTGCTTTCCTTTCACTGTCTTAATCACTTAGACATGCAGAGATGTCTGTATTAAAATTCTTTTTTTTCAGTCCATCAGCTTCTTTCTCACACATATCTTCTATTGAATGTTTATATAATTTTTCTAAGTATTACTACAGTTATTATGGGCTATTGAAGCATAATTGAGTGAAATCTAATAAAAGACCTCTTTCTGTCATTAGGATGTGGCAACTCATGATAAATAGGTATGAAAATCACTATCGACCTTCAAGATACTTTATAGGTACTTTTGCTGTCGCTGTTTTCTAGTTGGGAATATTTGCTTTGTCAGTATTTTCAATTGGAAACACATAATCCACCAGAATGAAGACTTACTATGGAATTCAAACACACTATTTCTCCTAAGAATAAAAGAACATTGAAAGAAAAAGATAAATTTGAAATTACATTTTGTATTCTTTGAGATATAATTAATTTTTTAACAGTCCAGAAAGTGGTCTTTGAAATATGAAATTTCCTTCCCTGTAAATAAAGCCTATCTGATCTTAGCTTTTCTGATTTTGGCCCAACATCTGCAGGAGTTAAAAACATAACTTCATGAATCTTGGCCAACCCAAGACAGCATCTGCATTTCCTCTTGGTCTTGAATCCTGTCAATTATAACCCAGTATGTTAATTTGATTGAAGAATGTGAATATATCCTCTGACAGAGCAGGGATTTCCTCTCCTACAAAGGAGTTCCTGACTTCTTTTAGTTTCCATGGGTGCTGGAAATTAGTTTGAAATGCCATCCTCTACACTGTCTGTTTTTCCCACGCCTAAATATTTTCTCCAAAGTAGGAACTAATCTATTAAAATAGATGAGCATTTATATTAAAATACCTATTCCTATATGCCCGAAGTGAAGTCAGGAAAGCTAAAACAAAATTAATCCAATTCAGATCTTTTGATTCAAAAGGGGGTCTCTATTAGACAGAGCCTATGGACCACTCCCACAGTTTTAATGAATTTATTCAAGATTTTCAACCAGAACTGTATGATGATAAACTGTCTTGGCCTGTAAAAATTTGCATTTAAATATATAACATGTATACTGCAACACTTTCAGAACTACATCATAGTATTTAAATATTGTTTCAATATTAAAGTGTCTCATGTCCCTGCACACTTTGGAACAAAACAGAAAATGGATTTAGTTAAACTGTAGGTACTTGGCAGATTTCTCTCTTACACACAGGCACTGCCAAGCACATATTTATTTTTGAAACCCCAGAATACCAAATATTGTACAAATACTAGAGGGCTAACTTGTTCTTCCCCACAGAACATATGCTCAGAGGGAAATCCAAGAAATGGTAGGAAACCAAGAGTTAGATTATTTAAATAAATAAAAGTAGGCATTGATCTGTCTATATATCTGCAAAGATCCAGATGGAGAACCACAGATACAGCAAATTACAGTTAAGTCTGCATGCCTGAGGACTGTTCTGCTAAACCAGGAAGAATGTATAAATACTGTACTCATAGAGGCAGAGAAACATCTGTAGGAGAAACTGCTTGCCAAATCTTCATTCATGATGTGAAGAGGCAAGAACGATAAGAAGTAAGCAGATGAAACAGGAAGTTAGAAAAATTAGTAGATGAACTTGAAGGTTGCTCATTTAAGCATAAAGAAGTACAGGATAATGAAATATAGAATAGAAAGTGCTGAAATCAACAAATATGCCAAAACTTTGGCAATATTTCTGAGAAGAGTGGGATTAGTTTGTGCAATAAGGTAAACCTTTTGTATTACAGTCCTGAGAAACTACTCGATGACATCATTCACAAAGGTTGCCCAGTTTATCAAATTGTCAAAATAAAGAATTAATCTGTTATTTTAACTTAAGTAGACTGCACTGGGGCAAATAAATAGAATGAACAGTTTTCGCTGATGAGCAGTAGGAGTCAAATTCACAATTACTTAAACATTCCAAGGTATTCTTAAATAAAATGCCAAACACTACTGAATACAAAACACTGTAACTACTAAATTTATAATTGAACTGAATATATATTTTCAGAAGAATCTGACATTTTTCCCTGAAGATGCAAACTTTAAAAAACCTTTAATTTTAAATGTGCAAGAAAGTGTGTGTTTTAATAAATATGAAGTGTGTGCATATTTTAAAATAATTGCCCTGTATAACACAAGCAATTTTTGCCAGACAAATACTACAATATATTCTACCTATAAAATTAACAATGTGTTTTAATGGAATATTAGAACAAATTCCTGTTGCAGCTGTACAGAGGTGACACTCCTCTATGTATATATACTTATTAAAGTGGAATGAAGTCAATTGACTTGTCATCTGACCTGAAATTACCTTTTGTAGTAGCTGTCAAAGCCAACTTAAGCAGAGAAATTTTTCATATTTTCCACATACACTGTTTTCAGTAATTTTCATTTAGACCATATTAACTGAATAATATGTGATTATATTTCTGACTACACTATAACCTCACCCAAATTAATTAACAAAGTCATCACTATATGAGCACACAGTGACATTATAGTTGATGAGCACTTTGGAGTTCCATTTCTCCTCCAAAATACAAAGGAAAAATTGCTCAAATTTCCAAAAGGACATGCTGTTCTCAATCATCTCAATATTCACCTGTAGCATTAAACATTACAGTGCAATCCAATTTTACAAAATCCACCCACAAGAGAGGCTGAACATGCCCAGTACTTGTCAAGAGGATATTCCTTCCATATTCCTCAGTCTGTCTGTGTTAATGTCACTTATGATTTTCCATAAGGGATTTACACTGCAAAAGTGACACATGTCTAAGTGTACGCATATACACAGCATCTTCTCCTGCTAAAACTGATGCTAAGCAAACATCAGGAAATACTATTCCTTTCCTTTCCAAGACTGAGCAATTTTTCAGTGATAATGATGTTTCCTCTGCAAAGTGAAAGAGTTATATTTTAAAAGTTATTTTAACCAACCTACTGTTCTCTTGAGGATATTACATTATAACTGAAGGCTGGTTGGAATTATTTTATTTACTAATTTTATAGAATTTTTCTCAACTGTAGATTACATCTGAGCTTTTTCTCTGTATTCAACATACCAACAATAGTTTTTATTTTCTACTTCTCCATGTTTCAAGTTAGAAGAATAATTTTTTCCCATGTATTTAAACTGGAAGTGTTTTAACCAAAAGCCTTACTCAATGAATTCACCACTGCATAATACAATCTTCAAGAATAACAATGACAACTGAAATAAAAAAAAAAAACCTTTTGAACAAGTGACAGGTAAATAAGAACCTGTTTTTAATTAAATAATATTGCATTTAGCTTTCATTTGGCATCTTACCACAAAATCAGCCTGCAGGACAGGGGTGAAGCTATGCACAGATGAGCTGTGTTACTGGGATGTTCCCGCTCTTATCAAAAAGGAGCATGGGGCTTTGGAGCTCTATGCAACCATTAACTTACGCAGAGATGAAGGACAGGGTATACACACAATATTCTAGGGGGAGGAGGAGAATACATCACTGTGCTTAGAAGGGTGATTAGCAACAACTGTCTTCTCATTACCAGTCAGATACTTGTGTATTACAAAAATAAAAAGCAATTGTGGGCTCCCTGCTGTGACTTACATAAGATATTCTTTCCCCTATTTCAGTAGCTTTCCAGTAACCAACCAAGCACAGCAGTATCCTATCACAGCAACACTGAAGGGAAGACAGCAAGCAGACAACTAATTTTCTTTGCTACATACTCATTTGGAATAGAAATTTAAAACAAAACCCAACCTACACAAGCATCTAGGGAACCATGTTCTTTAGGAAAGAAAAAAATAAGCATCCAGTATTTTACTTCAGTATTAACTACTGGGTGCATCTTTTGGTATCATTTGCACATAAACCAGAGCAAATATCTTCTGACAGTTCTGAACTTCAGATTGTTTCAGTCACCCCATGCCTCCTATAGAGCCAAACACAGCAGCTTCTCCATCAAGGTGCTACTGTCTGTCTCTCCAAAACACAGTGAGAAGTGCAGATAGAAATTATATATTCTATGAAAGTAGTAACTATAAAAAATAATTGAAGTGAAGTCTGAAATAAGATAAGAAAATGACTAATCTTCCACTCTGATTGTAAAAATACCCAAGACACAGTAACACATCCTTCACAGTCTTCTTCTGGTGTTTTGTACTGTTTGTGTTGTTTTATAAGTCCTTTTATATGAAGTAGCAGGCCTGAATTACAGAAGCTACATGAACCTGTTACAGAAGGCTCACAGCTGTCCTATGAAGACAAGCTCCCCCCAGCTGTCAATGAAATTAAGGAATGGAAGAAAGACGGATAAACTGTAACATTTAAACACAGACAGAACATGATTTTCTTAACAGAAAATGTATCACCTAAGTAGAGGAGGATAAGGAGAGACAAAACCTACCAGTGATGTTGGAAAGCATATCATATTTTGATCCTACTTGGCTTGACATAGAGCCACATGTACACACCCACAGCTCCAGGCTGAGGCTGCTCCTGGGAAAGCTACCCAAGAACTCTGCTCTGACACCAAAATACTGATACAGCAAACCCTCAAAATAAAACCTCACAAAACCAAACCCAAACCAAAGAACAAACAAACAAACCACAAAAGAAAACAACCCTAGTCATTTAGTGTTAAATGTTAGATAACTCACACAAGAGCATTTTCTGTGAGTTAGAGATAAATGATTTTAGCTGTCTCCATTCAAGGCTTACAAAAATTGGAAAATCAGCATTGAAAAAGCACCTTATATGCCCCAGAAAGAGCAAGTGCTACCAAGCTGTGCAATGTCTTTTCAACATACTTTGGTTTTTTAATATTTTTTGTTTGTTTGAAACATCCTGAACTGCATTGAAAAAAAAACTAAACCAATATCACATTTTTCAGTCTAGAATCCTAGGTGGTCTGAATCATCACTGCCACCTCCAGAAGATGGCACCAGCCACCTTTATTATATTTCAAAAGATTGTTTTCACTTACTAATGTCTTCATTCCATTAATGCACACAAAACCTGTCATTTTCACTGAATTATTTGCTTTTGAAGGAGTAAAGTAGGCTACAAATGGTTTTCCCAACCTACATCTGCTTTGTAATGATTTAGTTGTTTTGCAGCATTGGACTTATATCACTAAAATGAATAATATCTCAATTGATATTGAGTCAGTTGAATTAAATTGAGTTAAAATTTTCTTGCAAGAATGTCTTTATGAAAACAGAATAAACCAAGTATCTCCTAGAAGTATGTGTATTTTGTTAGAAAGTATAAAAAGTAATTATCTTAAACATCATAATACAACCATAACACTATTAGAAAAATATTTGTTTAGCCTTTATGGAAAATACACTGTATAAAATATCAGCAGATTAAAAAGATATTATTTTCCCCACAGATTGCAGTAAATTGCTCATAATTCTGTGTATTGCTTCTAAACCAGAGATGGAATGTTATTACTGAAGTAATGACAATAATATTCCTTTGTGGAATTATTACTGAAATACCTTGATCTTTTTGCTTGATAGAAAGGTCACTGCAATGATTATTTTGGGGTCACATTTGCAATTCTAACTTATCTCAAGTTCGGATCACGCAAGACCTTTGGGTCCATGTGTATCTTGGAACACCCCACTGAAAAAAATCTTTTGCAAAAGTAACCACAGATATGTAGGAATTTTTTTTAAATCTACAAATATAATTTTTAAATTTGGGAAACATTCCTTCATTCTCTAACTGTTATCTGAATTAAATACAGCCACAATTTTATTTTCCACTAATTTCTCCTCTCTGCTTGTGGCACAGAGATACAGAGGGCTACAAGCCCCTGCCTGTTACAGATTCAAATCTTTACCCTGCCTGCACTGCCATATTCCACCTTCTCCTTTGTTTCAGTACTTACCACTGGAAGCTTTCAACATTTTAAACCAGTACAAAAAAGACTCGTCAACAAAGTCAAACAACAATACTTAACTACATCTTGAATGAAGTTACCAATACTTGCTGATACACAGAAAGCTTCAAGAAATACTTGCAGTTTAGTATATTTTGTTTGAATTCATTAAGACACTTTATCCTCTCATTGCTCACTAGCATATAGATTAATATGGCACCTACTATTTTCTGTCCACTTTTTACATTCCAAACTGATTTTCTGGGTAATTTTTTTTTCATTTCTGCATTAGCTGCAGAAATACTACTGAGAGCAACCACTCTCATCACAGCCATCAGAAGCCCCTGACTGAATAGGTTTCTTTTTCCCCATGATTCTCCTGCAGACCTGCCGGTCAGCAGCTTCCAGTACTTTATCTGAATAAGCCTGTGAAGTTACATTTTTTTGTTTGTGCAAAGGCCCTTGAAGAAGCTGAAAGGCATGTTGGTTCCTCACTGTAGATCTCACGCCCAGGGCACAGCTCTCAGTTGGCAGATGTAGGTGGGCTCCAGACCTCTCAGGATTTGCACGGAGCAGCTCCCTGCACAGTCAAGGAGTTTCCTCAGAGATGCCCAAAGAGAGGGGTGGGGTTGCAGGGCTCCCCTGCAGGTGGGAGTGGTGGGCATGGTGTAATCCATGAGACCTGCACCAGCCTCTAGCTGGATTGGGAGTGGAGCCTGAGTAGCAGCCCTCACTGCAGGCTGTCTGCAGCAGCCATGGACACAGACTGCTCTGCTGCGCTGGAAAGCCAACACCAGCTCGGCAAGACTGGCTGTACCTAAAATCTTACTTCATGGTAAATTGGATTTGCAGTGTGTCTGTTGTGTAAGTAAAATGCCATGCAGCGCACAAAGGCAAACACTGAATATGAAAGTAGAAGAGGCTTTCAGGCAATTTCATTTAGCTTTGTAATAATCCCACAATCAAAGATCAACAGAAGAAGAAGGTAATTTAAATGACAGGGTTTATTTATTTATAACTGCCTAATCTAATTTCACATACACTTGTGCAAATTAATGCTATTCAATGCAGTAAAATATTTTATTTTCTTTACCAGGGGTAAGAATCACTGAGTATTAGAATCTCACTTTTATTTTCAAAGAGTGATAAGTCATAATACACTATATCTCATGTTGAAAAGAAAGGAAGGATGTAAGCTAAAGACTTCCCTGGAGCATATCCCGAGAATTTGCAATGAATCTTTCACTGCAATTTATTTAAATTGGCTTAGAAGTGCTTATTTTAAGTTAAGAGGAGACAACTTACTTCTAAGAAGAAAGAAAAATAAAGGCTCTTAAGAAAATTTCTATTAAATACCTCTCAAACTGAACTACAACTTACTCCTCAGCATAAATTTCTGCTAGACATGTTTTTTTCATTTCCCCTTGCAAGAGCAATATAAAAAATCCCTGAATATCCCTCATCAAAACCCACTTTTGATTATATTTAATAATATATCACAAAAAAGAGTTGTTCCACTATTTACTAAAATAAATTCAAATCATATTTCAAATCACATTGATATCAAATGTTTTCATACCATATTATTACGCATGATGGCCTGTTTCAAGTAAAATAAAGAAGAAAAAGCCTAGCTATTTCATATAGCCAGATGTAGTTTAAAAAGCAATCAAATATTGAAAAGAAGGTACTTCACTGGCATGCTACTGACCAGAGAGAACAAACCTCCTTCCTAGCCTGTAACCTACAGACTCTGAGAGCTCAGAATTGGGCCTGAAATTGCCCCTGATAATAGGGACATCTGATCAGATGATCAGTCTCCTGGAACCTCTGAATACCATTAAGAATTTTAGTGGTTGACCAACAGTTTCAATTACATATTCAAAGACTTCTGAGCTGACAGCAGATGTAGGACTTGTCCTTCTCACCATGGAATGTGGTAATATCCAAAAGACAGAGCTGAAGATACTGACAAGCAATTCACAGAATCACATTAGCAACATCATGGAATGAAACGTTTTGAACAATTTTGAAGCATTTTGAGAAAGGAAACTAAGTCATTTTCATGCAGCAATTTAGACCAAGGCAACTAGGTTTTTCTGCTCAGAGCTATGTTTCATTAGGCCTGCCGATGACACAAACGTGGGATGAGGGCCTGCAAGCAAATGGGTGTTCTGCAAGCAAGAGGGACTGCGACAAGCTGGAGAAACAGACTGACAGCAGCCTCAATTGGTGGCCCTCAACAAAAGGAAGTACCAACTCCTGTCCCACGGGAGGAAAAACTTCAGGCTCCAGCACAGGCTGACTGGAAAATGTCTCTCCAGAAAATGCTGTGGGGTTTCTGGCGGACAACAAAGCAAAGACCAAGGTCATCCTGAGTGCACTAGGAAGATCACTGCCAGCAAGAGAAGGGACATGGTCCTTCGCCTCTACTCAGCACCAATGAGGAAGCATCTGGAGTGCCATGTTCAGCTCTGGACTTCCCACTACAAGAGAGAGATGGAACCACTGGAGATAGATTAGCAAACGGCCATGAAGATGGTGAAGGGCTTGAAGCAACTGTTGTCTTATGAGGAGGTGCTGAGAAGGCTGGACTGGAAAAGAGAAAGCTCAGAGTGATTTTATCCACATATATCCAAGTATCTGATGAAGAGAGAAAAGGTCAAGGCTTTTCTCGGGGGTTCACAGTGACAGGACAAGAGGCAATGGGCACACATTGAGATACAGGAAATTCCACTTAAAAAGAAGGAGAACCCTTTTCAGTGGAAGGAGAACCCTTTTCAGTGGTGAGCATGGTTATGGACTGGCACAACTTGTCCAAGGAATTCCTGTGTCTGTCCTTGGAGATACTCAGAATCAAGTGGACACATTTCTAAGCAACCTGCTGTAGCTGACCCTGTTCTGACCTGAGGATTGGACAACTTGCTCAACACCACTATGGGATCTCTCATGATGAATTTGGTGCCATTTCATGATTATTTATTGATTATTAGGAACAAAAATTGTTTCTAGATAAATCTTTCGAGGGTACCTTCACAAACTCTTAATTAGAAAATATATTGAAAGAAGAAATTCAGTGTTGTGAAAAGTTAGACTAAGGTAAAGTTGACTAGGACCTCAACAACAGCTCAATTTCTTCAAGGAATTTATCTAGATTCCACAAAGCAAAAACTCTGTTGCAAAAATGACATATTTTTTTCATATTGTATTTAGGAAATGTGTTCAAAATTCAATTTACATTATGTAGTAGCTATAAAAAAGTTACTAAACAGAGATCACGGAAAGGAAACAGCTCTAATCTGGTTGTGCTAGCCTAAAACACCTGTCTCCTCTGCCTTTACTGTGAGTTCTCAGTTTTATATCAAGACACAGCAGAAAAGATTAGGAACAGAATTTCACTATGCTCTAAGTAGAAGGAGTTAAAAAAAAAAAGCACAAAGGGGCCAGTTATCTCCCTTATATGGTCCTTCAACCCAGAGACCCTTGGGTGGTCAGCAGAGGAAGCCCATGCTTGAGCACACATCACTGCAGCACAGTTCAAAGTAACCCTTCCATGAGTCCTTCATGGGGGAAACAGCACATAAATTTACAACAGGGAGTTTGGTTTCTGGCATGCCAGCTTGCAGAATTAAATGCAGAAACTTTTTCAGGGGCCCAATCTGTTCAGATATAGTATGAATGACAGACAGGACTGTCTAAACACATCTGTGATTGTGAGAGTTTGTGCTGAAAATCATGTTGTCACACTCCTCTTGCCATGTGCTGAGTGGAGGTCTAATGATCCCAAGGACTCTGGCAGATCCCATTCCAGATGAGGAAATCATAAGGAAGAATGCAGAATATGCATAAAACTAAGCCTCTTCCCCTTGGTTTTGATATGGTTCAGTAATCTGTATAATATATGCAGGCTACAAATTTATTACTGATTTTTTTATAAATACATATATGTTTGCATTATTGATATCCTTTTATAGATACAACAATTAAGTCCTGGAAAAGAACAAACCCACAAATTACACAAGGCACCTGCTCCATATTTAGATTTTAGACTTTTCCTGGAAGTGTGCCAGTATTTTAAATCTTCTTCTAGATTTTTGCCCTCTCTGTAACATAAATAATGCATATCCTCATACTCCAGAAAGCAAAAGTTGGTATTCAATAATTTGGAGTGAGACAAAAAAAAAAACCAAAAAAAAAACCCAACCAAACAAAAAAAAAACCCTCAAAACCATAAAGCTCCATCTCATCCCTCATATTCTTGAAAATATATGCATTATTACTGTAATACTGTTTTAACCACAGCACTTGTTTGCTTGGCAAAACTTCCTATGCAATCTGACCTAATCTATCTTCTTTCTATACTTTAATGTTCAGCTATTGATTTTTTCATTGTTTTGGTTTGTTTTTCTTTTTTCTAGAAATACACATATGCAGCTAATTCAGAATTTATTTTCAAAGGATTGTGTAGTTGGCATAACTTAAAGACAAACCAACTAGCATTGCATTTGTTTTTTTTCCAGTATTGGAACATCAACTTTGTTCAGTGACAGGACTGAAAGAACATTTTCCCAGATTTTGCTACCCATTCATAGAGTCACAGGATGGTTTGGGTTGGTAGGGACCTTTTAAAGACCATCTCTTTCCAACCCCCCTGCCATGGGCAGGGACACCTTACACTAGACCAGGTTGCTCAGAACCCCACCCAGCCTGGCCTCTAACCTTCCTTATCTAAGGGACTGTTTTGGTTTTTTACTCTCTGATTTCTTTAAAACTTGCATCTTGGCAGCTGAGCTTCCTCAAGTTGACTCTAAAATCAGGTAGATATTTCTCATAATCCAGAGGGTTAAATTAAACTATGTGAGGCAATGATGAGTTTTTTCTTAGCAATCATCCCTCTGCTCTGGAGAAGAGTGCTACTAGATGAATATGTGTAAGCAGTTCAGCAACAGTACTTCTAAACACTCTTGCATAAAACACTGTGCAATATATTACAGCAAAAATATTAAAGCCAAGTATGTAAAAACACTTGTTAACGAAGGAATTTTTCATTTATTTTATGACTTCAAGTAGATTCCGAGAGGAAAGTTAGGAAAATTTGGATGCCCTACCATTTGAAATTTTTACTCCAAATTATACAGTAGCTTGATACATAAAATAAAACACGGAATATATGCATCAAAATTAAAATAGTAATAGAAATTCTAAAGGCTCCTGTATGGCTTTTGAAACATGAATATTAAACTTTTCTCAGCTCAATTAGATTATACTTTCATGCACTAATTTACACTGTTTCTGCCCTTTGCCCATTCCATTAATTCAATTAATGCCATTCTATCTGACATTTCCTTAAATGTTGAAAATTCCGTTCAGAGCACAAGACTATGAAAAAGATTTAAGAGGAAGAAATGTTGTAAGAGAAATAGTTTTGGTTTGATATTTTCACAGAATGTTCAGTATTGGAAGAGACCTCTGAGAGATCATGTAGTCTAACCTCCATGCTCAGGCTCAGTCCCCCAGGATTTCTGAGAGGATTCTCCTCACCAATACTACGCAAATCATACAGTGATACCCATGCAGCAATAAAGACACCCAGGGAGTGTCTTTACCTTTGACAACAACAGCCAGTTTTTCTGAAGCAGGGCTCAGGTATTTAGGTAGGATGTGCTTAGGCTTTCAATGATTTGGTCTTTTGGGTGGAATCCTGCTAAGAATGGTGTTCCTATGAGGGTGAGGTTGCCGATGGTAAGACAGGCAGTGGTTGTAGGTAGTATTTTTTGGAGTCCTCCTATTTTTCGGATGTCTTGTTCTCCGTTTAGGCTGTGAATGATAGAACCTGAGCATAGGAAGAGTATGGCCTTGAAAAATGTGTGGGTTGAGATGTGGAGGAAGGCCAGTTCAGGGAGGTTTAGTCCAGTTGTGACTATTATTAGCCCTAGTTGGCTTGAAGTGGAGAAGGCGATGATCTTTTAATATCATTTTGGGTGAGGGCACATGTGGCTGCAAATAGTGTGGATAGGGCTCCTAGGCATAGGCATAGGGTTAGGTGCTTCCTTTCTATTAAAGCCTGCTTAGTTCAAAAATCCTCATGTAGAAGTGCTTCTACACAGTGGTCAAAACTATTGCTGAACCATTGGTCAACCTGAACCCTGATGAGGAAATCCATGGCAGTGAGTCACATGACAGCAAACATTTGCCACAAACAGGGGAAATAATGCAATCTTACAAACTGTAGTTTGTACCTAGGAACATTATTGATATGACTGAGGTGACCATAGCAAAGCAAAGATGTAAATTGCATTTCATTTAGAATACAAGAGGGAGCAGAACCTGGAACACAGTTTAACTTCATCAAGCTCTGGAGGCAACTTTCTGAAATGTTAGGTTCTGCCACTAGCCACAAGGGCCACACATTACTTTCTTCCCTCAGGCTATACAAATAAGGTAATTTCTATGAAGGCAAAACCTGTAAATCATACTGACTGACATGTGTCTTTGGAGTATAAAAAGACTGAGTTTTCTACTTGTTATTTGTACATGCCTTGCCCCTTCATGGAGACTTTGAAACAATGCAGAAAAATAGAATATAAGACACCTTCCAATGGTTATCACTGCTCAACAAGGAAGAGGCATGGTGGCTAGAACAGAATATATCTGGCTACACATGATTGATGCGTCCAAGCTTCTTATCAGGACACAGAACAAAAAACAAGCCACACACCTCTGGTCAGTCTGTGGTTCCTGCTTAGCACTAAAACTTTAAAAAACAATTACTGTTAGGCACGAGTGACTGGTCTGTGAAAATGGCTTTAGGGATTTGCAGTGGCTCCTCCCAAGTATCACAGCATACCCTCTGCAGCATCTAAATTACAGCATACAATTGATTTCAAGTTGGATTTATATTGCTCAAGGTGGACATATCAAGGCTGTGCCCACATACTTACATTTGGCGTAATCATAATGTGTTGTCATAATGCTCCTATGCTTATGTGGTGCACATAAACCTCCTTTGCCACTTGAATTGTTATCTTCCAATTTCAGCTCCTTCATATGCTCCACTTACAAAATTCTTCTCCTGCCTCCCTGACTAGAATGACTCTGGTCTCTTCCCAGGAACCATCACATACACAAAAAGAAGAATAGAAGGCAAGAGCTCACAACAAGAAAGGATGGGAGCCGTCCTCTGCCAGCAGAAATATCGTCAAATGCATCCAGTACTTAAAACCTTTGTTTCAGTAGGAAGATTCAACTAAGTTGTCAAATTTGGATGACAAATGACAGTGCCTGCATTTACAAAGTCTAGAAATTTATGTAACAGTAATGTAAAGCCAAATATATGTCAGGTTTCAGGACTATTTTTTAATTATAAGTTATTCCACTTAAGCAGAATACTTAAGAGAAAAGATACACATATGTGGGAGTTTTTCGACATTTTAATGCACATGACAATCAAAAGGCTGCTTGAGGAGCATAAATGCCAGCCCTTATCCTTGCTGTGGTCTCTTCAGTTCTTTAATAAAATTAAACTTCTTATACAGTTAAGTGCAGGACTGAACTTTATCAGTAGTTCTTTATCAGCAGTGCTTTGGGAGTCCTGAGACTCCCAAACCATCCTCTCCAAAACTAAAAAAATAAAAAGAAGAAACCCCCTGAATTTTTCATACAGTTGTGCAGAAAAAAACAGCTAGCTGTTTCTGTTCGATTTAGGACAATAATTTGAGGAAATCTGGCACAAATTAAGCTTGTTGGACAGACCAAATAGCCTCCTTGGATAAAAAAGGCCAGATTTCTGACTAAAGGGGAAGTGTAAAAATATCTTTTACTCTTCTGACTGAAAGAAAACATTTGACAACACATAACAAGAGATTAGATACACTACAGGAGATTAAATTGTTAAAGGAAGTCAAAACTATGGAAGGATATGCATAAAAATGCAAAAATCTCCCGATTACAAGCAGGTTTCCTCATGTATCATTCTGAAACACAGTCTTATTCCTCAACTACGTAAGTTGCCTTCATGTAAAAAAGCTGTTTCAGCAGCACCAGTCACATTTTTAAAAGACAGAATTTTGGAAAGTACCAGTCATACAGAAGCACCTGGATGACTACCCATGCTAGCCAGCAGAAGAAAGATCATTTGGTAGTACAAAGGGCAAGATTATATGCTCAACAGCCGTTAAGTGACAAGGGGGATTAGAAGATAAGACTATATGCCACCAAGTCCTAGGAGGTATCAAGAAATATACCCATAGGAGAGAGAAATTTTGAAATTCTGTATCAGTAAACTGTACTATCTAACCATCTATGAAAAGAAAATGGGGTGAAGGGCTGAGAGAGGACATGCTTCTTTTAGAGTAAGCCCAAACAAGGGCTCTTGAGTTAGAAAGATGCCTGAAGAATGGAGAAGTAGACAGAGCAATGCAGAAACACCTTCCACAGTTTCAATAAATTTTGGCCCCTTATGGTTGCAGGGCAGACAACTGGAAGTAGCTGAGGTTTTGTCCACATTAAACAAGCTCTAGACAAGTGATGTCCTCTAGCAGGTCTCTAAAAGACATCTCTAATCATAAAGACATTTCCTAAAAAGTCCTCCAAAGAGGTAAAAACAAGCTTCTGTAAGTGAGCTCTTGAGCCTAAAATGAATCACAGCATAGATGTTAAAATGACTAACAGCCACAAATTTGCTAAAGCATGCTTGCACAGTTATCTGTCATCTGGAAACTGATAAGGAATCTTCTAAGTCCCCCCAGATTGTTACTGGACGCATCTTAGAACAAATGAGAGTTGAGACTGCATTTCTCTCATGCATCAGCCCTTTTTTCCCTTGGGATATCTAGCACAGCTCCAGGTATTCAAGGATACAGATGCTTAACACAATGCCAGGGTAAGGATTTTTGACAAAGGCAATTTTTGCACAATGTACACTGTAGAGTCACATAGTAGAACTATATTAGCACAAAAAGTATATCCAGATTCAGAAATGGAAAATAATTTCTGGATTTCCTTCTTCTGAGTGTTTAAATCCTATTACTATTTACCTGAAAAAACAGTCTTATGCTTCACTTCCAGGTACTATCCTGGCTAAGCAAGAACAGCCCAATGGACTTGTAGTATCATACTGAGAATGCAGCTAAAGAGGAATCAAAATCCTCCAAGTATCACAGAAGGAAGACTTTGTGGAGATGGTAGCACCCATTAATCAGGGTAAATCAAGAGTTGCTGTAGTCACACACAGAACTTCATTAAATAGATCATTTCCATCTGAGAAAATAATCTCCATCGCAAAAGAAAATACAATGGAGCTCTGCAGAAGTCCAGCACCTGTAGTGATGTAGAGCACTTTTAACAGCAAAAATTCAGAAGAAGTGATAGGCAAGAGAATTTGAAATCACATTCTGCACATAGGTCCCTTGAGACCCAGAAGATTAATATTTGTTCTCCCATGCTGCTTAGACAGGCTGTTTCTCTCTCTTTCTGAGGACTCTGTTCAAGACTTACTTGCAGGCCAGGAACTGTTTTCCCACAAGGCTGAAACAAAATTAGTTATTACTATGAGCTGTAATCTAATCTTGTATATCTTCGTGTGTGAATCAGTTCTCATATGATGTTGTCAAGTGGAATTACATTTCAATGGAAAATTTTGTGCAATATACAAAAATCAGATACACACTTTACACTGCACACACTCAAGTAAGATTCATTCCAACAGAAAGAACTCTGATTCAGAATTGAATAGCCTAAATATTTGACTTAACATTGAGGGGTTTTTTTAATTATAAAAATTTTTGGGTTTAAGTCCATTTGCTGCAATAGGTAGCCTGTACAATTTATGCATGTCTTAACTGTGTGTTTTTCTACAACAGTAATGAAATATCTCAATTTTTTTTGCCAATGTTCTCCAGACACATCCCACAATGTCTGGCAAATGGATGACTGTGTTTAACAAAAATTTCAGTTCTTTTTGTGGAGAGAAAATAGCCATGAGAAATACCCTTCAAATATACATATATTTTTTGTTTGTTTGTTTCCCTTCTCTCCCAAAAGCTTTTTTTAAAGGGCAGACCTAGCTATATGTTGAGAACAGATTAATTGGAATTTCTTTTCTTCTGCTGTTGACATATTCCAAATTCAGTTGAGAATTCTGTCATAAATATTTCTAAGGTTACAAATGAAAAAATAATAACAGTATATATCAGGAGTAACTTTTTCTTCAAGCACTTTTTAAAAAAAGTTGTAAGTTGCATATACTTCTGTAACATCTATACACTTTAAATTTACTGACTTTGAAATCCAAAAAAAAATCTTCGAATTGTCATGTTTTAAAATATATTCTAATTATTATTCCCTTTCCTAATTTCATCTTACCTCTGTGGGAGTAACAATTCAGCAGCTCAATTGTGACCTGTCTTGCAATGAAATAAGGCAAATTATTAGGCCAGAATTTCTGACCTCTCACATTCCTCGTACCATGCTGAAGTAGACAAGGAAAAAGCACATGGTCATCTGCACAAAGACATTCCGAAAAGCAATGTAAAATAATGGTGCTTGCCTTGAACTTTAAACTAACTGAAATTAAGACTATTATATCTCAGAGCAGTCTTTAAAAAATCAAAAGAACAGGTTGCCTACATTACTGCAACTTGGCATCAAAAAAATTTGTAAGAGACTTTTTAAATGTCCTATTTCTTATATTACATCAGCCCTCCAGGAGTTTTAGAGTAACCAACAGGATGCATTCCTAATATACCAAGTCACTGCTTAAAATTTGGGAATGAACAAAAGTTTCATTCATCAGTGAGAACTATAGCTGCCCTGCCCTTTTTTCCAAGAATAAAGCAGTTGACATGCTGTTGACATGTGTGAAGCAGTTTACATGTTTCACATGTATGAAAGCCCAGAGCAGTCTAAGTGCATCAGATGCCAAATGTACCACTTATACACAAGCCACTTTTGAAAACACTTGTTTTTTAGCAGATCTACCATGTATGTGCTAGATTCCTTACCTGCACATGTACCCCAGATATGCTGGATCTCTGAATGGAAAAATAGCTGTGAGATATCTAGAAAATACCATAAAAAATAAAAAAATTCCACTGAACAAGGACAGGTGGAGGAAAGTAGAATACTCCCCAGGTAATATCTATTAGCTATACTTTTAATATCTACTCAATTATGCACTGAATCAGTTGTTTGCCCATTACCAGCCCTTAACACGAATTTTAAGTGTTGTGTGAATAAATACACAGCTATCACACTAACAGTATGTTTCCAGCAGAATCAAGATTCTAGCAGCTGATTTACCTCATAATATTTGAGATTTATTATCTCCTCCCTATCTGGCAGCAGAGCATTGATCTCTCTTTAAGGGGAACATCAAGATCCAGAGGTCTGGCAATTGTAGCAGCTGAAGTTCAGCCATTAATAAAACAAATTAAGAAAACACTTAAGGATTTTAAGAGAATGAACCTGAGACCACACTCTCAGTGGTTTAGATCTGATTATGATGGTATGGGCATCTCATCTACTCAGATTACTGGAACAATGAAAGATCCTCAGTTTTCTCAATTTAACTTAAGTGTTCCTTTAGCATTCACTCTCCTGAGATAAGCAGCTGTTAGTAGAACATCCATCCCAATAAACAGCCTAGCAATAAACCATGCTCTCCCTTGCTGCCTGCAGTAACAGCATCATATACAGCAAGGTCATTAGCAGAGGAGGCACAATCAGCTATAGCTTTCTAATGCTACATTATTAAGTGAAGCAAAACACTCTTGTGAGATGGTAGGATTCAATTTTTTTTAGATTCGCTGCCAATAGAAAATTAAAAATATTTTAACCTTTATGCAGATGGAACACACCTTATATTTTCAGCACAAAACTGAAGATTACCCTCAAAATCATGACACTAAATAATAATAACTATGAGACTAGTCCTATCAGAGACCATCTCACTTTCTGCCCAGAAATGCGAATCACTTACTATCCTGTTACAATGCCAAATGAGCAGCTGGAAATGTCCTTATACAAGTTCATAATTACATTCCTTTAACCTTTGCCAGAAGTTTAAAAATAAATAAACAAAAGAGGAAAAAGTCAGACAGAACACATATTTGGACAGGCACCTTTTTAAAGCCTTGCCTCCAGTTTCAACATTAAATGGCTTGTTTTATGTCATAAGATCCCGAGCTAGACATAGGAGTACCAGATATTTTCACCAGCCCTTTCTGGCAGGTGGAGTCTGAGACAACTCTGAGCTCCAGCCCACGCCTCAACTTGTCTGACTCAGAAAGAGCCAGGTACCAGTTTGAGCATCATATTAAATATACTGCTGTTTCTAAGAAAATGAAACAAAGGACGAAAGGCTGTGAGAACAAAAAAAAAAAAAAAATTAGTGGGTAGGAGATATTGTGGTACAGAGACATTGCTTCAGGCATCCTGTACTTGTCTATAGAAAAAAAACCAAATTAAAAAGGGGAATGAGCCCATCAGTGCTTCTCAGTTTAATAGCACTTCTGCTTATTCTTCAAAAATAGCACAATATAAATACATCCTTATGACTCATCTTTCAAAAATACTTTGTATGCATATCTATATACACACATTCATACATATATATATATATATGAAAACTGGAGTGGGAAGAGAAAAAGATGCACAGAGATGGTAGTCTCAGTGTTGCAGAAAGTCTGAAGGAAAGAATAGCACAGCTAAGTCATGCAAAGAACAGTCCAGGAAAGGCACGCACAGATAAACCACTGATTTCCAAGAAAAACCTGACATTTTTTAAATACAATTAATTCCTTAAAAGGGAGACTGAACTGTGGGAGTTTCAGACAGTCCTGCAAGTGCTAAAATATAAAATGTGGGAAAAGAAGTGATTATGGTGAGAAAAGAGAAGCACAAGAATATTTTGGTGAGCGCAAAAAGCAATCTACAGAAGCTGGACGAGCTGCATTTTTTCTTAAGCCAAATTAAGTCATTCTGCATAGGAATCTGATTTCCTCTTTGAATTAGAAACCTCTCCAAAAGTATGCAGCAGTGAGGAGGCCGGGTTTTATCCTCACCCCTTTCTAAAAAGACAGATTAAACAGTTAAGGCAAACTTCTGCTTTAACAGACGTTTTTGTACAAAGTTCCTACTTTGCTATGGCTCTCTCACTGAGGTACCACAAGGAAAGGGCAATGCTGTACTCAGTAAGTAACAGAGAAGCAAGTAGAAACTTGTGCTTATATTTCATAGTCATTGTTTATTTGGCATGCAGTAATTACCTTGTCTCTGTAAGAAAAAAAATCCAAACCAGCATCTCTGTAGCCTAGAAGCATCTTGTTCATAACAATGAGAAAAACCCTGATAAACCAAACCTTGACAAACCAAAATCACACATGGGTTTCTTTACTGAATTAAGATTCAACACTTTTTTGATAATCTACTAATGGAAGGATCTTCATTAGTTAGGTATTGAATAACATCCTTCTGTGATTGTTTTGCAATTTTGCTACTTGTGCACTCTTTAAAGCACCTCAGAAAAGTCACATTATTAACATCACTGTGTCTCAGTTAATGAAACCACTTTCTTGTGCACCATTAAGACCATTGTGCATTGCAACCCACCTCTTGTATTCTGCATTTTCCTAATTACTCAGCTTAGATTTTCAGCAACTGTAGGCAGTGTAACTGTTTGTAGTCTGAGAAATGTCACCCTAGCTGGAATGTGAAATGGTTTCTATACTGTCACACTCCAACACTGACAGAGGAATAAATTATTATTGCTGTATTTGCATCAAGATGTGCCTGATGCAACAGAGTGAAACAAGACACCTCAAATGTCCTCTCAGTACTCCAGAGAAATAACTACCTTAACTTTTACTAAGATTGTCAAATCTACTTACAGAGAACAATCATAACTAAGGAGCTTGGCTTCTTAATGGCTTACGAACTAATTTTATGAACCCATAAAAGATTTATAGTACCCCTAGACCTTCACATTCTTATATTTAAAGCTTTTATATGCTAAGCATGAGAGCATGTCCCACCAACTTCAAACACATTGTGTCAAAAATGAATTTGAGACTTTTTAGCTCATGTCCACATGGGTTGAATGCTTGAACTCTGATTAAATTGTGTTTTCATACAACACAGCACCTCTGTTCTTCCACTGCCAGTGTAAGAGATTGACAGATGTCTTTAAATAATAATTTTTAAAATAACTCTAATACCTAAACATTAGGGAAATACTCGAAACCAAAAAGCACATCTAAACCAAAAGATTGCCATCTTCAAAACAGTTTTATTGAATAAAATGTAGCCCTGTCACAATTTTGATAACTGAATGGGAGAACAAATAAGCTCATGCTGTGAGGTAAATCTCACTGCATCCATCCTCATTGCTGAGCTCATTAAAGTCTCACTTGCCTGCCTTGTTGCCTCAATAGCTTTCCACTTGTCTCCAAGCTTCACTCACAGCTTCTCACACTACTACAGTCTTACTCATTTCCTATGACAACTTTCTGAGGACCAGAGTTTCCCACAAGGCCCTTTGAAATTCTAAGTCATCCAGCCACAGGTATTTCCTTTTCTTGTATCCTACTCTCTTGAGAGACGACTAGCAAAATTACCTAGGAGCACATCTGACTGTTAAGAACTTCTGGTATCTGGGAAACCTTTAACAGCAAAAGTTGGCTTACACTGCACAAGCAGAGAAATCTGAATGAGTAAAGCTACTACAGATTTGGACTCTCCAAGATAACAACCTTCAAAATAAAAATAAAAAGAGCAAATATGGAAATCTATTCTAAGCAGTCAGCTTTTCCAATGAGAAAGCTATTTTAGCTTTCCAGGTTAGAGTCACCTTAGTTCTACTTTTAAACTTCTTGGCTGCATCCCTACAAACATATGGGGCCTGACGAGATTCATCTGACAATACCCAAAGAGCTGGCTGATGCCATTATAAAGCCTTCCTCAATGGGTTTGGAGTGGTCTTGGAAACCCAGAGAGGTCTCTGCTGACTGGAAGCTAGAAACTTTCTTCTGATTTCCAAAAAGATCAAAAAGGAGGCCTCTGGAAACTACAGGCTGTCAGTCTCACCTCAGTGCCTGGTAAAACCATGGAAAAGATTATTCTGGGAGGTTTTGAAAAAATACTGGGAGGACAACACAGTCATCAGTGACAGCCAGCACACCTCCATGAGGGGAAACTCCTGTTTATCAAAACTGACTTCCTTCTACAACAGAGTAACCCACTGAGTTGATCTCGGAAAATGAGTAGAGGTAATTTTTCTGGACTCCAGCAAAGCCTTGGAAACTGTCTCTTCTTCTAGACAAATGTCCAGCAGGCAGCTGAACATTACCTGATGAGTGAGCAATTGGCTCATGGGCTGGGCACAAAGGGTTGTGGCGAATGACACAACATCAGACTGGAGTCTGCTCACTAGTGGGGTTCCACAGGGCTCCAACCTCAGCCCACTCCTCTTCAACATCTTGGACAAGGGATTCAAAGGCATACCAATGACACTAAGCTGGAAGGTGATGTTAATTCCCTTAAGGGTAGAGAGGCCCTCACACAGACCTCAAGAAATTAGTGAGCTGAGCATCAACCATATGAAACATCAACCATAGGAAATTTAACAAGGACAGTGCTGGATTCTGCGCCTGGGAGGGGCAACCCTGCTGTACACACAGCCTGGGGAATGAGAGGCTGGAGAGCAGCGCTGCAGAAAGGGACCTGGGGGTCCTGGTCAGTGGCAAGTTGAACATGAGCCAGCAGTGCCCTGCCAGCCGGGGGGGCCAAGCCTGTCCTGGGGGGCATCAGGCCCAGCATTGCCAACCAGGCAAGGGAGGGGATTGTCCTGCTCTGCTCTGCTCTGGGCCAGCCTCACCTCGAGTGCTGGGGGCAGTTCTGGGTGCCACAGTATAAAGCAGACGTTGAGCTGTTAGAGAGCATCCAAAGGAGGGCAAGGAGCATGGTGAAGGAGGGGAAGCCATATGAGGAGTGCCTGAGGTGCTTTGTCTCTTCAGTCTGGGGAAGAGGAGACTGAGGGGAGATCTCTTAGTAGTCTTCAACATCCTTATGAGGGGAAATGAAGAGGCAGGCACTGATCTCTTCACTCTTGTGACCAGTGAGAGGACTCAAGAAAACAGCATGAAGCTGAGTCAGGGGATGTTTAGATTGGATATCAGGAAATGGCTTTTTTACCCAGAGAGCTGCTGAGCACTGGAACATGCTCCCCAAGAAAGTGGTCACAGCATCAAGCCTGAGCTCCAGAAGTCTTTGGACAATGCTCTCAGGCATATGGTGTGATTCTTGGGATGTCCTGCACAGGGCCAGGAATTGGACTTGATGATCCTGATGGGTCCCTTCCAACTGAGTATATTCAATTAATCACTGAGGGGAAATATTTATAAATTAAGAGAGAATAAATAGCTGTAATGAATTAACACATTTCCATTATTATAGTATTTCTAGAGAGCAAGTACTTATAATCTGGGAATAATAAGCAGAAACTTTTCATTTGCTTGTTTATTCAGACAAAACATTCTAATTATTTTCTCCTTTCACCTCTGCAGTCACTGTGATTCACAGGGTTTCGTAACATGTCAGTTTCTCTGCAATCCACAGTAAACTTAAAAAATTGCAACAGGAGATTACCTGTTTTGAATACTCTCCACAAAGCACTTCCATTATGTCATTAAAGCAATTATGTTATCTAAAAGCAAAAAGAACATAAGAATACCAGGAAAAAAATACATGTACCAGGAAATAATAAGACTCTTCTTCTGTCCACATTCATTTTGAAATGTCACAGGATTGTTGAAATGCTGCTTCATCAGAAGAAATAAATTATGTCTGGAAAGAGTTGCTTTCAGCTACACAGAAAACAGGTTATAAGAGGACACATCTATCACTGTCCAGCCAGGTTGACTAAGCTGTGCTTTTATAACCAATGTTACCATTTCCAATAGATTAAGAAGTCCTTCTCTGTATTATGTTGTGATGAATAAAACCTCTCATAAGCCTCATATAAATTCCAAAAGCCTACATACATGCCTCACAGTAGCTGCGTCCTATGGCAAACACAAAACCATAGAGGAAAAAAAAAGTGAGAGGTAAAATTGTCCACTGATCGAGACAGAAGTTTTCATGCTCCTTGTCAAAGGTCTAGAGCTTTCTCATCTCCTTGCACTGTTGTTTTTTTCCTTCTTCTTCTTTCCTTGCTTCTAGGTGTTCTCTGTAATTTAAAGATATTTCTCTTTTTAATTAATTCCATTATTTTCGAGGACCTCAGGCTGTGTACAGAAAGATAACAGATAAAGCAACCTACAGGAAAGCAAGCCTTCAGAAGGCTGTTTTGCCTTTTGTGGATTAGTCACGGACAACAGCACCTCCTACATCAGCAACTCTCAGACTCACAAGTTTATCCATACATACAACTGGAAGTGCTCAAGATTTAAGAGAAGTCTATTGATTCTGGATATTCTGGAAATCAATATCTTAATAAAAAGGGAGGTCAGCCACCACTTAAAAATTATCAGGCCCCAAAGAAGTGAATCAGATAAAGCCAGAAATCCCCAATTATGAATAATTTTTAAATTCTGCTCATGGAGTTTGACTCTATCATTCCAATTATTAAACAACTACCTTCTTTTGAAATACATGTACTTCCATTTCAGATACAGAATAGGTTATACATTAATAATTAATGATTATTATCTCCATAAGAAAGGAAGAAAAAGAGCAAAATAACTCCAGTCTTTGGGATTTTCTTATATGCTATGCCTTCAATATAATAATCCCTTATGTCTTTTCAGGGGAGACAAGCAGATGACAATTGTGAAAATTAAACTACTGTTCAGTTTTGTTATTTTAATGAGAATTCATTTCCCCTCTTCACTTAGTTTTGGAATTTTTTTCCTGTTTTTCTTATCTTTACTGCTAAAAATTACATAATACTCTGCAATGACTTGCATCACATATAACTGCGGCCAGCAATATTACACACTGCTCTACCAGGTACAGAATGCTACTCTTAAAAGCTAAAGTCATAGAATAAATTAGCATGGACAGGACTTCTGAGGCCTGTCTTATATAAGCATTTTCCAGAATTATTTAAATCCAAAATCTGAAATTTTTCCTTCAGAACAAAATGTAGCTATTTCAAAATCACCTCAGACTAATCATAGAGGTTTATGAATGTTTGTCCAGCATCAGGCAGTACCAGGTCCATGCCTTAGAGAATACCTTCACAAAAATGTTAGCAGGAAAGCAAAACCATTTTCATTCCTGATAAAAAACCTGATCCCTAAAATCATAATGAATTACTAACCTTTCAAAAATCACACTACTTAACAGACTAGTCCACACATGCACCAAAGAAGCAATGCATAGACTATAACTTTTTTCCTACCCCCACTAAAGGAACAAACACAAGATCAACTATTCAGACAAGTATCTAGGACTGGTCTATTATAGGAAGTTTCTTGACAGGTTTCCTCACTGGAGACCAGCTGCAGGGAGACACTAGGCAATATATTCAGGAGAGATTCTATGAAAAGGCAACCTCATATATAGGTTCAGGAAACCTCATTTAAAGTGAAGCTTAAATAGTCATAATTTCTAGCTTTATTACTAAAGCATCCAAATAAGCAGTCAGGAAAAGCATTGCTCATCCATGGCACACAGAAACAGATGTAGGAAAACATGAAAACACTCTGCTATATACTAGATAAAAATTTTTAAAATCACTTTAAAGTTGCAGAAATTAAGAAGAAGCATCTGCCTAAAATAAAAGCTAGACAAAATGTACAATTTGTCATACATGACAAATTGTTCATGCACAGGATTAGTTAGACTCCCTTCTGCTACCAAGAACTTAAAAAATTAACAACAAAAATAAATATTTCTTTCAGAGACAGTGTGTTATTTTCCATCTTACAGTATGAACAAATTATTCTACCAGTCCTTGCCCTGGGCTAGAACTACCATTTTTATTTTTCCTAAGAAGTGTGTTTTTTGCACCTGATAACCAGGGTAGGCATATTTCTAAGATTTTCAAGCAAAGTGTAGGCACCAGTTACTATCTGTGCTAGTGCACATCTTGTAAATTAGTTCTCAAAGGACTTTCTGATGTAGATTTACACAATCCCAAGGTAACTCAGGCTGGCAGGGACTTGGGGAGGTTTCTAGTCCCAGCTGCAGCTGAGAGGGACAGATCAGGTGGCTCAGGGCTTCACCCAGTTGGGATGGGAAACCCCCAAGCCAGGAAAAAGCCCCCCTTTCCACCGGCCCTGGCTCCACCACTACTCCTCCCCCACCAGCACAACATCTCTCCCAGACTATAATGTCACAGCCCAGCTACAGAAGCCTGGCTGGAGCAAAGGCAGTTGGCATCCGCTGCTCTCCTCTCACCCCAATTACATTGCAGAAGGCATGAGGGCTGGATCCGGCTCAACTGATCTTTGGTAAATCCTCACTCACTGTTTCCTGTCACTGTCAGCTCCTTCATGTGCCCAGATGTGGGTTCCAGGAGATCTCCTTTCTTGGTTTCACCACAGGCTGATGACCAGCTTTCCTCCTCCTCCAGCCAAGTCAGTGGATGCAGAGGCCTGGGAGACACGGGTGGTGAGGACCTGCCTTATCCATGTCTGCTGTCACTGCATCACCTTCACCTACAGGGATCCTGGCAGGAAGACCATTGCACATCAAGGAGTCAGTGATCCACACACCAGGTAACCTGAGTACAGCCTGGTCTCTGCTGTGCTGGACTGCACACATGACTTGCCCTTCAAGCTGCACTGTGCTGCACAAATTCCTTGCTTGCAGGACAAACTCCTTTTAGGACAGGGGCCTGTAGACAGCTCCCCCTCATCACCAGCAATTACAGCACCTGCACCACCATGCTTCATCAAGAACTGTAGCAATAAATTCTTGTAAGAACATTGTTTTTGCTTGCCAGGAGAAAATACAAATATATTTGAGCTATTGTTTGGGAAAAAATCATACAATAGCTAAAATGAGCAAACAAGTCAGCCTTGTATGGACAGGGTCACAGTGTGCTGTTCAAGCACCATTCAGTAACCAAATGTTTTCCTTAACCTCCCGCAATCTCCTGCATGGCTGGCGCTCTGATGTATTACATTTCCCAAAGAGGATGAAGGTGTTCAGAGAAAGCTCCATCTGCTTCCTTACCCTGGTCAGTGATCTATAGCACATCCCAAAACATTCAACAAAACTCAACAAACCCTCGTCTGACTCTGACCCACAAGCTCTATGCAGACCAGAGCCCTGCGCATCTGAGCTGCTACTCCACGTAAAGGCCAGCCCTATTCCTCCTCTTCCCTGCCTGCCTCTCCTGAAGGGCTTGTCTCCATCAGTCACAGCAGCACCACATCACAGGTATCCCAGCAATATACCAGCAATGCTGCCCAGCTCTGACCACAGGCTGAGCCCTTGCCCCTGCTGCTCAAATCCCAAGCAGTGTGCAGACAGGTACACACCCTGAACCCTACTTTAACATGCCCAAGCTTTGCCTTGCTCCCCCCACACCCTGTACTTTTGCTTTCTGTCCTTGCTCCACCATTTTATCATACAACTCAGGGCTGTAATGTGCCTCCCACGTCACTGCTAGTTTAACAGTCTCCTCACCAGACTGGCCAGCCTCATGGCAAAGGTGCTTTTGCTATAATAAGTGAGAAAGGGAAAATGACATCTGATTTCTCAAATTCACAAATATGAAACTCACAGGTCAAGCTAAATTTTGTCCAATCTGCTCCATAACAAACCTGAAATTCAGCTCTTCACTCAGTGGATTATACCTGTCTATATAATGTTCCTCACTCACATACACATGGCTCTGGTCTAGCATCTCTGGGAGAGATTACTTCTCATCAGTCATCTGTAGTCTGCCCATCTGATTTTCAGCATCCAAGACAGGACCAATGACCTGGTTCACAGCTATGATTTCACTGGTGCCACAGCAAAGTTAAGTTTTATGTCATGTGGTCTTACATTTCTCACTTGTCATTTTGTATCTTAGCTACTGTAAATATCCTGGGGAAAATTTCACCTCAAAAGCAATTTAATCTTTGAACAAAAGAAAAAAATCTGCTGTGATCAGAAACTGTAGAGCAGAGCAGCCAGTTATCTCAGTTTTTATTGAACTAGAACACTGTGCAATGTCTGCTTAAAATGGGTTGGAAAACTCACACAATTCAGAGGCTGCAAGTACAAATTACTCTCAAGATCTTGGCAAAAAACGTCCAAATACCCTTTATGGGCAGAAATTCAACATGATCCAAAATGTGATCTGCTGGTTTGCATGGCAAAATTTTTATCAGTTTGAATAGAGGGGGTTCCACACTCTTTTCCCTTTCCAGAGTTACACAAGCAGATGATGGAGAGAGGAAAAAAGCAGAAAAGGCTAAATTTCTAAACCTATAACCATATTTCACTCCTTCAATATGTAATGCCTTCACTCAAAATGAAACCAGGGTTATTCTAAACAAAGATCATAGCTAGACATCGTTTGGAGTCAGCCACATGTGTGCTCCATGCAGCATTGGCTCTTGCAAACCTTTTCTATCTCAAATATTCTTCACTACTTCAGCTCCTGTCAATGCAGCAATTTCTTCTCTATCACTCAAACACTAACAGCAAAACAAGGTAAATAAAATTTAACACCCCTCCATCCCACCCCCAAACCCCCCAAACCCCCTTCCTGATCATTTTGGTAAAGAAATAATATCACCAATTATCCTTCAGGAATTAACAAAGTAATAAACAGAAGCCAACCCTTAAAATTATTCAATAAAAATGTGACACGTAATGAATAAGCGTGAAACATTAGTATCAGCAGTTTCTACAAGTGTGTAAAGAAAAGGAAGGCCAGAAAATACAGATTTTGAGGGGGGAGAAACAACCAAAAGGTACACATGCATAGCATCACTTGTACCAAACTCCTGCTTCAGCACTGCACCCCAAAAATTCTCCTCAGACAAGTCACAACCTTTAAAAAGTAAACTGTGGCAGACAAACAGAAGTTAGCACAAAAAAAAAAATAATCAAGTGACAAGGCTGGGGGGATGAGGTCAAAACACTGATGTTAAAAGGACTGAAATAATACACTTTATTTCCCTCCCTTCCCCACCCCCCCCCTCCCCTGGGATTGTGTGTGCAGGTGGGAAGGGAAAAAAAAAAGGTGCTGGTGGAAAATGTCTTAAAAATTACTATGTTCTGGCATTGCTTTGGAAAGTGGTTCCAAGTGATTTATTCTTAGTGTTGAAATGTGATTTCAGAAACCCTATTCTCTCATTAAAAAAAAGGCATACATGAAGAAGACAAACTAATAGTCACCCATCCTCAACAAAAAAACCCCACGTTTTCAAAAAACCTGACAAAAAATTAAAAAAAAAAACCCTAACAAATTACCAAACTAAAAAATTCAGAATCTGTCATTCCCATCTGTCCTGCACTTTATGAAGTTTAGTGGGCTTAATGTAATGAAAATTCATTAACATAAAAGCCACCAATATAGTACTACTTTAGAGAAGAGAAAAGGAAAGGAAAGGGAAAAGTTGCTCATCCTATCAGAAAGATTCTGCAAGAGCAAAGATTAAGCAAAGATTAATACAACCTTCCAATTCTGGCGAAACACTTGCAACCTGAATCCCATTCAGGGTTCTGGCTGGAGTAAGAATTCATCTCAGCTGTAAGCCACAAGAACAACAACTTTGTTTAGAACAACAGAAACTCAACAAGCCCTCAAAAAAAAAAAAAAAAAAACCAAAACCAAAAAACAAACCCCCCCACAAACCAACCAACCAACACCAGCTCTCAACTGCACAGTGCATTTTTCTGATGAGTTCTAGCCATATGATCCTTACCTGGGTTTAAGCCATCTATTGCAAAGTTTGTGTATTATTAGAAAAACCCACTCCAAAACCCCACTCTAAATTACAGTATTTTAATCTACAGCATGATACAGATGAATGCAATGCTACTCCCATTCCCCCTCCACAAGATAATATTGTTAATTTGTATGATGCTTTCTTGTTGCCATGACATCCTTTGTACCGTAGGTCTCTTTACCCTTACATTATTTTCCCCACTGAAATTCAACCCGTGGTCATTTTACCCCCAGGTCAAAAGCTTGTGAATATGTGTTTATTTTCAAAATTATACATTTGATCTGTTGAATAAGATTTATCACTCCAGACCTCAGACAGTCTGCTTTAGGCAGGAATACACAATGCTGTTTCTAAGCACATGAGAACTGAGATTGTCCATGGACAGTGAGAAGTTCTTCCAAAAGCTGTGTTTCTGTGTGTTTGTTCAGCACTTACCTACAGGATTCTGATCCCAAGGAGACAGGCCATCAAGCACTCTAACAAATATCACTCCTGTTTGAACGCTGAATTTGTTCTCTCAATTTCCCCTTATGGTCAAGATGTTCGTTTTCCTAACTTGCAATCTATGCTGTAGCATGCACTTCCATTAAAATGTTTGTCCACCCACCCCAGAGTTTCCCGGCACATCCCATCGATCTGGCTGAAGGCAGATACACCAACAAGGGGACACCCACCCGAGAGGAAAACCTCTGGTTCCCAAGTGGCTGCTTTCTGCCTACATCCCTTCGGGTCTTTCGCTTATGATCGCTACTACTGCTCCCCTCAGCTGCACACCGAGAGCGCGAGTGGCAGGCAGATATTCCCACCACGCCAGCGGCGCTCCCGGCCGAGCCGAGCTGCCGCTCCGCAGAGAGCGCAAGGAGAGAGCCGAACCGGAGACCCGCACCTGGGAACAACTACAAAGTCAGGCTCGGCGCACGGGAAAGGCGATTCCTCTTCCCGAAGCGCAACAGGTTGGTGCTCACCACCCCCACCCCGGCCCCCGGAGCGAGCAGGTGCCCGAAGGGG